>NC_089590.1:74857316-75201719 GCF_019320115.1 Miscanthus floridulus
CTCGCTGTCGTGGAGTGGCCCCTAGGCGAGAGTCATCCCGACGAGCTGCCCGCTGGGCATCATCCCATACAATGGGAGGATGCACACCATCAGAGGTGCCACCCTCCTCGCGTGATACCCCCCAATGACATCGGTCTTGTAGAGGTCGTGGGTCTTTAGGAATGCAATGGCCTCGAGGAGATCATGCATCCTCTTCTTCTCCTTGATGGGTGGACCCCACGGCCATGACGGTGGAACCTCCTCGATCAGACGCCCAAAGAAGACAGGCAAGGGTGTAGCAGGGTTGACCTTCAGGTAGAACCAATGCAAGTGCCACCCCTTGTTGGATCTAAAAAGCTAGTAGGGCATGTACTCGGCTACCCGCTACCCCCGGAGGTGGATGCTCATGCATCCCATCAGCACCAAGGTCTCCCATGCTCTGTCCTTCTTCATCAAGGAGATGGAGAAGAAATATCTATAGAGCTCAAAGTGAGGCTCGATCCCTAGGTACCCCTCACACATCATGATGAAGGCCGCGAAGTGCTAGATCCCATTGGGGTTCAAGTGTTGCAGCTCGATCTAATAATGGGGCTGCAGACCTTGAAAGAATGAGTGCGGGGGAACCGATAGTCCACGCTTGTGGAAGAGCGTGAAGGAGACAAGGTAGATGTTGAGCAGCGCCAGCGCCTCCTCATGGCTAGGGACAAGCCACTTCATCGCATCAGTCCTCCCACAGAGAAGACCACGCTTGACAAGGCCCTCCATATGTGCATAGGTAACGTTAGAGCGATGCCATGAATCCATGGAGGATGGAGGTGGCTACGAAGAAGGAAAGGCGGCAGCAGAGGAGCGGAGGCTACAGATCTAGGGCTTCGATGGTGGACTAGCAAACATGGTAGATTCGAACGGCGGTGGCTAAGAAACAGAGAAGGTAAGGCTATGGTTTTGGTGTGTAGAAACATGAAGGGGGAGGCTGCTATTTATAAGGCGGAATAGGGCAAGAAGGCGAACCATCCACCTAGATTCACGCGCCCACTGCGCCACGTCACGTCACCACCCTTTGAAGATCATGCACATGCAATCTCTGTCCATGCCCTTAAAGGACATGCCAGATGACGGTTCGCCTGATCGATGGGCCGAGAACCATCATAGGTAAGGAGGGATACAGAGTTGAAAATGCTCCTATGGCCCATTCTAGCCTAGGAGTTCGAAGGCCGACCCACTGACAGGTTCACTACCGCTCTAGGGCACCCTAAGAGCGAGGGGTGGAAAGGGATGGGCCCACTAGCGGCCAGTACCTAGGCGCATGAGTGCTGCAGGCATCCTGGCCCATATTTGAGTCTTGGTTTGTCCCAGTCCATGGTTTTTCCTCAAAGAAAGGCAACGGGCCCTTTCGACCGGCCAAACGGACCCAAGAACTATATGGACTGACTACCAAGAGTCTGGAGTCGGTCATCAGCTAACCCATGCTGGACACCCATGAACGAGAAGCCAGGGCACCACTTGGACTAGCTCGTTAAATAGCTCACCGAGCACCATGTTTCGTCTATCGAGGAAAAACGTGGCACGGCTTAGCCCTCCATTTTATCAAAAAATGTTTGAGGGACAACGATCACAAAAACAAGCCGACCCTCGACCGGACCCCTGCTATGTGTGGGGGCTCGAGGAAAGTCAGAATTGCAAGGAGACCAAACATGCGGTCATAGTACGATGGTGAACCGATCGGATCCAAGGGACCAGAATCAAGAAAAATCTTTTTGACCTCCTGAATCCAACGGTTAGAGGCCCCTGAGAAGACAAATCATGACAAAAGAGAACCACCGCCCTACCAGGACACAACACGGACTACAAAAAGAAGGACAAGGCCCTTAGAGTCCTCTCGTCTGGAAAAGCCTCCAAAGGAATATTCTACTCCTCTGCAGGCTCAGGGGCTACTGTCGGGTATCGATATTAGGGATACCCAAAGCAAGAAGGTTAGCGCCCACGCTGACTTCCTCGGATGAAGCAAGACGTATTAAAAGGTCTTGTCCGAACCCAAGGCCGTGGGGGTCTCACCCAAGGCCTCATGCTCCGCCTTACCCGACCCCAAGCATGCGGTTTCTAGATGCACTAATCATGTCCTTGGGTGTGGGCTCCATCTCGCCTGACCCTAAGGCCACGGGCTCTATCTCGCCCGACCCCTTAGGTGCGGGCTTCGCCTCGTTCAACCCCAAGGATGTGGTTTCTGCCTCGCCTAACCCCAAGGCCACAGGGGTCTCACCCAAGGCCGCAGGCTCCACCTCGCCTGACTCCTTGGGCATGGGCTCCATCTCGCCTTGTCTGACAAGGACCCATACCGCCACCAACCACTCTAGGTCCAAGCGTATGAGTCTGGGTCAAAACTCTGACACCAGTGAAGAGACTAGCATGCCTCGATATAACTTGTGGCCATAACGGGCCATACCTAAGGATTCACATCAAGAACATCTTCGGGGGTGCCGGTGTTGTTCTATCTAACCCTTGTACGAACACTGATAGGCACGTTAGTTCACCACGATGTCCGCTGGGATGAAATGGAACGCCATGACCGACAGACGACGCCTGCGCATGGCGCCAGTGATGAACAGGGCCACGACATGGAGCCATCTTTGTTGACATCTACAGGATCGACGGGACCCACATGAAGAAGAAGAAGGACCTAGCGATCCTAAAAAGCCTTCTTCTCTCTCTCTCTTGTTCTTTTCCTTTTCCTTTTCCTCCATTGTAACATGTGCTTTCTCTTCGTCTATAAAAGGGGAAGCGGGGCACCCCATGAAGGGGAATCCAGATTGGCATGAGGCCAAACCATGAGATAAAAGCACAAGAGTAGCGATTGAGCTCTCAGTACCCATTCACTCCCTTCACCAGAGACTTGGGATCCTTTCCCTCTCTCGCCTGTTTGTAACCTCTACTGTAAACCAAGTGCCGGTAACACGAGCAACAACAAACTGGATGTAGGGACGTTCCACCCAAACCAGTATAAACCATTGTGTCCTCTGAGCACATCATCCGAGTCAGACGCGCAAATATAAATTTACTCGTCGGTGGTCCGAAAACACCGACAACGGTATTCCTCAATGGGGATTTGTATGAAAACATTTACATGGCACAACCCAAAGGTTTTGTCATAGAAGAAAAGAACGTATGGGATACCACCTATAGAAATCCATTTATGGGTTAAAACAAGTCACAAGACACTGTATTTGAAGTTGATGAAACAATGAGAAAGTTTGGGTTTTAAAGAAAATGAGGACAATAACGTTTGTGCGAAGTTCAAGAATGGAAAATATATTTTTCACATCCTGTGAATAGATGACATTCTACTCACTAGTAGTGATGTTAATCTATCATTAGAGAAGAAGAATTTTTGTTCTCAAGTTTCAATGTGAATGATCTTGGTGAAGCATCATTGGTTGTAGGAATCAAAATTCACCGAGATAGAAGAAAATGGGGTATTAGGACTATCGCAAAGGCATACTTAGAAAAGATTCTAAAAAAATAAAGTATGCATGCGAGTAAACCTATGCCTGCTCCTATAGTCAAGGATAATAGATTTGGGAACTTTAAATGTTCTAGGAACAGATATGAGATCGATCAAATGAACATGGTTCCATATGCTTCAGCTGTTGGAAGCTTGATGAGTGTACAAGTACAAGTACGAACTTACCTTGACGTAGTTTACATATCCGGGATATTTGGGTAGAAGTCCAGTCTAGATATAGATCACTGGAATAGAGTTGAGAATGTCTTGTAATTTTGCAAAGTATTATAGGCCTCATGCTGAGTAAGAAAGAGCAAGTACTCTCAAATAGTTGAGGGTACAAATGTTAAGTCTTGGCGAGATGTTTAGTGAAATCCACAGCTGTTGCTAACACTCGTGGTTGGAGTATTATTGTGAAAAAGCTCCAAAGAAACAGTTGTGGTGTCATTAGTGATGCATACCATAGTATAGCTTGACATGAGGCTTAAGGAACATGCAAAAGAGGTTAAGGGAATTTGTACCCGGATTTAACAATGGTAGACAACAGCAATAACCATTTAGAGTAAGTTAACTCCTAAGACAACAGGTCAAGTGTGCTGCCAAATACATTGACACTAAGTTATATGTTGTAAAGGAGAAAATTCAGAATCATTTTGAAATCATTGAGCATATAAGTACCAAACAAGTACTTACGGATCCGCTTACCAAAGGCTAACCACCCAGTGCGTTCAGAGAACACACAGTCGATATGGGTTTATGGGAAAGCCTATGATTTCTGGATACTAAGGCCCCGTTCGCTTGGCTGAAATTGCCTGTAAAAATAAGCTAAAGTAGAATTGTTGTGAGAGAAAAATATTGTTCTGACTGAAAAAAGCCAAACAAGCCGGCGTTTAAGGTAAGCCGAACGGGGCCTAAGAGCCTAGTTAAGAATCTGTTTCAAAAAAGAGAGGTGCATTATAGCTATTAAATCTAATGGCAACTAACCGTGACGATGAGGCATGCTTGAAAGGTCCTAATATGGCTAGAGGGGGGTGAATAGCCTATTTAAAAATCTACAAATCAACTAGAGCAATTTGATTAGTATGACAAATAGCGTAATGCAAACTTGCTCTAGCTCTACAAGGGTTGCAAGCCACCTATCAATAATTCTAGTTGTAATGATTACTTAGGCACACAAACTTGCTATGTAACTACTCACTAAGAGCTCTCAAATTTGCTACTCCAAAGAGCTCAACTAGATGAATGTAAATAATAAAGCAAGCTCTCAATTCTAATTACACTAAAGAGCTTGTACCAACTAGTTTGCAAGAATATAAATAAGTGAGTAGGGTGATTATACCACCGTGTAGGGGATGTACCAATCGCAAGATGAATATATAGCCAATCACCGGGAGAATGCCAAAGACAAGAGACAATCGATTTGATCCCAAGGTTCACGTGCTTGCCAACACGCTACGTCCCCATTGTGTCGACCAACACTTGGTGGTTCGGCGGCTAAGAGGTGTTGCACAAACCTCGTCCACACGATTGGACACCGCAAGAACCTACCCACAAGTGAGGTAACTCAATGACACCAGCAATTTACTAGAGTTACCTTTTGGCACTCCGCCGGGGAAGGTACAACTCCCCTCACAATCACCGGAGATGGCCACGAACAATCACCAACTCGTGCCAATCCTCCACCGCTGCTCCAATCGTCTAGGTGGTGGCAACCACCAAGAGAAATAAGCGAAATCCGTAGCGCAACATGAATACCAAGTGCCACTAGATGCAATCACTCAAGCAATGCACTTGGATTCTCTCCCAATCTCACAAAGATGATGAATCAATGATGGAGATGAGTGGGAGGGCTTTGGCTAAGCTCACAAGGTCGCTATGTCAATGAAAATGGGCAAGTCAGTGAGCTTGAGCCGGCCATGGGGCTTAAATAGAAGCCCCCATGAAATAGAGCCATTGTACCCCTTGACTGGGTACTGCTCGAGGTGACCGGACGCTCCGGTCTAGTTGACCGAACACAGGATCCAACGTCCGGTCGCCCGATATAAGCCACGTGTCATTCTGAGTTAAACCTAAGCCGCCAGATCTCAACGGCTATTAACTGACTAGATGCTCCGGCATAAGTGATCGGACGCTCAGACCCCAGTGTCTGGTCATTTCCAGTAAGCTCCCAAAACCGTCTTTTGCTGACCGAACGCGTCCGGTCATGCTTGACCGGACATAGACCAGCGTCCGGTGCTTAACCCTAGTCATAGTCCCATCCGACAACATGACCGGACGTAGCCCTTCAGCATCCGGTCGCTGGGTGATCCAGCGTCCGGTCAGTTGACCGACACCAACATCATTGTGACCAACTCCATTTCAACTCTATCTTCTTCACCCTTGCTTAAATGTGCTAACCACCAAGTGTATCACCTTGCGCACATGTGTTAGTAAATTTTCACAAACAATTTCAAGGGTGTTAGCACTCCACTAGATCCTAAATGCATATGCAATGAGTTAGAACATCTAGTGGCACTTTAATAACCGCATTCCGATACAAGTTTCACCTCTCTTAATAGTACGGCTATCAAACCTAAATGTGATCACACTCTCTAAGTGTCTTGATCACCAAAACAAAATAGCTCCTAGGGTTTATACCTTTGCCTCGAGCTTTTTGTTTTTCTCTTTCTTCTTTCGAAGTCCAAGCACTTGATCATTATCAATGTCATGATCTTCGTCATTGCTTCATCACTTGGAGTAGTGCTACCTATCTCATGATCATCTTGATAAATTAGGTTAGCACTTAGGGTTTCATCAATTAACCAAAACCAAACTAGAGCTTTTAATCTCCCCCTTTTTGGTAATTGATGACAACCCTTATACAAAGATATGAATTAAAGTTCATTTGAATCCATGTTGCTTGCCCAAGCATATTTACCATGTGTAAAGGATATGGACAAGTTTCATGAACTCCATATGATAGCAATTGCTCTCCCTACATATGTGCTGAGAGTTTGGATTGTAGCTTGCACATATGCTTAGATAGGAAATATAGGAGTCAATTTCTACCAAATGATGCTAAGGTATAAGAGATGGACCTTTGAAGCGTGATACCAATTGGAGTGCACCAATATACCATCCTTAGAACCATTAGTAACTAGACATACATAAAAACTAGAATACCTTATGAGATCAATATTACAAGCAAGGATCTAGTTTCCATAGAGTGAACATAGGTCTAGTTACTTTAGCCTATGCATGCTAGTTTTTTATTTCAACATTCAAACCTACAACTAGCATACACCACACAAGCATGGATATTTGAAATTAAAACTTATGCCATGCAAGCAAACATATGTAATGCACATTCAAATGCACTATACAAGTTTATGAGCTTGCTCCCCCTATTCGTATGCTCAAAATTTTAATTGATCCCTTTCCTTTGTCCTTTGTCATATTTTATCTCTCCTCCTTTGTTTCTTTCCTTTGTCATATTTTATCTCTCCCCCTTTGTTTCTTTGTTGTCACTATCTTTGTACACTATTTCTTCCCCTTTGTCACCAATGACCATAAAGGCTTAAGGTATAGATAGGGTTGAATTATCAATGTCAACAATTAGCACAAGAGGTGACCTCAAATTATAGATATGTTGGGGTGAAATCATGTGAAGTGAGGATCATTTTCCCAATTTGGTTCAATCTAAATTACTTGCAAAGGATATTTAACTCGATTTGATCCAAAGACAAGCTTCTTCACACCTCCAAATAAGGGTTATCTTGTACCATGTTGAGTTAAACACTTATAGCTCATTTTCTAAATCAAACACTTAGGTTTGCAAGCCCACAAACATGTTATATGCTACCACTAGATCATTTCAAACATACAAGCAATAGTGGTACCATACAAGCATCAAATTCATTTGATTTTCATGAATGGGCCTATTTAAATGTGAAATATGTCTAGATGCACTAATCATGTCCTTAGCAAGGATGTATGCCATGCCAATCAACTTTTACCTTAGATTGCTCGAAGGAGAGGCATGTCATATAAATTGAGGGTGCATCAACACATATTGGAGAAGTCAAGTATGTTCAATTCATTCCTTAGCTTGTAAAACCTCTTCTCATCAAGTGGCTTGGTGAAGATATCGGCAAGTTG
This sequence comes from Miscanthus floridulus, assembly GCF_019320115.1. NCBI lineage: Eukaryota > Viridiplantae > Streptophyta > Magnoliopsida > Poales > Poaceae > Miscanthus > Miscanthus floridulus. The sequence goes on from NC_089590.1 coordinate 74,864,932, forward strand.
ATCTTCGGTGCCCACACTCTCAATGCAAATGTCCCCTTTTGTTGGTGATCTCTTATGAAATAATGGCGGACATCAATATGCTTTGTTTTGAGTGTTGAACCATGTTGTTGGTGAGCTTTACGGCACTTTCATTGTCACATAGCAATGGCACTTGCTTGAATTTGATCCCAAAGTCACTCAAGGTAGCCTTCATCCAAAGTAATTGAGCACAACAACTACCGGCCGAAATATACTCCGCTTCGGCGGTTGAAAGTACTACACTATTTTGCTTCTTTGATGACCAAGACACAAGTGATCTTCCCAATAGTTGACATGTGCCCGATGTGCTCTTTCTCTCAACTTTGCATCCCGCATAATCGGAGTCCGAATATCCAATCAACTCAAATCTTGCTCCTTTGGGATACCATAATCCAACATGTTGTGTATGCTTCAAGTACCTCAATATTCTCTTAGTTGCCTTCAAATGACTTTCTCTTGGTGAGGCTTGAAATCTAGCACACATGCATACACTAAACATCACATCCGGCCTTGATGCGGTCACATAGAGTAGACTTCCAATCATAGACCGATACATCTTTTGATCCACCATGTTGCCACTAGCATCACTATCCAAGCTTCCACTTGTTCCCATTGGTGTACTAATAGCTTTACTCTCCTCCATTTCAAACTTCTTGAGTATATCCTTGATATACTTGCCTTGACTCACAAATATGCCATTCTTCATTTGCTTGATTTGAAGACCAAGGAAGTAACTAAGCTCTCCAATCATAGACATCTCAAACTCACTTGCCATCATCTTGCCAAACTCCTCATAAAATTCTTGATTTGTTGATCCAAAGATGATATCATCAACATAGATTTGCATCACAAACAAGTCATTTCCAAGGTTCTTGGTGAAGAGAGGTGGTGTCAACCTTTCCCATCTTGAATCCCTTGGAGAGTAGGAAATCCCTCAATCTCTCATACCATGTTCTAGATGCTTGTTTCAATCTATACAAAGCCTTTCTTAACTTATAGACATGGTTGGGTTTCTTCTCATCTTCAAAACTGGGAGGTTGCTCAACATACACAAGCTCTGATGTACCCATTGAGAAATGCATTTTTCACATCCATTTGGTACAACTTGATATTGTGGGCACAAGCATAAGCTAGCAAGATCCTAATTGCTTCCAATCTTGCAACGGGGGCATATGTTTCTCCAAAGTCAAGACCTTCAACTTGAGTGTAACCTTGAGCCACTAATCTTGCTTTGTTCCTTATACTATCCCATCTTGATCTTGCTTGTTCCGAAAGACCCACTTAGTTCCAATCACATTATGATCCTTAGGCCTCTCAACTAAATCCCATACTTGGTTTCTTGTGAAGTTGTTTAGCTCTTCATGCATAGCATTGATCCAATCAACATCCCTCAAAGCTTCATCTATCTTCTTAGGTTCTATGGATGACACAAATGAGAAATGCTCATAAAACGAAGCCAATCTTGAGGAGTGTACTTGGCCGAGAATTGATGTCTAATTCCAAATTCATCACACAACTCATCAATTCTAGTGTTCTTGAATTCACTACCATTGTCACTTCTAACTTTCTTGATGGTTGTTTCAAACTCATTGTGAATGCCCTTGACAAATGATTTGAATGTTGCAAACACATCACTCTTGTCACCAAGAAAGAAGACCCATGTATATCTAGTGAAATCATCCACAATCACAAATCCATATTTGTTTCCTCCAATGCTAGTGTATGTTGTTGGTCCAAACAAGTCCATATGCACTAACTCAAATGCCTTAGATGTGCTCATCATGCTCTTCTTAGGATGTGTGTTACCAACTTGTTTTCCGGAGCTTATCCTTCTCAAATGTGACATCTTTCAAGCCTCTAACTAAGTTATGCTTAATCAACTTGTTCAATTGTTTCGTTCCAATATGACCAAGCCTTCTATGCCATAACCAACCCATGCTAGACTTAGTGATCAAATATGTTGATAATTGAGCTTCTCTAGCATTGAAATTAACCAAGTATAGATTCTCATATCTAAATCCTTTGAATATCAAGTTAGAGCCATCTACACTTATGATATCTACATCATCCACACCAAATATGCACTTGAAACCAAGATCACATAGTTGAGCTACCGACAATAGGTTGAAGTTCAAGCTCTCTACTAATAGCACATTGGAGATGCTCAAGTCATTGGATATTGCAATCTTACCAAGCCCTTTGACCTTGCCTTTACCATTGTCACCAAATGTGATACTATCAATCACATTGCTCTTGCTTTCATTGATTGAATTGAACATTCTTGGATCACCAGTCATGTGTTGTATGCACCCACTATCAAGCACCCAATGCCTTCCTCCGGCTTTATAATTTACCTATAAAAGAATATCAATTCTTTTTAGGTACCCAAACTTGCTTGGGTCCTTGTAGGTTAGTTACCAAGGTCTTTGGTACCCTAAATGGCCTTCTTCTTTGGGCCCACTAATTGGTGTACCAATGAACTTAGCATTCACACCAGTTGGCAACCTTATAAAGCATGTAACAAGAATCAAATTTGATTGAGGATACATTAGGTAGCTTGTTCTTATTAGTCTTGTAATTTTGCTCTATATGCCCAACTTGCTTGCATCTATTGCACAACCTACCATTGTCCCTTCACAAAGCTAGCTTTGAGAGTGACAAAGACCTGCCTTGTCTTTCTTGGGGTATAGCCTAATCCCTCTTTAGTTGAGAGAAAATCTTTGACTATCCCAAGCACTTTAGCAAGTGGGCTTCTCCACCATAGGCATTGCCTAAGGCACTGAGTGAGCTCATTCACCTCCTTCTTGAGGTTCTCATTTTCCACCATAAGTGAGGCATCACAAGTGAGACCATCACTCAAAGGTGAAGTGGAAGTTGTAGTGCTACAAGAAGTGTTAGTGGGAGCAACAAAAATAGATTCATCAATAAGATCACATTGTTAGTCCCACATCGCATGTCATGATCACTTGCTCCTTCTTGGCTTTCTCCACTTTGACTTGCTCAATAAGAGAGGAGTGAGCCTTTTCAAGCTTAGAGTGAGCTTTGCCAAGCTTCTCATGGGCTTCCATTAGCCTCTCATGAGTAGCATTGAGCTCATCAAGGGATTGCTCAAGAAATTTGACTTTCTTGTTCAATTCCTTGCACTCCTTTCTCTTCCTCTCAAAGCAAGTATGCACTTGCTCACACATGTCTATGAGCTCTTCCTTGAAGTACTCCTCATCATCATCATCATCACTCCTACAAGCATCACTTTCACATTCATCATCATCACTCACATCATATTTTACCTTGGTAGGTTTTGCCATGAGGCACGTCGATGGAGTGTCGAAGATGGAGAGCTTCTTGTTGATGGCGATGCTTGCTAGTGCTCTCTTGATGGATTTCTTGTCATCATCACTAGAGCTATCACCATCCGAGGAACCATCACTATTCCAAGTGACTACATAGCCTCCACCCTTCTTCTTCTTTTGGAAGGTCATTCTCTTCTCCTTCTTCTCCTTCTTTTCTTTCTTATCCTCCTTGTGCTTCTTTTTCTCATCCTCATTACATGATCGGGGCTCTTGCAATTATAGCATCTTCTCACATACTCTTTCTTCTTGGTATGACCTCTTCTCTTTCTTGCACCATAGCCCTTTTTCTTCATGAATTTTCCCATCTTGCGCACTAAGAGAGCCATAGCTTCATCATCAACATCATTAAGATCATCATCATCACTTGATTCTTTCTTGGACTTGCCCTTGTTCTTTGATGATGATGAGCTAGCCTTGAATGCTATGCTTTTCTTCTTCTTATCTTCTTCTTCCTTCTTGTCATCCTTGTCATCCCTCTCCCTTTCCACACGGTATGTCTCTTGGGTCATGACATCACCTAGTACTTGATTAGGGGTAATCTCCTTCAATCCTCCTCTTATGATGAGCAATCTCAATATCTCAAATCTAGGAGGTAGGCACATCAAGAACCGAATGAGAGACATCATCATCCTTGATCTTCTCTCCCAATGCCTTCAAATCATTGATAATCACTTGCAAATGATGGAACATCTCCAGAATGCTCTCATCTTCCATTATCTTGAAGCTTGTCAATTTATCCTTGAGGATATACAACTTGGCACTCTTCACTATCGGTGTGCCCTCAGTATGTTTCCTCCAATCTCTTCCACACCTCATTTGCTCTTTCACAATCCTTGATTTGCTCAAACACCTTGGAATCAATGGCATTGTATATGGTGTTGAGAGCCATTATATTGCATTGCTTGTTGATCTTATCTTGGTTGGTTGGATCATCGGGATCAATGATAGCATAGTCATTCTCGGTCACTTCCCATACTTGATCATTGATTGAACCAAGATACATCCTCATCTTTCTCTTTCAATAATCATAGCATGTGCCATCAAAGAACGGTGGTTTGCCCCCCACATGGTTGAACACAACTTGAGCCATAATTTGACACCGAGGTTGTTAAGCCTTCAATCAAACGGTGACCACGGCTCTGATACCACTTGAAAGGTCCTAATATGGCTAGAGGGGGGTGAATAGCCTATTTAAAAATCTACAAATCAACTAGAGCAATTTGATTAGTATGACAAATAGCGTAATGCAAACTTGCTCTAGTTCTACAAGGGTTGCAAGCCACCTATCAACAATTCTAGTTGTAATGATTACTTAGGCACACAAACTTGCTATGTAACTACTCACTAAGAGCTCTCAAACTTGCTACTCTAAAGAGCTCAACTAGATGAATGTAAATAACAAAGCAAGCTCTCAATTCTAATTACACTAAAGTGCTTATACCAACTAGTTTGCAAGAATATAAATAAGCGAGTAGGGTGATTATACCGCCGTATAGGGGATGTAACAATCACAAGATGAATATATAGCCAATCACTGGGAGAATGCCAAAGACAAGAGACAATAGATTTTCTCTCGAGGTTCACGTACTTGCCAACACGCTACGTCTCCGTTGTGTCGACCAACACTTGGTGGTTCGGCGTCTAAGAGGTGTTGCACAAACTTCGTCCACACGATTGGACACTGCAAGAACCTACCCACAAGTGAGGTAACTCAATGACACGAGCAATTTACTAGAGTTACCTTTCGACACTCCGCCGGGGAAGGTACAACTCCCCTCACAATCACCGGAGATGGCTACGAACAATCACCAACTCGTGTCAATCCTCCACCGCTGCTCCAACCGTCTAGGTGGTGGCAACCACCAAGAGAAACAAGCGAAATCCGCAGCGCAACACGAATATCAAGTGCCACTAGATGCAATCACTCAAGCAATGCACTTGGATTCTCTTCCAATCTCACAAAGATAATGAATCAATGATGCAGATGAGTAGGAGGGCTTTGGCTAAGCTCACAAGGTTGCTATGTCAATGAAAATGTGCAAGTCAGTGAGTTTGAGCTGGCCATGGGGCTTAAATAGAAGCCCCCATGAAATAGAGCTGTTGTACCCCTTCACTGGGTACTGCTCGGGGTGACCGGACGCTCCGGTCTAGTTGATCGGACGCAGGATCCAGCATCCGGTCGCCTGATGTAAGCCACGTGTCATTCTGAGTTAAACCTGAGCTGCCAGATCTCAACGGCTATTAACTGACCGGACGCTCCGGCACAAGTGACCAGACGCTCAGACCCCAGTGTTCGGTCGTTTACAGTAAGCTCCCAAAACCGTCTTTTGCTAACCGGACGCGTCCGGTCATGCTTGACCGGACACAGACCAGCGTCCGGTGCTTAACCCTAGTCACAGTCCCATCCGACAACATGACCGGACGCAGCCCTTCAGCGTCCGGTCGCTGGGTGATCCAGCGTCTGGTCAGTTGACCGACGCCAACATCATTGTGACCAACTCCTATTTCAACTCTATCTTCTTCACCCTTGCTTAAATGTGCTAACCACCAAGTGTATCACCTTGCACACATGTGTTAGTAAATTTTCACAAACAATTTCAAGGGTGTTAGCACTCCTACTAGATCCTAAATGCATATGCAATGAGTTAGAACATCTAGTGGCACTTTAATAACCGCATTCCGATACGAGTTTCACCTCTCTTAATAGTACTGGCTATCAAACATAAATGTGATCACACTCTCTAAGTGTCTTGATCACCAAAACAAAATATCTCCTAGGGTTTATACCTTTGCCTCAAGCTTTTTGTTTTTCTCTTTCTTCTTTCCAAGTCCAAGCTCTTGATCATTATCAATGTCATGATCTTCGTCATTGCTTCATCACTTGGAGTAGTGCTACCTATCTCATGATCATCTTGATAAATTAGGTTAGCACTTAGGGTTTCATCAATTAACCAAACCAAACTAGAGCTTTCAACGCTCTATGCACTGATCTGTGATGGAATGGAAAAGATAAAGTAAGTTAAGTTTAAGTCATAAGGTGAGATCAAGGAGAGAGAGTGCTAGGATTGATCTCCACCAACTTGGCCCAACGGTCAATTGGGCCCTTGATCCGCGCCCTGATCGGGGGCGCCCAACCATTCTTCTAGCTGATGTGCCCCCGTCGCGCAGCGCAATAAATAGGAGTTGGGGCTAGGGCTCGAGACACGAGGTTCACCGCAGCCGCCAGCGCTCCCACCGATTTTCCTATTCCTAACCCGATCTAGAGAGCGCGCTGTAAGCGACGGGAAGCGCCTATCGCCTTCGCCGTCCGCCACTGAACCACGTCTCCACAGTCACTGCTACCTCGGCGGCGGCGCAATGGCCGCGACTGCGCTCGACATGAGGTATATCAGCAAATCATCCCATTAAACTAAGTATCATCCACTGATCTATACCTAGAAGTACTTTAGTTCTATCATAAGGGACAATGGATTAAACAAAGCGCTTCTCTTTTAACTACCAACTGATGAGCTTGATTTGACAGACTTTGGCTCTGTTTGGTTTCTACAGGAACGTCTAAAATTTCTGTCACATCAAATGTTTGGACACATACATAGAGTATGAAATATAGACTAATTACGAAACTAATTGCACAACTTATGACTAATTTGCGAGACGAATCTTTTAAGCCTAATTAGTCCATGATTTGACAATGTGGTGCTACAGTAAATATATGCTAATGACGGATTAATTAGGTTTAAAAAATTCGTCTCGTAAATTAGCCTCCATCTATGTAATTGGTTTTGTAATTAATCTATATTTAATGTTTCTTATTAGTATCTAAATATTTGATGTGACATGAATTTTAGGAGCGACCTAAGAACGCACCCCCTTTATAATACGTATCGAACAGAAGTGACTTGCTAGTTGCTATATACTTCTATGCGGTTGTCTCTTCAATTCAGAAATTGCGCTCGCGGCTCGCATGATCGAACTGAAGGTGTTTACATTTACACGCATGACGGAAGCATGCATGCCATTCGCATGGTCGGTGGTGCCGTATGCAAGACGCGCAACGCACATCCATATCTGTCGAAGCAGGCAGAATGTGATGATCTCATTCTCACGTGAATGCTTGGTGAAATGAAAACAAGCATTAGAAAGTCACACACGGAAGTTTTTACAAAACCAGCAAAGTGACAAGGCGATGGGGTTAAGTTTTGACATTTCAACGTATAGTGCTCCGTGGAAGGTACGGCTAATTATAGTATCTGAAGAAAAAAAAATAGTAACTCGCGAATGAATAATGCAATCAGTATTGTGGGAGCCACTATTTGTTTCTCTAATGAACGATGCAGATCATCTAGTCATCAGAGCCCTAGTCCCATCCCCGTTCCCATCCTACTCAACTCTGCAAAATCCATCCCCGTTTGTACCGTCGAATCAGAACAAAATTACTCGGTTTCTGCTATTAAATTTGCATATCCTTTTGCAAGAGGCAACGGGCCGGTCACCTCTTTTTATATTCTATTATTTCTTTCAGTAATGAAATCAACACGAACAGTCATAGTATAAACCTTCTTCTTGCCGACCAATCTGAAATACTTTCAATAATATACCATGAGTAAACGGTTAGAACGTAGCTGTCATGCTTACCCGCGACATGGTGCCGAAGTACAGTTAATGAAGCTCAACTTACCAGCTGTAATCCTGTAACAACGATGCAGCTGACAATCATGGATGATATGATTGATAGTTGCATATATATATATACTATAATCCAAATCAGGCAGACTAGTTTGTCTGAATAAACCCATAAAAAACTGATTCGGTTCAGCTGTTAGCGAAGTTAATCATTTACAGGATGGCCAGCAGGATAAAATAAACTAGGGAGCTAGCCATGCCTCGCATGACGCAGATTATTCTCCAAACAATTAATATGATCCGATGATACGTACGTGAATATACAAAGCCGCCTCTCTCCGCTCTTTTGGCGCAGCAACGAAAGTCAAGCGTCTCCTTCATGCGTTGTTGGCGTGGTCTACATTCGGTTTAACTGTTTAAGCCATAGAAATATGATGACGGCACTTTCTTTTCCCGTTGTCGCACGGCTCTTTTTTCAACCGGCTTCGAGAATTTGGGAATGCAGGCGGGACGCCGCTTTCTCCTCCAGTACTTTTGAGGCCAGTTTATTGCATTCTCTGCTCTCGTGGTCATCTTGCATTTCATTGATAGAAAGAAGTCAGCGAGGCTAGAGTCAAAATCGCTGCAGACATTTTCTTTCAGCAGTTATGAACTGAGAAACAACGCCGTTTCTCGTACTTATTTGCAACCCAAAGTCAGTAAATTAATCTCACTGGTGCTGTCAGTGCACCAGTATACATCGTCTGCCCTTTTATGAGCTTGAACAACACAACTAGTAGGTATGAGTACGGCATCTCTACTGGAGCAGTTGGGCATGCCTCCATCCATGCCAAACTGTGGAGTTACAGGAGGTTGGGCTTCATTTTTCCGGGTGACCTGCCCTTGCACAGCGTCACTCATATTCGGCTTGTCCGGGGACCATGGGCGACGCAAAGTTTGCCGTGGAAGTTACGGGCTCCATTCCGTGCCTGCCAACAAGACCGGGCGGCCACCTTCCTCCAGTCTGTATTCTCTTTCTGTAGCGTCGCGACTCCGCTCACTCGCCCTCCCTCCTTGGATGCGTCGCGCCATCTCCGATCATCATCGGTCGGGGACCACCGGTGCTGGTCTTTTTCTTCGCTCTCCGTCCCCGCCCCGCCCGTTTCGGCTTCCTCGACCCATCGCTTCTTTCTTTATGCGCAGGCAGATCGCATCGCACAGCCATAGAGATGGCGGTGCAGTGCGGTTGAGTTCCCAGGAGGACACACACACAGACACAGTAGCGTCTCTGCTGGCCCAGCCAGGCAATTACAAAACGCAACTTGCGCGCCCAGCCAGCTCGCTGTCTATCTACAAATGCTGGCTTTTATTCGTCGTCGGCTCCGCGCTAGCTCATGCGGGCACATGACCCTGTTTGTTTCTCACAAGCTTCTCCACCAATTTCACTCACCAGCCCGGCGATCGCGCTTTGCCGTGGCTGTGGCTGTGCGATGCGTCGCAAAAGCTAGCTAGCGCTTTATCCCCCAGCAGAAAGGACGGCGTCCGTCTTGCATTGGGTGCTGGCTGGCTGGCTGGATCGATGGACGGGTCGACGAACGAACCTCAAACACCACGCCCACAGCGCACCGGCACCGCCGCGCATGTTACCCTGTTCCCCCCTGTCTCGCTAGCTACGTACGTAGGAGACTACCTAGCTGCGATAGAGCGCGACCCCCTTTCTACCTGCGACAGTGCGATTACGTTCAGCTGTGCTGTGATGCGTCTGATCTGACCGGAGCTACTAGCATCTCCAGCCAGCCCAGCCACCACCCGGCCGGGCGCGCGCCGTGGAAAGGAAAGGAGCAAATCGCCAGCGGACAGCAGCGGTGGCCGGTGGCGTAGGGGGCGCTCGTCGGTCGTCGTGTGTGCGATCGAGTCGCGTCGTCTGGTGGTGGCAGTGGCCAGTGGCACACGGCGCGGATGGCCAGACAGCGGTACCGCGGAATAAAGCCGCGGGACGGGGACCTCCCCTCGTGCGGCTCCGCCCTAGCAGCCCTACTACCCGTAGCTAGCTAGCGCCTGCCTTTTCCCTGATCAATATATCGTCGCTCTCCCGGGCCCGATCGATCGACGTGCCAAAGCCAAACCTCCCGCGCGCGCGGGGCACGCCGGCCCAATTCGACCGTTGCCACGCAACATTCCTGGGGGACTGGCCGACTGGGGATCCAGTTCCAAGTGCGCCGGTGGCCGGCCGGTGACAACGCTCTGCCAGCCCTGACACATTCGGTTCGGGACTGGGGCAACCGGGCAAGTACCAACCGGTGTGAATGGACGCGCGCAAATAGTCCAGGGTGACTGGGTGAGTGCTAACATGCCAAGTGGGCGGCCAGCTGCCGAGCCGAGCCGAGCACACTCCTACTGATGTTACAGCTGAGTTTACTACTACTACTAGAGTGACGAAGTGAGCTCGTCCAAGAACCACCAACGCCGCCCATGACTCCGGAGTCCGGACGCGCTCCGGCTCACGGGGCGTGGCAGGACAGCCCGGGACACTGTCCCCATCGGCGTTATATGTGCTGCTCACTGGCAAATCGAAGATGACAGAGCGCATTGATCGATCGGATCCTGCGCACCCCACACCACTCGACGCCAAGTCGTCGGTATCCACCGATACATACAGTCACTCGTCCGTTCGTCGTCCGTTCGCTTCGTTCGCTCCCTCATCATTATTCATCTCCCGTTACATATCTCCATCCATCGGGCATTCTCGGGCGACGGCAGCAGACAGGTACCGCTACTAGCGCCAGGCGCCACACGTTCGGCGTGTGTGCGCGCGCGGGCCCACGGAAGTGGCGTCGGCGAGGCAGAGAGTTACCGACACGGGCACGGTTTACAGGAACAGTGATCCATCCGTGCGCCAATGCGATGCGATGCAATACACCCCCACACGGGTCCAGGGCAGATGAGCTGGGCGTCACTGTTCACGCGAGTAGCGCCACATGCCCGCGGTCCCTGGCTCGCTGGGCACGCGCAAGCCAGGCGGGGCGGACCAGACCAACAGGAGCTAGCGCTAGCTGTGGGCATACGGGGAATTAGCACCGTGTAATCCAACAAACCAAAGCCCCTCCATCATCACAGGCGAATCTAACAACAATCGCAGGGTACGGCCGCGCATAGAGAGAGAGAGAGAGAGAGAGAGAGAGAGTGACAGGGATCCATCGATCCGTCCAGGAATATAACCACGTGCCCGTCCACCAGGGCCCGTTTCAACAAGGGTTGCAGTATATGATTCCTCCTGTATGTACGTATACTCCGTCATCTCATTCTCATCTGTGAATTTGGTTCCGCAAGCTGCCCGCGCATCATGTAGCTAGCTAGCTATAGGCTATAGCTAGCACTGCCTATCGCGGCATCCATGAGACGTCGCGTCGATTGGTCCATCCGTCGATCCCAGACCGATCACCGGTGCATTAGGGGGTGATAGGTGTCCTTTTAAATTTTAGTCGTTGTACTATTGAATATTTGACATATGTATAGAGTATTAAATATAGACTAATTATGAAACTAATTATATAGTTTGTGATTAATTTACGAGACGAATCTTTTGAGCCTAATTAGTTCATCATTTGATAATGTTTGTTACCGTAAACATGTGCTAATGACGGATTAATTAGGCTTAAAAAATTCGTCTTGTGGGGTACTGATGAATTATGTAATTTATTTTTTTATTAGTATCCGAACATTCCATACAACATCCTTCCAATACACCTCCTAAATTTTAGCAGCTGAATTCAAACACCTTCTTATACGGCACCACGTCGCACCCATCCCTCGCCCACGGGCATACACCCTACAGGGTACAGGCACGGTTGGCTGGCCGCAACAGTCAACCTCCGCATAAAAAAGCCGGCGAGGCGCGGCCATCACTCGCCGTCGTCCGCGCGCCGCCGCCGCGGTAATCAAGCCCCGGGCGGCGGGCGCGCAACCGTGACCCGTCGCGGCCGGCCGGGGAGTGATCCGTAGTAAACCGTGCGCTTTATGGCCGTTGCGGGCGCGCCGACAAGTTAGAACCGCGCGCGCGACTTTTTTCTCCCGGGCACGCGTCGCGTGGATGGGAAAGTGCGCGCGCGCGCGGACACCCGTCCGGCCGTTCCGTATCGTACCATGCATACCAGCCGCGGGCCCGACGGACGGGACGGCGGGCGGAGACCGGAGAGGGCGGCACGCCTGTCCTCCGGGTCCGCATGCGTGCCGGGCGCCGTGCCTGATACCGTGTTTCTTTTTCAGATTTGCTATTCTATAACCCTTTTTTTTTCTCCCGCGGCACGTGAAAACCGATCTGCAGAATCCGGCAGGCGCACGCAGCGCCCAGCTCGTTTTCATCGCGGTTCCGGCTATTTACGTGCCCATTTATGGCCCCGGCCGGCCGGCCGGCCGGCTTGTCCCTTCGACTCTGACAGTCTGACCACCGCATCGCATAGCTCTGGATGTACTAGCGCGCGGCTGCAGGCCTGCAGCCGTCACGCCCGTCCTTCGTCAGGCAGTCTCGGAGGCAATGCAACTGGGCTGGACACGCGCGATCAACTGGGCCGGCGGCCGGCCGGGCGCGTGCATGAAAGCGAGGCACAAGTACCGTCCGGCGGTGGTGGTACAGCGAGCACGCCATGATTTGCAAGTGACACTTATTTAGTTGGACCCCAAAGTCCAAAAAGTTGCTACAGTACCTGTCACATTGAATGTTTGCGGCCCGTGCATAGAGCATTAAATGTAGACGAAAAGAAAAACTAATTGCACAGTTTGGTGGGAAATTGCGAGACGAACGTTTTAAGCCTAATTAGTCAATATTTGGAACACTATTTATCAAATAAAAACGAAGATACTACAGAAGTCCCCAAATTCCAAATTTCGCAAAGTAAACAAGGGCTGAGGTAATCGACCTCGACACTGGCCGTGCCTGTGCAGCTGCGCTTCCCCCGGATTTGACACCTCGTCCACGTTCGCATCGATCCATCCATCGGTGGACGTTTTCTGCTACCGGCTGGCGCCTGTGATCTCAACGTGACACCCCGTCGTCCGTCGCTCCCCGATCGACGATCCCTAGGGCCCACAGCGTCCAGGTGAACCACGCCGTGCACGGCGGCAGCTTGGAGGGCGTCTGATCAAGCGAGTATATAAAAGGCACGGCATGGCGCAGGCTGGCAGCTGCTGGTGCTGCATCGGCAGCTAACTGCTGCAGATCTATGGATCAGAGATATATATATAATAAAACGGGCCCATGAGGCCATGACTCGGACATGATTCCGAGAGTGGCAGTTGCAGCAGCCTGCCTGAAATCCCTGGAAATGATGTGGGAGTACTGTTAGCCTATCGATCTCTGCCGATCACTCGCTAGTGTTGTCGAACACACACTAACGATGCTGACCACGAACTGTCGTTGTCGACCCCACACTATAGATAGAGGTAGGAGAAGGAAGAGAGAACAAAGCACACACACAGTATAAGCACCCGTGTTGGTTGGAGCTCTACATAGGATATGACAAACTGAACTCTCTCTTTACTGAGTTGCAGTGACAAACTATATACACAACTCTATCCATCTAACACTAGTACAAACATGTCAGGCTACAGCAGGGCTGACTTTGACGTCTGCCCCTGCTGTGGCTACAGTACGGCAGATGAGCCGTTCGGCGCCTGCCCCTGCAGCTGCTACAGTGCAACAACAGGGTGCCATTTTGGCACAACCTTCTCCTGCTGCGTATTCACACAAGGGATGCAGTAAATTATCTAACAATTCTCCCCCTAATCCTGCTGCTAACCCTAAAACTCCCTCCATACCGATCATCTTCTTCAGCTCCGTGAGTCGAAGACGGCCGAGCGGCTTGGATGAGGACGTCCGCGAGTTGCCGACCAATTTCGATAAACTCGATGACGATCTACCCTCCATCGACACAGTCCCTGAGGAAGTAGAACTTCACTGTCGATGTGCTTGCTCCGGTCGTGAAGAACTAGATTCTTCGTGAGGGGGATGACGGGCTGGTTGTCCACCATCAGTGCTGGTGGGTGAGCTTCCACACCGGTTAGCTCGACCAGCAGCCGGCACAGCCACACAGCTTGGCACGTCGCTGTGGCCGTCGCCATGTACTCTGCCTCGCATGTAGACAGAGCCACCACCTTTATTTCAGCGACAACCATGAGATTGGAGCCGATCCGAGGAAGACGAGCACGCCAGAGGTGCTTCGCCGTCCAGTCGATGTCCCCCGTCATGTCTGCATCGCTGAACACAGTGAGCTGCAGCCTACTTCCACCGGTCCTGGGGAAGGCGATTCCCTTGATCCACCGTTCCCTTGATGTAGCGCAGTAGCCGCTTCACTGCAGCCCAGTGATCCTCTCTGGATCCTCCATGAAACGACTGACATAGCCCACGGCGAACGAAATATCCGACCTCGTGTAGACTAGGTAGCGCAGACCACCGATGATGCTCCGATAGAGTGTTGCATCCACCTTCACCGCGGTACTGGCCTTCGTCAGCTTCAGCCGCTCCTCCATCGAAGTCACGCATGGCTTGCACTCATGCCGCTCCGCTCCAATAGCTTCGTGGCATACTGCGCTCTGACCAAGCGTGAGTGCCTCTTTCCCTTGCCTCACCTCGATGCCTGAGGTAGTACGAGAGCGCCCGAGATTGCTCATTCAAAAATGAGCCGCCATCTCGTGCTTGAGGCTGTCGATGTCCTCCGCATGCGCACCGGTGACGATCAAGTCGTCCATATACACGCCGACGACTGAACTCCTCGCGCGGGCTCGAATTGCGCACCGCTAGAACCCAAGCTCGCCCAGCGTGGCGTCAAGCTTGGCATTCCACGCTCGTGGGCCTGCCGCAACCTGTAGAGTGTCTTGTGTAGTTAGAGCACCCCGTGCTCCGCTCCCTTGATGGCGAAACCCAGAGGTTGCCTGACGAAGACCGTCTCTGCTAGCTTGCCGTTGAGGAAGGTTGATTTTACGTCCAGATGATGGATGCGCCAGTCCATCGCTGCTGCCAAAGCTAGTAGCAAACGGACAAACTCCATGCGTGCTACTGGAGCAAAGATTTCCTCAAAGTCGATGCCCTCACGCTGAACAAAGCCTCAGGCGATGAGGCACGCCTTGTGATTGACAATGGCGCCATGCTCGTCCCGCTTGACCTTGTACACCCACTTTAGGCTCATCGGACGGCATCCTGGAGGTGAATCGAGGAGCTCCTAAGTCTCGTTTTCCTCGATCGCCTTCATCTCCGCCAGCATCGTCCGTCGCCAATTACCATCGCGCTCACCCAGCGTGAATGTGGGTGGTTCCTCTGCACTAACGAGCAGCAGCTCTTGGTCATTGAGCAGCCGACCCACGAGGCCTAAGGGCCCTGTGCCCTGGACGATGTCATCCAGCATGCGGAACCGCACCTCCTCATCTTCGTGGACGGCATTCACGAACTTAGTGCTGCCACTTGGAGGTGAGGCGAACTCGATCGACGTCGATAGAGTTCCCTGTTCTGTCAGGAGTGCTCGGCACAGCACCTGGAGTGCTTGGCACTATTTCTAGACTGCTCGTCACCATCCTTGGAGTGGTCTGCACCCCTTCCGGAGTGCTCGGCATCCGTCTTGCAGTGGTCGGCACCACTGCAAGACCCCTCGGCTCCGCAATGGGAGTGTTCGGCACCCATCATAGAGTGGTCACCACCACTGCATGACCTCCAAGCTCCACTCCTGGAGTGCTCGGCGGTGCCACAACCATGGCTCCTCGGTGTGCCTTGCCGCCAGGCATACCGGCTGCTCCACCTTCAAATCGAGTAGGTACAACCGGTTCAGGGACCTCTTCACCTTGCCAAGAAGTCATTGTTCCCGGTCCCTGATCCTGAGGACTCCATCCTTGATTAGTACCTCACTACCGCGCTCATCCAGCTGGCCAATGCTGATGATGCTTGAACGTAGCTGCAGGATATAATATACATCCGTTAGCGCGCTGGTGCTCGTCGTTCTGGCACCTATAGATGATGGTGTCGTGTCCTCGGATTGCCACCCTTGAGCCGTCACCAAACTTCTTCGTACAGGTAACATCGTCGTCGAGCTCGGAGAAGACTTTCTTGGAGCCCGTCATGTGGTTGCTGGCGCCAGAGTCTAGGTTCCACCACTGCTCCTGCTCGCCGCCCACACAGTTCGAGGTGGACTTGGGCGCGTGGTTCATCGAGGTTGACAACTTTTAGGGCCTTCCCAAGTCCTTCCACCAGTCGTCACCTCTCCCTTCTCCTCGGCATCGACGTCATGCAGTGCACAGAACGTCGTCATCAGGATAGCAGCCTCATCATTATCGTTAGCTTACGCCAGATGAGCCTCATGCTTCTTCTCCTGCTTATGATTTGGGCACTCACGTGCCCAATGGTCCATCTTCCCGCAGCGTCGGCAGACGTTAGGGTCGACTTGTTTCTTCTTCTCTGAAGAAGCCTTGCCACGGCGCTTGCCATCGCCACCGCGGCTAGAGGAGGCTACCCTAGAGTTTCTCTAGGCAGCCCACTCCTCCTGTGTCAACAGCAGTTTGCCGCTGTCCTTCGTTGCTGTCGCCTGCTCCAGGCGCTCGTCCACCGCCCACAGACGGCCTGTCACAACCTCAATGGTGAGGGTGGACAAGTCCAGCATCGTCTCTATAGAGAGAGCGATCTAGATGTACTTTGCCGGCACGGACTGGAGGTACTTGGAGACCGCCTCCTCTTCGTCGATGGTGACGCCGTGGCTCTTAAGCTTGCTGATGAGTGTCTGCAGGCGGAGAGAGAAATCCTCTACCAATTCACCATCCGAGAACTTGAGGTTGGCGTACTCCTCCCTTCAGAAGCTGGGCCGCCGCCTTCTTTGCGCGGTCGGAACCGACGCGCATCGCCACAATAGACTCCCACGTCTCCTTAGCAGAGCTCTTCGCCCCCAATGGCTCCCTGTACTTCACCTGGTACAGCAGCTAGGATAGCCTCCAACGCTGATATGTCATATTCTTCATTGTCGGTGCCCTTGTCAACAACATTCCAGAGTCATCGGACTCTGAGCTTGACCTTCATGGTCACCGACCACTCCATAGTTGGTGCGAGTCAGCGTCGGCCAACTGGTGTCACTGACCTCCCGTATCGTACGCACAATGACCTCCTGTCGTGGCTGGGCAGCTACAACAATGCCACTGCTGTCGCCCATCTCCGAACCGTTCGTCATCGCCAGCGGTTAGTCCAACAACGACGCTTGCTCAGCTTCGATACCACTTGTTAGCCTCTCGATCTCCGGTACGGAGATATTCCAGCACTCACTAGTGTTGCCGAACACACACTAGCGATGCCGACCACGAACTGTCGTTGCCGACCACACAGTATGGCTAGAGGTAGAAGAAGGGAGGAAAAACAGAGCACACACAGTACAAGCACCGACGTTTACCGGAGCTCTACAGAGGAGATGGCAAACTGAACTCTCTCTTTACTGAGTTGTGGTGGCAAACTATATATACAACTCTATTCATCTAACACTAGTACATACATGTCAGGCTGCCGCTACAGTGAATAGATGTGACAGCAGGGCTGACTTCGATACCTACCCCTGCTGTGACTACATGCGACAGGTGAGCCATTCAGTACCTGCCCTTACAGTGCAACAGCAGGTTATCCTTTTCAGCACCACCTTCCTCTGCTATGTATTCACACAATGGATACAGCGGATTATGTAACAAGTACTTTGCTGCCTCTTGCTCGGAGTAATATACAGCGGATTATGTAACAAGTACTTATTATATTGCAGTTCCAGTACCATGATTGATTGTCCTAATCTAATCTCTCTCTGGTATCTGAAGCACTGCTCCGCGTGCTTTATGGCCGGCCGGCCCGCCGGCTAGCTGCCGCTGCTGCGTGCGCTTGGGCAGGCACGCCGCCGATCGGTGGATCGCATGTTCGTCGTCGTGCACCCGCGTCGCTTCGAGAATGTTTGCGCCGGAAAGGAGGCCCCTCGTGCCGTTTTCTTTTGTGGTTACTGTTGCACCAGAAGCGCATAGCACTGGGGAAGGGGGGGGGGGGGGGGGGGGGGGGGGGGGGGGGGGGGGGAGGGGCTTTCTTTTGCTGATCCAACTCAAAGGATGCCCAACAAAGCGGCGTGCCTTGCCTGCTGATATCTCCAGGAATCTTTGCTTTCCCGGCTTCGTTTCGATAGGTCGGATCAAAGTGCCATTTGCGTTTCCGGACTCGTACTGACAAAATGCTTTAGCCCAACGAAAACGACTCGTCGTGGTACTGATACATACACAGCACCTACTTGGTAGCGCACCTGTGTACAAAGGAGCTCAACACTGACGCTAGCTGCTGCTACAGGGCTAATGAGACTGATGAGCGTTTAGTTTACAGGATGGCTCTGACAACGAAATTAAATGTGTCAAGAAGCAATCTGTGGCGTGCATTATTGACAGTTGGAGGAGGTCTTCTACTCTTCTGTGGTGTCAAGACTCAAGAAGGAGAGTTTATGCCGTTGTAGACGGTTACACCAACTGCTCGGAAAGAAGATGCATTGCTGCTACTTTTTTTTCTGCAGTGCGAAAGAAAGCTGATGAGCTTTGTACTGTAAAGTTACCGAAGCTGGAGAAAAAGAAGGGGACAGCAAGCTTGGATGCTTTAAGCCTTTATAATCTGGCTTCTGACACAAGAAGAATCGGTTTTGCAGCGTCATGACTCCACGGCTCATGGCCCATGCACGACCAGGGCCGAAAAGAATTTGATGAAAATACACGTGCTTTTTGAGGAGGATTAGTAGCATTACGGCCCAACGCAGGGTGGCCCGTGCGAAGGCCCGGCATTGCCTTGAAAAGGCCGATTTTTTTTTTTTTTGAAACTTGAAAAGGCCGGTCTTTGCAAAGCGAAGCAGCGTTGCCAAATAAAGGAAAAAGTTCACATTACCTCTCTTAATTTTCGTGAAAGCCCGTTTTTCCTCCGTGAACTTCAAAACAGGGCAAAACACCTCCCTCGACTTTTAAAACCGTTCATCTTACCTCCCTGGCCCTGTTATAAGCAGTTTTGAAGGCGGTTTTGTCTTTTTTTTATTTCGGCTGAATCTTTAAAAAATCATAGTAAATCATAGAAAAATCATAAAAATAGAAAATCTAATTTTATTGGACTCCACATGAGTAGATCTACACAATGAACATATAATATGGTATGTTTAGTACAAAGTTTTGCTGTGGCTTTAGATCTATGCTTTTCTGTAATTAATTGGAATACTTCATAGCTGCAGCTTCTATGATACAATTGTGATGAAAGTTTTATGGTGGGCTACTTATTGTATGATTGAACTATAATAAAAATTTCATACTCATTGGATCATGTATAGCTTAGTTATAGATTTATTTATATTTAATTAGCATAAACCTAAATGAAATCTATAACTAAGTGATACATGATTCAATGAGTATAAAATTTTTACTACAGATTAAGCATACAATAATTAGCCCACCATAAAATTTTCACCACAATTGAACCATAGAAACTACAACTATAAATTATTCCATTTAATTACGGAAAAGCATAGATCTAAACCTACAGCATAAACTTTGAGCTACATTATATGTTCACTGTGTAGATATACTCATTAGAGTCCAACAAAATTGAATTTTCCATTTTATGCTTTTTTGTGATTTACTATGATTTTTCAAAGATTCAACCAAAATAAATAAAAAAGAAAAAGACAAAACTGCCTTCAAAACTGCTTATAACCGGGCTAGGGAGGTAAGATGAACGGTTTTAAAGTTGAGAGAGGTGTTTTACCTGATTTTGGAGTTCAGGGAGAAAAAACAGACTTTCACGAAAATTGAGAGAGGTAATACAGACTTTTTCCCCAAATAAAAGGACACCGTGCAACATGGGCTTTATCCCCGTGTTTCCACTTATAATCGGGGATTTTTTTATGCTCGATTGTGCTAGTTCAAAGTTCTAAAGTGGTTGGTTAGGAGTAGAAATACCCAAAGCGTTTGATGGGATTCTTGATTTTTCACCAATAATTCGATTATTTCTTTCCACCAAGGGAAAACCTGAATTCATTGTCCAAAAGCAACAAAATTAAAACCTGAATTTCATTACCCAAAAGCAATAGAGTTACACATAGTTTAAGCTTTGTTCTCAGAAACTAACCAACCATAAGACGTTGCTCAAATCACCAGCCACTACTTCGACCACCCAGGGATCTAAAGTGGGATGGACGGGAGAGGCCAAACAGATTGTGCTTGACATCGTCATGCTTCAAAATGGCAACGGGTACGTACCCGATGGGTACTGGCCACCCGTACCCGCACCTGCCAGATCAAAATCTTACCCGTCGGGTTACTCATACCCGCAGGCGGGTAGAAAATTCATTCCATACTCGCACCCGACGGGTAATTCTTACCCGACGGGTAACCCGCACCCAACAATATACCCGAGTTCACACACCAAAATATAATAGCTTCTAGCAAAACAAATCAACAATAGAGCAGCAAAACAGAAATATATCCAGGTCAAGCTAGTTGAAATAGATCAGATGCCTCATTGGTTCATTCCAGCAAACTACAAATAAATATGTGCTTAAAATTAGCACACACACACCAGCCTTCCCACTTTTCAAGTTCAGCCATCAGTTCCAACAGTTGCAGCACATACTAAATATTACAAGTTCACATGGATTCATCTACCATGAATTAAAGAGAGACCACACAGGTTGCAAGTTCACAAATGCAATTACAGATAAGACATCAAAAGGAAGCACATGCATGTCATCCAATTCTTGCATCATTTGTCTTGTTCCTGTGATCAAAAGGGCGCCATCTCATGGCCAGTTCATTTGTCCTCAGATGGTGAGTTCCTACATTAGCATAAACATGTCACAACTTATCTATCTATTATCACATTCACAAAGAAGCTAAAAATAGACACATTTGAAGAATGGCAAATCACCTGAAGCCCCTCTTGTATGTCCTGAAGACATGACCAGAAGGTTGCAGGCTGCTTGTTCTTCTCATCAACTAGCAAACATAAGTGAGCAAATGAGTTGGCTTGCATGAATATCAGTAAATATATGCAGAAATTAATAGCAAGCTAATAGACATAGGAGCATTGTTAAATATACCTTTATACTTGTTTCTCAGCCAATCTTGAGAGCACATTAGGGCCTCTATCATCTTGGTAGTGAGCCTGCTACGATGCTCACCTTAAAACCCTACCACTAGTGCTAAAAGCTGATTCTGAGGCTACAGTTGTAACAGGAATGGCAAATATGTCCCTAGCAATCTTCCTCAAAGTTGGGAACCGAGTTCCAGCCACCTTCCACCAATCTAAAACTCTGAAATTCTTAGTATTCATGTCCAATAGCTCTTCATCCAAGTAGCGATCCAACTCAGTCTTGAATCCCATTGTTGTTGGCCGTCTACTAGCAACACGAGCCATCATGGAAGATAAGAAATCATCACTTTGTCCTGCTGCAGGTGCTGCTACGGGACACTGTTTCCCACATCATCTTCCCCATGGTACTCAAGCATCAAATCAGCCAACAAATTCTTCACTTCCTGAACCCTATCCTCGCACTCCCAACCAGTTGTCCCAAGCAAATCCTCAAAACAAATCAGCAGCACTGTGGTTTTAAATCTAGGATCTAGAATAGTTGCAATGCCCATGAACCCTTGAATATCAGTCCAATATTTGTCAAACTTGGCTACCATATTGGCTGACATGGCTTGCACTAAAGGGTTTCCACAAGTTGACCACTCCCTAATCTCCTTTCTAACTTCAGCAATTTTAGTGAAATACATGTTAGTTGTTACATAATCTATCCCAGAAAACATTTTAGTGATGTCATTGAACAATTTTAGCCTCCCTACAACATCCTCAGCAAATTTCCACTCATCCTCAGATGGCAAGCAAGTGTACAGCCTATCAACACGGCTTGCCCTAATGAAAGCAGACTTGTATGGTAATGCATGACTAAGCATATTAAAAGTTGAATTCCTACCTAGTCTTACAGTCAAGGACTATCTTAGTTGTGGCTTCCACTTTAACAAACTTAGCTATCTCCTCAAACTTTTCAATCCTTTTTGGTGTAGCTGTCCAATATGCGACACTATCACGGATGTTTTCTATTGCATCTTTCAAAACCTCTAAGCCTTCCTTTACTATCAGATTAAGAATATGGGCAGAACAGCGCATGTGTAACAGCTTACCATCATTCAAGAGCTTATGTCTTCCAATATTCCTCACAAGCAAGAGGGATTACTGCATCATTGGTAGTGCAATTGTCAAGAGTAATGGCTGATATCTTCTCATCAAGATTCCACTGAACCAAGCTGTCATACAATTCTTCACCAATTACTTCAGCAGTGTGAGGAGCAGGGACATAAATGAACCTATCATTCAATAGTTACAAACAAAATCAGATTCCAAGAGTGTTGATTGACAAGGTGACAACAACATGCTATGCAACCAGATCTAAGAAATAAGTTAGTACCTCATAAGAATATTTCTAAGATTCCAAGATTCATCAATAAAATGTGCCGTGATGGCCATATAACCTCTCTTTTGGTTGTCAGATGTCCACAAATCTGTAGTGATGGCCACCCTTGACTGAATTCCTAGCCATATATGCAATGGCTTTTTTTCTTCTCCAGCTCATATTGTGCCACAATATCAGATCTGAAATAAAATAGAAAATATTAGGAAACTGATATGGGCTCATACAAATGGCATAAAGGATGTGGGCTCATAGATCTTATACCTTATTGTGTTCCTTGTCCCAATTCTGAATAGTGGTTGAAGTGCGCCAACAAATCTTCGAAAGCCAACATGATCAACCATGCTTAAAGGGTACTCATGGAGAACTATCATGGCACTAAGTTCTTTTCTAGCTATATCTTGGTCAAAGGTGTAGTTCTCCACTGAAATTGTGCCTGCCTCTGTCCTATCAAATCTCAAACCAGCTTGTACCATTGTCTGCCTATTAAGCTTGATCTTCTTTAGCACACAAGTCTTCAAGTGATGCTTCAAATGGTTAGTCCCATTTCTGGACAACCCAGAAAGTTTCTTCCCACAATGGTTACATTTTGCATATTCACTGCTGCCAATCTGCACTTTTGTGAACTCATTCCAAGACGGCAGATTTGAGCTTCCTCTTAGAACCAAGCAATGATCTCTTCCTCTTCATCATCATCATCTATCTCAATTGGCAGTGAATCATTGGTCGATTCAAGCTGAGGTGATCCAGAGATTGGAACTGAATCTGATTGCACTTGTGATGCTTGTGACCCACATTGCGGGTTGCTGCTCCCATCACTAGCAGTAGCTGACATCTTGTTCAGTCTGTACAAGCACATCGAGCAATTAGCTCCATAAAAAATAAGCTAGCAGATCACAAATAGACCAAACCTGAATATTTATTTATGAATGACCAAAAAGAGCTACTTGCTTGAGAAAAACAAATCACAGTGAACTACTACTAGTGAAAAGAAGTAATTTAAATACTTAATTCAGTAGCCAAAGATTGCTAGAGTAGTTCACGGATGGAAGATGCAAGCTTTCTGATCAAACAAATGAAAAGAGCAAACTGCTGTACATTTCTGGACACTGGACTGAAACTGAACTGCACTCCAACATTCAGAGAAGTAGAAAAAGCAAACAAATCAGAATGGAGGGGCTGCTCTCCAACCTGCTGAAAAACTGACTGAACGAGCAGAAACTAACAAGGCCACGCACGGCCAGGAACAAGGGCAGCTCGATGCAAGCACGCCTGGTGCTGATGCGCTCGTTGCTGGACTCCGGCTCGGTGAGCAGCCCACCAAGGGCAAGCACGCTGCTGTGCTGATTTGCTCGGGACTGGAATACAGGAGACCAACGAACGCAAGAACAGAGAAGAGAGCTGGCTACCAGGAACCAAGGAAATTCGAACTAAATTAAAACGACTTGCTCCCAAAACTTGCAGAGGGGATCACAACAAGATTGAGGAGCTATCCCGAAAGAATCATCGCCCAATTCCAACTCAAATTCCCAGAAATCCCCATCTCGTGCAAGAACTCAGTTTTCCTCCTAAAAGCGAAAAACAAATCGATCTCTGAGCTCGTGCCAAATTGAACAGGTTTACTTGGAGGAATCGATCAGCACATATCACTGCTCGTCATTGATCAACCAAAATCACCAAAAACCATCTCGACCAAGAGATCGAAGCAACAGCAGGGAGGAAGAAAAGAACGAAGAACACTGGCACCAGAAACAACTTAGCACAAGATAATTTCAACCACCAGATGTCACGGTGAGGTTAAGGCCTCACTTCCCAAAACAAAAATCACACGCTACACAGACTAGTTTTTGGTTCATCTGTGGACCTCTCACACAATGAAAGCCATCATCTTTGCTAGACCAATACACAATCTTGCACATATCTAGCAGAGAAAGTCATCTTTGCTTACCCAAGGCTGCGTTTGAGGTGCTGATTTTGCACTTTCTGAGCAGCTGCAGCTATGCTCGTCGGAGACAGGGGAGGCCGACCACCCTTCTTGGCCGCAGCCTTCTTGGCCGCCGGACCAACAGGGACGCCCTTTGGCTTTGGCTTAGCAGCAGCGACCGGTGCAGTGGCTTGTGCAGGAGGTGGCAGGACGAGCGGGGCAGGCGTCGGGGTAGGCGGTGCACATGCGCCGTTCTTCGTCGCCTCCTCCGGATCCGGCTGATCGCTAGGACGGCGTCCCTTCGGGGACGGCGCGGGGTCAGAACTCAGAAGGGCAGAAGGCAAACGGGATCAAGAAGAACAACTGCAACTGCAACAATGGATTTCGAGGTTAGGGTTGAGGAAGAGCATCACCGGCTATCATCTTGTCCTATTCCGGAGTTCTCCACCATGGCTACCGGAGATGGCGACGGCGACGGCGCTGTGCTCGTTGGGGGCGCTGGTGGGGACTGGGCAGTGGAGATCCGGAGACGGCGTGGTGGGGTCGTGGGGATTGGGGAGAGAACGACAGAGGAGAGAGGAGCGGCAGAGGGCAGTTGCGCGGAGGGCGGCGATGCGGACGGCGCGCGTGGGGTCGTGCGAGCCCGCGACGCCACGATTCAGCCGCTGGTCGTCTGACGACTGGTGGAGTGGAGTGAGGATGAGGATTAGGGTTTGAGGGAGTTCTGGAATATATATACTCATATGCTTATATGGGCCAAATATGGGCTATATGCTTATATGGGCTAAAATTGCATAGGTTGGATATTATTTATGCGGGTTTTTTTTACCCGTGGGTATGCGGGTATGGGTAGTATACACCCACACCCATACCCGCATACCCGATGGGTATAAGAATTCGTCCAATACATGTACCCACGGGTGCAAAATGTCTTCCATACCCACCCTCCTTATCGGGTTAAAACTCGTTGGGTACTCGGGTTTGGAGTACCCGTTGCCATTTTGACTCATGCTCAAGACCCGACCGTAGCGAACTCCCTGCTGCCGCCGCTCCAGTGGCGGTGGGTTAGGTAGGTAGAGGGAAACAAAGTTTCTAGAGGCTAACAAGGAAGTGGTATGTGGTCTCAAATTCTTGTTTGGGGTCTCTAACATAGGTATCAGACCAAAGAACTTCGGAAGAGGGGAACTATACTCACTCTTTTAATTTTACTTTTCCCAAAATCAAAATAAATACTTTGAGACTTTCAAGAATATTGTAAACTCTTTAAAGTAGATGATACAGATTACAAAATGTCCCATTTTGCTTGGATTTGGAATCATGAGTTTTATGAATTGGAAACTAAATTTCTTCCCAAAATATTAGTTTTGAGTTTGTGTTTTAAGTAGTTTAGCCTAAAATGGTTTCAAAAAATCGGAAAAAAAATCATTGTACTCTAAACATATGGCTACGGACTGGTGAAATCCAAAGTTCTGGTTAAAAATTGAATTCAAAAGCATACAAACCTTACTTAAAGTTTATGTGGATGTTAAAGATGATACACATGTATGTTTGGTGTCATGTTTGAAAATTTTAGACTGTGATTACAAAGCGCATTGATGTTCACCTAGGTGTTGTTGATGCTCTTATTCTCTAACCGCACAAGGGTCTTGCTCAAGCAGTTGGAGTGGCTTGTATGGACGACCAATGGACGATGGATCATCTGCAATGTTGGTTGGGAGATTTTTTTTTAATTTTAACACTTTTTTAAACTAATTTGAAATCTAACACGGTCGGTTTTTTTAAAACTAACACTTTTGGCCACGCCTATTGCCCTAGCGTGGCCAAATACCTGTGCTGCGCCATGAATGGTGGCGCGGCAGAGGGCTGACGTAGCGGCGACCGGAGTCACTGACCGTTGATAGGGCAGGGCCTGCCGCGCCACCGATCTTGGCGCGGCAGAGCCAAATAAACAGATGTGATCACTTAAGATCGATCATGGGTAATCCGAGTACATGACACATGGGTACAATACATCAATAGTTTTAAATGGAATATAAGACAACACAATAGAATTTCTACTATATAGTTACATTGATCATTAATAAAGCATGGAACTAACAGTGGGCGCAATTAAAAACCCTCAGTCAGAAACATACTGAGTAAGCAACTCGTCGTCCGAGTATCAATCCTCAACCACAACCCTGTTGCTGTGGCTAGGCTCACCTGCATTGCCCTGATCTGTCTTTCGCCTGTAGTAAGCGGCCTCCGCTTCATCTACGGCCTCTGCGGCCTGAGTGAAGAACGCGTCGTCATCCTTCTCTGCCTGCAAGCCCACCTCTGCTAGAGCGATGAGCTCGCTCAGTCTGTCAGTGTCGTCCTCAGCCTCCTCCGCCTGCAAGCCCGCCTCTGCTAGAGCGATGAGCTCGCTCAGTCTGTTAGTGTCGTCCTCAGCCTCCTCCGCCTACAAGCCCGCCTCCGCTTAAAGCGATGAGCTCGCTGAGTCTGACAGTGTCGTCCTCATCCTCGTCCCCCCTCATCAGACAACACAATCGGTGATTCAACGGTGCGACCAGCTCGCTTTCTGTGCTCATCTAACTTCTTTTTCTCATATCTTGCACGAGCCACCTCTACAACATGGTCCTCGCTACATCCAATCCCTTCATGTATAAAATGTAATAAGTTAGCAATGCGACTATATTACATTTAAAATCAGGTAACGGAAAAAAGGCTTTGAAGTACTCACTAGCAAATAATAAAACAACATGCTCATTCAAGACCTGCATCTGTACTCTTGTCTCATCCCTTGCCTCCTTCATTGCCCTCTCCTCCTCTAATATCATCCGTCTCTCCAATCCCCATTTGACAAGCCCAACGTCGATCGGGTTACAAATATCACACTGTCTAGCAAACTCACGCATCTTGTCTTTGTGATATTTAATGAAAAGGTTGACATAGTCAGGTCCATATCCCATCTTTCGTGTAATTACTTGCTTTCCCTTCAGTTCATCCAAGAACTTAGCTTAACCATCATAACATTTCCACCTGTATTTCCTAGTGCTCTGTTCAAACGATAAAATATATCATATATGTCTTAGCAAAAGAAATAAAATACGATTCCATGGTTACCACAAAATAACCAACCTCATCATAGCCAATCATATGGCCGCAATAATGGCCTATTCCAACCTCTGAAGGGACTAGACCGTAGTTGGATTTAACACCACATTCGCACTTGACTGGCGGTGCTTTGTAAATTAACCTTTCTTTCTTCTTTTGCTTTGCTTTTGGAGGTTCTTTGGGCCATTTGTTCTTAGAACCATACAACCACTCCTTGAAACGATACTTCGCCGTTGAATATACCTAAATAACGTGACATTAGTACATGACTCATATAACTCAACATTTTAACACATACACTTTGCACTTACTTTATGCTTGTTTGGACACACAAACTCCAACGTATTGTCAGGGTTTATCACTGGCTCGGTCTCTGTAATGGCACAGAGGAGGTTCCTCGAGTCGTCTAACTGCGGCTAAGTGCTTCTCCTTAGCCGTCATTGGAGGAGGGTTAGGGGGAGGTGGAACCCACCGCTCGAAGTGCTCTCGTGGATGTCGCCCTCTCCACCAATCATCGAAAAGGAGATACCTGAGGACAAACTTGTCAGCACCGTCGATCCACTAAAAGAAAAAACACCTCTCATAGGCCTACACAACAAAATTCCAATAAAATATTAGTAACCTAGTAATACAAATGAAGAAGAAAAAACATACGAAAACAATTACTTACATAAAAACGACTGCACGTGTAGAAGCAACGAGCCGCTGTGTCTGAATGTCTCGATTGAAACACGTTGGTCGGACGACCACAGTCACAGTTAGGGACAAAGAGTTCAGGAGGGACGGAGGCATCTTTGCTAGACTCGTCAGAGTACAATTCTCTAGGACAACCCCTGTTTTCGTCATAACTGCTCCTGAAACATGTCTTCCATATGATAAAACAGTTTAAATTAAACATCAATCAAAATAACGCAAATTAATGTAAAATATAATCATTTGCAATGCAACTAAAATAATATAACCGACAATTAGAGCAACAAAAATATACATGGTAAACATACTTCTAACTAAATAATTAACCTTAACATTGACAAAATCAAACTAATATCTTTCATAGACTTAGCTCCTATTCATAATATACCTATCCACCATTCAAACGAAAATAAAATGTGCGTCATTACCTTGCACAAGGACGAGGAGGGAGGGAGGCGGCTGGGGAATGGAAGGGAAGGGAGGCGGCAATGGAGGGCCGGGAGGGGGGGGGGGGGCCGGGACTAGCTGCATCGGTTTTATTCGGCTTTGCCGCGCCACGGATCAGGGCGCAGGCAGTGCCGCTGCCAAGATCGGTGGTGCGGCAGGCCCTACCCCGTTAGCGGTCTGCGACTCCGGTCACCGCCACGTCAGTCCTCTGTCCGCGCCACCATGCATGGCGCGGCACAGACATTTGGTCACGCCAGAGCAATAGGCGCGGCCAAAAGTGTTAGTTTAAAAAAAACCTGGCCGTGTTAAATTTCATATTAGTTTCCAAAAAATATTAAAATTAAAAAAAAATCGTTGGGGACAACACAGCCTCTCGGATTAAGCTCATCATCAGCAATTGCTTGGACATAAATCAAGCAACCAAACTACTACAGTAACAAATGTGAGAAACGTGTGGGCAAGTAGATGATCCTTGTCATTTTACTATTATCTTTTTATTTTATTGATTTTGTTACTTGTTTTAACCAGGTTTTAATTGTTTCTTTGTCCATGGTTTGCTGACGATTCTTTATTTTATTGATTTTGTCACATGTTTTTAATCAGTGTTTTTAATTTGTCTAGTCACATATTCAGTTGGAATATTCTATTTTCTTAAAAAATATGACGTGCCAATACTTCACTGGTCTAAGAAGTCAATGAAATCTTGAAATAAAACTATCCAGATGACAGTTTTGTATTCTTGTGAAGTATGCAACGCATTTAGATAGTTAAATGCCTTAGAAAGAAAAATAACTTGAGCAATTTTTCAAACAAAAAATACTTGAGTAAAATGAATCGAGGATCATCAAATCTGTCTTATTATGTTCAAATAGGCAGTGCCAGATCTGGAATTTTTTTAAGCCTAAGCGATTCTCGTTATGTAAACAGAATTAACTGAAAAAAAAACTATATTCATCACTAAATTTCCTAAGTATATCGTCCAAGGTCACTGTTGCGTGCAGTTCACAGCCATGAACACACTTTGCTAATCGTATCAGCTTGTTTAGCGCAGCAACGAGCCGGCCATACTGTTAGCTGTCCGGTTTACATAAGAAAAATAAAATCACATCCAAATTCCTGCTAAGCTCTTGGACATCATCCTAGATGTCGCAGTTGCAGAACGAGCTCCCTCCTGCGTCTCGACTCTTGAGTAGATAATTCATTTTTTTTCTCAAAGGATGTTTTCTATGACATATTTGCACATGTATACAAAGTTCAGTGACCTCCGATATATATAACATATATAGTTGCAGGAAATATCCTTAGTTTTGTTTTTATTATATGTTAAGCACAACAAACCGAGTAGACTTTCAGCTCGAATACAATATACGCGGGCTTTGATGTTGTACCGCACTCCAGGATATCAAAAAGAACTCGTTGTCCAATCATTCGATCCAACTACTTTAGTTCCGAACGAGCTTCCTCAGTTGCAACCTTGGATTGGATAGTTGAACTGCTTTAATTCAGAGATAGAGTAGGCCGGGATAAAAGCAACGCTATGTCTCGCTTGTCTTTACAGAGCTGTTAGTGAAGGAAACAGTATTTTTCTCTCTCACGATAAAATCAACGAACAATACTTTTAGTCATGACTTTTCAGCGAAGCAAACATGCCCTATGAATTAATCATGAAAGTATGATCTCTTTGCTTAACGACGCCCAAAGCAAGCCGATATGCCAAACGTAGCATTGTAGCAGCACCGAGCGAACAGGGTGCAATGGTGCGAGCGCATGGTCTGAGCGTCTAACTGCCAATGGAACTGAAAATTGCATGCTATTCACTGATTTGGAACGTACTACGTCAAGCTGGCAGCTGGAAACCTTCTTGTTTGCCATTCCTGGTGAGGTCTTTGTGGATTTGTCACAATCTGCGCCAGGACAGCAGGGTCAATCCAGCCTTCCAAGTACACGCCGACCACCTTTTTTAGACCAAAAAAAAAAAACGAACCAGCCAAGTTGGACTGGGGCGTCTAATTTCGGAACGGCAGACTGTTCAGTCAAATCGAGTCACCTCTGACACAAACGATAAATCCGGGTCAGTTTTCTTCCAATATGGGCAAATTTCATCCGCGGAGATAGGCGCGGTAACACAATGACACACATCAATCAATCAATCGCGTAACAAACAGTTTGTTACGTTATTCTAAGGCATGTTTGATCAAATGAAGTAGGTTCATGTATCAAACAGATAGCCTAAAAGCGGGCTATTTTTTAGTTTTGCGTTCAAAAGCTCTATAGTTCGTTAGTTGTCGAAAGAAGCCTAACTGGCCTAAAAGCTGCAACAGAGCAGATGGAGATATCTGGTGCCTGTTGTTTGCATATAAAAAAGAACTACAAGACAAGAATTTGCACAATCTCGGATGGTAAGTGTTTAGACCATGCATGGAACATTAGAACGTGCTTCATGAATAACGCAAACTAATATCATTTTAGTCTGTGCATCCAAACACCACTAAACTTTAGTCATCTATATTTTAATTCACCTAAAATTTAGTCTAACTAAACTTTAGTCTTGAATGATCTAAATAGACCCTAACTCGAGTAATCAAGCCGGTGCATGCGCGGTTAAGACACACACGGGACGTTATCGACATGTCGTTCTCCGGTCTTCAGTGGATAAATGTTATGTTCGTTTGAGCTTGTTTTGCTTATAAGTCATGACTAAAAATACTGTTGGCTGATTTTGTGTGAGAGAAAAATATTAGATAAATCATGGCTTATAAGCCAAAGTATTCATCTACTCCACTCCACACATCACAAGTCTCGACTGTCGCTTTCGCCTCTCGGTCTCGTCAAATCTTTGCATTGCAGTGGCCGGCGGCAGCGGCGTGCAAGCCATCGTCAACGCGGCGCAGCTAATCCGGGGCCGGGAACAGGGCACGCTGGAACAGTCGCCACGGCGCATCGCACTCGCACGGTCGCAGCGTCGTAAACCACGGGACGGGGCGAACGAACCGAACCAACCGAGCAAAACGAGAAAAAAGGAAGGAAAAACAAAGCAAACGGACGGGCGCCGCCACCACCCAACCCACCGTCTCCTTCCTGCCTCCCCTGGCCTTCGGGTCCGGTTAAGGATGGCAACGGGTATATACCCGTCGGGTATCGCCGGAACATTCTCTTCTCCGCTACGGAGAATGCATCCCGTCCCCATCCCCATTAACTGTCTCGGGTATAGATTCTTGCCCATCCCCGTACCCGTCGGGTATCGGTCGGGTAACAGATACCCGACGGGTACTGCATACCCGATAAACAAGGACACTTGGAGTCGCAGCTTTGCAATCGGAGACGTTTCTTCTTCACCCGGGTATAAGTGTCGGAGTCTCGGAGATGCCGAGGAGAAGGAGCGAGGTTGCGAGGAGGACGAGCAAAGGTGGCAGAGACACCGAACTGAGGAAGCGAGGGGCACGAGCGCTCGTGAGACAGGCATGCTTGTACTGCTGGCGGAGATGGTGAGGAAAAATTGAACGAGGGTTCCTAGAACACACAAATTATATATATGACTGTTCAGATTTGGACCAAAATATCTATGTTGAGCTTCTTTGGGTCTAATACTCGCATGACAGCTCAAATAGTCGGGTTCCCCAACGGGTAACGGGGACGGGTAAACAGGGAACGTTCCCGTACCCGCTATACCCGTCGGGTATAGATTCTTGCCCATTTAGATCCCCGCGGGTAAAGATATGATCCCATCCCCGTCCCCTAATGGATCAAATACCCGCCGGGTATCGGGTATCGGGTCCCCGTTGCCATCCTTAGGTCCGGTCCTTCCTCACAGTCACACCCCCGTGTACCGTCCCACCGCACCAGCCTCCAGCTGCTCCAACCCCCAACAGCCGGGACGCCGCCTCGTGTCCGGCACGCCATTTCCTCCCTCCCCGGCCCTCGCTCCTTTGCCTCGCTAAAACCCATCGAATCGACGCACGTCCTGACACTCCTGCTCCCCTGTCGCCACCGCGTCGCGCGCGGGCAGCGCCTCCCCCTCCCTTTCTCGCGGTCGCGGCACCCCACAGCTATCACCCGACCTCCCACCGCCACCGCCGCCGCCGCCGGCGGCCTGCTCCGAATCCGGAAGGACGCCAGTTCGATCCGCCGCTGGGAGGCGCGCCCGCCAGCCTCCACCTCCGGATCCGATCGCCCGCCGGGTGGGTTGAATTCGGTACGTCCCCTTGCGGGTTTTCGATCCGGCCGATGCTTTCCTTACGGCGGAATCTTCGTGTTAGCTGGTGCGGTTGGTGATGGATTGCTCGTCGTCGGCTTGTTTTTTAATTTCTCCCTTCTGCTCCCCCTGCTTCGAGTTTGTCTGGGGACTCGGTGCTTGGCGATTAGCGACCTGGTGTGCTGCGCTGCGCGTGTGGCATTTTGAACCGTGTTAGACGAGATCTGGTGTCAGTAGTTCGCAGATGCTTGTGGCGCGCTGCGTTGTTACCTCTGCGGCTTAGCACGTTCCCTGTCCCTGGATGCACTAACAGTAGTAGATGTGTTGATAGCGTCCCAGGTATATTGTTGCTCATCATCTGATCTTATTATTTGATAGTGCGCATACTCATATGTGTTGGATAAATGGTTGCCATTAGCATTCAATCCCTTGCGCCTTGTGGATTATTAAAGATATCATCGATATACTCTACCACATCTGCTTCATCGTTAGATATTATGGGTTTGTGTTCCTAGAACTTTTGTGCAGTCAAATGCTTCCTCTGATAATAGTTTACCAAACTGTTGCCCCCATAGCTTTTTTATGGCCCATCTTTGATGTTGGTATCCCAGGAATGGCTGCAGGGGAAAAAAATCAACTGATCCCTTGGCCATTTTCTTTAGAGATTAGAGAAAAGGTCTCCCTTTCTGTATTTTCATCGAAAACAAAGCGAACAAAAGTCTTAAATCTCCTAGATCAATTTCTGACGATGGCAGTTGAAAAGCTAAGCATGACGGCCTAATAGCTTGAGTGCTGAGCTCAAGATTTCAGATTGATATTTGTATGATACTTGGAGCAGGAATATGCATAGTGACACCCTTTTTCACAGTATGGAGTATAAAAGATGAGGCACACACTTACATACCAAAAGTTATTACTGATAGGAAATCACAATGTTCTTTTTGCTGAATGTGCTTCAGCAATGCGATTGGTCAAGGAGGCCGCTTTTTTTTTGTGCGTGGGAATGAGACTCACTATGTGGCATTATATATTTACCAGACATTTGCATATAATAACTGTTTCCTTTAACTGCAGTTGACTTAATTATACTGACCTTCTCGTATGGCATTGGAGCCGTGATGCCTCATCCATCTCTAAAGCTGTATAAAATTCATTGCTTGGATCAATGTTCTGAAGTGCTGTCTAACAGGCAGAAATGGATGGAACCGAGCTTGAAAATCCTACTTCTAGAGGCTCATCCCAGAAATCTAACCGACGTTCTAGTATTAGGCGTTCTCAAAAGTCAGCTGGACAGCATTCTTTGACCAGTACTCAAGAGAAAAGAAGCAAATCGAAATCTTCAAGGCAGAAGCACTTGGTTATTGACGACAAAGAGGCTAAAAAAGGAAAAAACCATGCCCACAAAATTGATGTGGCAGATGAGAGGTCCAATTTTCTAGGTTATGAAGTGTATGCTGGAAAGCTGATTTTTGATAAGAAAAATAGAAGTGCAAGTGATAATAATCAGTTACCATCAAACGGAAAAGCTGATGCAATTGATGCTAGACTCACAAGTAAAGCTCTGATCTGGGGCAGCTCAGTACTCCTCCTGGAGGATGTCGTCTCTGTAAGTTCAGACAATAACATGTGTCTCTATTATTAATTAGATCTGTTTCATCACTTTACTGATATTTTGTCTCTGCTTATATTTTGGCAGGTATCATATAATTCGGGAGTCAAACATTTTACATTGCATGTGTACCCAACTAAAAAATCTTTATTTGGAAAGACACGCAGAGTTCAGAAAGACTTCTGCTTTATAGCCTCTACCCTTGACGAGGCCATTTTGTGGGTGACATGCTTTGCTGAACAAAGTATATATGTTAATTTACTACCTCGCCCTGGAGCATCTAGTATCAATCAAGACTCAGAGAATCCCCTCAGTGAGTCTTTATTCGACCAGCCACCGATTAAATGCAAATCTCCGCAAAGAGTACTTGTTATATTGAACCCTCGATCTGGACATGGTAGATCAAGTAAAGTTTTCCATGAGAAAGCCGAACCTATATTTAAGGTACTTTTGATGTCTATGCATGCAAATTGCAAAGTATAAACAACTGGTGGTTTGAGTAGCTACGTTTAACTATTTTTCTGATAAAGTTTCTTCTTGAATTTCTAATGAATTTCCTTTTCCAACTTGATGTTGCTAAGCTTAGGATATACTTGTTCATGGCTTGGTTGCCACTTGTTGGATATCTTCTATAATTTCAATTTGTGCATGTGTGAACTGAAAAATCATAGACATCTGTTTTTGTGTTATTGAAAATATATGAGATTGCCACATCGACAGATTGTTAGTCTCTTTGTCCTCGTGCGACTCTGCAGTAATAATTGGTAAGCAATGGAAATAATGAATGCTACATTGGGACTGGAGTGAAAGGTTGTGTTTGATTCATTATGCAATGACCATTTAGTCTCACTCCTCTGGTAGTGGAGCAAAATTTACTGTTCTAGAAAAAAATAGAGCAGTAGCCAGTTACAACTGCCTATGTGTGGCATCGTCATCTCTTGAGAAGGAATATAAAATGTTTTTACAGATGCATATTGTATGCCACATTTGTGTTACTAGCTTGAGAAGGGCGGGCCTGGTGCAAGCGGTAGAGTCTTACCGCCTGTGACCGGAAGGTCCCGGGTTCGAGTCGCGGTCTCCTCGCATTGCACATGCGAGGGTAAGGCTTGCCACTGACACCCTTCCCCAGATCCCGCACAGAGCGGGAGCTCTCTGCACTGGGTACGCCCCTTTATTTGTGTTACTAGCTTGAGTTAAAATCTTTGCACTTTTTCTGCTTTACTGCATACATATTTTTTGTTGCTACTTTTAGCTACTACTAATTCAGTGATAAAATTGATGCAGCTTGCAGGTTTTCAGATGGAAGTAGTTAAAACTACTCATGCTGGGCATGCAAAATCTCTTGTATCTACATTTGATTTCAGTGCATGCCCTGATGGTATGAACATTAATCATGTAGATATGTGAATTATCCAATTCCAATGTAGAGACAACTGTTTTAACTGGTATTCCCTTAATGATACCATGAAATTTTTGCAGGAATCGTGTGTGTGGGTGGTGATGGAATTGTGAATGAGGTTTGACTTTGCTATTCATATTATAGTTTTTTTAGACGGTTCATATTATAATTGGTTAGGGATAATTATGTTATTTGCTAGCTCATTATTTATAGCGCTACAGGTGCTCAATGGTCTTCTCATTAGAAGTGATAGAGCAGAAGCTGTATCAATTCCAGTTGGAATAATTCCTGCTGGGTCTGACAACTCACTTGTCTGGACTGTTTTGGGAGTTAGAGATCCTATTTCTGCATCATTATTAATTGTTAAGGTATTCCAAGTTTCAAGTTTTTTGTCAAAGACTCCATCACTATCATTACTGTTGGTGTTTTATGCCTACTTCCTATATGATAGTGTCAGCAGTATTATTTTGCTTAATTTTGATTTTGTTCAAATAAGGCTGCTACTAAATCTTGTTCTCATGAGGATAAATTCCTTCGTGACAGGGTGGCTTCACAGCTCTAGACATCTTGGCTGTCGAGTGGATTCAATCTGGGCAAATGCATTTTGGCTCAACTGTTTCATACTACTGGTTTTCTTAGTGATGGTAACCTCTAAGCCATTTATTTGGATCTCTCCAGTGTTTTCATTTCTGATTATTATTATTCTGATGTGTGTTGCAACTGTTTTTACTGGTTATTAGATACTAGATTTTACCCTTTTGGAGAATACCATCGAATCACATGTGCCTTAACTAAATACTAGGATCTTGCCTTTGCTGTGGTTATTTAGTTACCTTTTTGCGATTTATATGTGGAATGCAGTTGTGTTATCAACTGCTAGAGGCAACTCTTATATAAGTGTAACATCATATCCGATTAGCTAAGATGCCAGTCTGGGAGAAATCTGTTTTTAGGTCCATTCTTAAATAAATATGTGATTTGACAGCATGCATATTTTTAAGCCTGTTATAAATTAGCTTTCTTTTATAAAGAAATTATATAGCATTATCACTTATGACTATTCTTCATGCCTTTCAACATCTGAGTACATTCGTAATGAATAATTAATAAAAATCATTTATCTGAATTGGCCACTCATAGAAATTTAGTGTGTCCGTCCACTTTCCAATGTTGGCATCAGTGAAAAATTGAGGACATTGTGAAGCTGAAATTTTCTTACTACTTTGCAGTCCTGGAACTTTCTGAGAAATATCAGAAGAAATTTGGTCCTCTTCGATATTTTGTGGCAGGAATACTGAAATTTTTGTGTTTGCCTAGCTACTTCTATGAACTAGAATATCTTCCTGTGTCAAAGGACATGGCCGGGAATGGAAAAGGTACAGGTCAAGACAAGACCTACTTGTCCAATGTCTGTACTGATGTAATGCACAGCAGATCAAAGAGAGAAGGAATTCCAAGAGCCTCCAGTTTGTCCAGTATTGATTCTATTATGACTCCGAGTCGGATGTCACTTGGGGATGTTGATACATCAGGTAGTACAGTGGCAAGCACTGAACCATCAGACTACGTACGTGGTCTCGATCCGAAAGCAAAACACTTCTCTCTAGGGAGAAGTAACATTGTTTCAGAACCTGAAGAAGTGCTACACCCTCAACCACATCATGGATCATTCTGGCCAAGAACCAGGTCGAAAGCAAGGGCTGAGAGAAATTCAGTTGGTGCAACATCTACTAATGACACACGGTTGTCTTGGGCAGCCCCATCAATGCATGATAAGGAAGACATTTCCTCAACAATATCAGATCCAGGACCTATTTGGGACTGTGAACCAAAGTGGGACACCGGGCCAAAATGGGATAGTGAGCTAACTTCGGAGCCTGACCACCCCATTGAACTTCCTGGACCACAAGAGGACGTGGAAATGGGAGCACCAATGGAACTTGTTCCAAATTTGGATGAGAAATGGGTGATTAGGAAAGGGCACTTTCTTGGTGTCCTAGTATGCAACCATTCATGCAAGACGGTGCAAAGTCTGAGTTCACAAGTTGTTGCACCGAAGGCCACCCA
This sequence comes from Miscanthus floridulus, assembly GCF_019320115.1. NCBI lineage: Eukaryota > Viridiplantae > Streptophyta > Magnoliopsida > Poales > Poaceae > Miscanthus > Miscanthus floridulus. The sequence goes on from NC_089590.1 coordinate 74,902,812, forward strand.
TGATGACAACAGCTTGGACTTACTTTTAGTTGGTGGAAAAGGAAGATGGAAATTGCTGAGATTTTTCATACTTCTGCAATTTGGTCGCCATCTCTCTTTGCCTTATGTTGAATATGTGAAGGTATCTTAACTAATCTTCTCAAGCCATTTGCCCATTCCTTCCTTTTTTTTTTGCCCTAGTGTTTGTTTTCCTTTCTGACTTTTGCGTGAAAATATATACATAGAGGTGAGACTAATCTTATCATATTATCTAATTGGGTATCCTCAAGAACTTTAAACTGGATCAATGTCATGTAATTTTGCATCAACTTTGGCATGTTCTTATGCATTCTAAGTAGGCATATTTCCACTCTGTATGTTTTCATTCCTATTAAGGGTGGGGGGGTATCTTATGATCAACATGTCCCAAATGAAACTAGTGAGCTTGTCAATGAAGTTGTAAGATGTATCTTCCACACTTATTGTTGACCTTAATTATTTGAGACCTCAAAACAAAATGCTAGCTGTTTGTTACCTGTACAGCTTCTGATGGCTATGCTGTGAGGTCTGTGTAGTACCATTATCAGCTCTAGTCATGGACCACCACTGAGAGCTTCGTTAAATAAGAATGTTTGTTTGTGAATGAAGCTGCTCTGTTTTTTTTTTGGCACAAAAGCTGGTTTTCCTAATAATCCTAACAAGAATGCTGATATTGACACAGGTGAAGTCAGTTAAGCTTAAGCCTGGAGCAAACACTCACAGTGGCTGTGGCATAGATGGTGAGCTTTGCCGTGTCAAGGGACAAGTACTCTGCTCCCTGGTGCCGGAGCAATGCAGACTGATTGGCCGACAATGTAGACAATCTATTTAAGCGCTGTGTTGTTGAATTTCATGGGGCTTGGGTTCTTTCCACTTCTAACAACTAATGTTTATATAGTGATACTTTCTGATGGTACCAAGCGTGGGTTGGTGTTGCAGATCTTGAGAGTTTGAACCGGACAAGCAATGTTGTGAGGTTTCTGTATATTTGAGGTTATAGGATGATATGTTGATTCTGTTTATTTCTGTTGCGTTTGCTTATATATTCAATAGAGTTCACTCCCCTTTTGGTGCGGCGGGAAGTTTGGTGTTTTTGATTGCCCTTCAGTTCATGACTTCGTTTCGCCAGTAATCGTGCAAAGTGTACGCTTCGTCCAATACGTATTACAGATAACATGATTTGACTGGATCTTAATTTATTTGCTAATAATGCTTGCTTGAACGAATAACAACTCTTAGTCCAAGTTGAACTTATATATAAGTATTCACTTTGATAGATTGTATATGTCAGGATGTGCTCCGAGCTGGTACTAAATTCAGAGCATGGTAAAACATCACGACAATATCAATGGGCAGTATCCTATTTTGTAAATTAAAACACATGAGCACGGTAAACATCACGACAATATCAATGGGCAGAGTCCTATTTTGTAAAGCAAAACACATGAGAAAATCTACTGAATACTGAAATGAACCAGAATTTTCAAACAAAAATGTTGACCCTTATGTTTCTCACTGATAGTATCAGGATACCTCGTCTAGCACATTTAATAATTTTTTTAATTGGTTATAAATCCACGCGAGCATTTTAGAGTACATATATAGCAGTAAGATTATTACATATTCTTTTGAGTGCAAGCCCTTCGAGCTAAATCAAACAAAAACATCAGATACAAGGATGTAAACGTTGCATTGAAAATTGGCGAACTTCCATTCCCACATTCATCCTTGAGTGTAAACGTTGCATTGAAACTTAGCAAATTTACATTCCCACATGCATCTTTGTGTGGATGTATTTAACTACCATTCTCAAAAATACAATCACCGAAGTTTATTGTACCCGCACTAGTGATTTTCCATGAACACCGTATTTCTCATGTGTGCACCGGAGGCCAAAAACTAGTTGTTGGACGAATGGACGTCACCCACTTTTTTACCTATGATCAGAGTTTAGTTATAAATAACATGACATAAACAAATAGACGATTAAAATGTAGTTTAGAAGACCGTGTAAGTCAAATCGTGCTTGTGAACTAGGATGAAGAGAGTTTGTTTCTTAATGAACCTAGTAATAAAACTTACAAAGATTTTGATTTAAAAGCAAAACTAGTGGGTAGTCTTACAAGCAAAGCAACCACTTTATATATACCACGTCGAGAGTGGGAAAAACCGAAATCGTGGTGGTGCACGAGTTTGAAACACTTACGTCTAAAATTCTTGTGGCCTTTATTTTCTACTCGATGTTTCTCTGCTCCTGGCAGCGCCGCCGACAGCAATTTCCAAAACATGTGTTGGAGATATGTTTCTTTAATACGCAACGCCTCCTTGATTGGAAAAAGTTGCGCCATCATTGGAGGTCAAACTAAAAAAAATGGAACGAGAGGGGATACCGCAATCAAGCAATCTGGTAGGACCAGCTGATCAACTACGATAAAATTTTAAATTCTGATGATTAGTGCGATTTTTATGTAGAAAACATGGTTAGTGCGATTTAGTGCATGCAGTGCACTAGTCACTAGTGCAGTGCAGCCCTGGGTCAGGTGACCCGCCAAACTATTTGATGCTCGAGTGATTTTCTCCTTCCACTCAGGCCTCGTTTAGATGCTGAAAAAATTTCAACTCGATGAATAGTACCGCTTTCGTTTTATTTGACAAATTTTGTCCAATCGTGGATCAACTAGGCTCAAAAGATTCATCTCGTGATTTCCAACTAAACTGTGTAATTAGTTATTTTTTTTACCTACATTTAATACTCCATACAAGCGGCTAAAAATTGATGTGATGGAGAAAGTGAAAAAACTTGGAATTTTGGTGGCATCTAAACAAGGCCTCACTCGATTTCGTGAGCGTTCGATCTTTGATCGGTTGATCTCGTGTGCTCCACATGGTCCCCCACCTGCCCCCCTGCACCGCTGGTACGCCTGGTCGTGTGGGGCCTAGGGTGGCAGGGTGCGGTCGGGCGCCTGCTCCCGCATGCTGCGCCGGTGCCTGGGAGCATACGCCAACAAGTGCAGGTGAGTCAGATCACAGTGTATGCAGGACCTGTCTTTGTCACCTCAAGTCACCTAGCGCCTTGGGTATCTACACGTACACAGATTCATTTGTTTAGTAGGCGTCGGACCATATTTTATTATTTCTTGATGTAAGGCCTCGTTTAGTTCGCGAAATTTGGATTTTGGGACTACTGTAGCACCTTCGTTTTTATTTGGCAAATAGTGTCCAAACATTGACTAATTAGGCTTAAAACGTTCGTCTCGCAATTTCCCACCAAACTGTGCAATTAGTTTTTCTTTTCATCTACATTTAATGCTCCATGCACGGCCGCAAACATTCGATGTGACAGGTACTGTAGCAACTTTTTGGATTTTGGGGTGGAACTAAACAAGGGCTAAGTTTTATGTTCAATAGGTGTAAACTGATTATTTGTACTCCCTTCGTCACCCAGTATATCTGTCATTCTCGCTTCCTGAGAAACAACTTTAACAAAATATATATTAAAAAATATTATTATTTATGGTACATAATTAGTATCATCGGAAAGATCTTTGAATCTAGTTTTTTAATAAATTTATTTAGAGATACAAATGTTGCTAGTATTTTCTACAAATCGAGTCAAACTTGTGGCACGAAAACCGAAAACGACAATTAAATCGGGACAGAGGGAGTATGTGAGAATGGTCAGAATTACTCGGACCTATCTGAATAATTTTTTTTGGTTTTTCTTTTGATTTTCTGTATGTTTTATTTGGTTCCTCTATGAAATTTTCTAATTTGGCTTCCATAGAAATAATCTAGCTATTTTTTTGTTTTCTTTGTTTAATATTTTTTATTATTTGAATTTTTTGTTAGTCTGATTGAAATCAAATGGTCATGGGAATCAAGTGTTGGTCCAATTGGAAACAGATTCGCTTTCTCTGTCCCAATCGAGTGTTCGGCTGCCCTCAGGGGCGGATCTGCCAGGGGGGCTGCCGGGGCTCAAGCCCCCCTACCCTGACAGCTCCATTGGAGCCCCCTTAGCCCCCCTATGAATTTTTCAGCCATTAACAACAGGGAAGAAGGTGCTGGAGTGCTCCCGACGGAGGTTGAAGATGAGTTTCGAGTTGAAGATGAGTTCCCAGCCCCCCTAAATGTATTTTCTAGATCCACCACTGGCTGCCCTATAGCACTCGGGTGTCAGCCGGCTCTGAAACACCCGAGCGCCCACTAGACACTCCTTTTGTGTTTAGGTGGGTTCAACTGGTGTAAACTAATTATTCGTAAATGGGAATGATCAGAATTATTCGAAAAGTTATCTGGTTTTTTTTACTCTTTTTATTTTCTGTATGTTTTATTTGATTTGCCCTTTGAAATTTTCTAATTTGGCTTCCTTAAAAATAATCTGGCTAATTTTTTTGTTTGTTTAATATTTTTGCATTATTTGGATAATTTTTTTGTTCATTTAATTTGGATCTAACGGTCATCAGAATCGAGTGTTACCTGGGTTCAAAATACTCGATTTTGGGGCTGTCAATAGAGTGTTCCTGCCCTATCCATCACTCGGGTGTCCATGCACCTAGAAACACGCGAGTGCTGATTAGACAGACCCAATAGAAAACGGTCAGAAAACATGTAAACCGTTCCGTTGCATTTTCGAATTTGGTATTTAGTATTTTGTACCAAATTTGAATTTATCTAAAAATACAAATTCGAGCGAGTCAAATATAGAAAACGATGCGGCCTGATACGAGATATATTTCGACGGTTTTTTCCCTATTGGCAGGGCATACGTACACTAGTGACTTGTGACACTTGAAATGACAGGAAGAGACTAAGTGCATGTTTAGTTGCACTTCATTTTGTAAAATTTTTCAAGATTTTCCGTCACATCGTATCTTTGGACGCATGCATGAAGCATTAAATATAAATAAAAAATAAAACTAATTACACAGTTTAGACGAAATTCACGAGACGAATCTTTTAAGCCTAATTAGACTATGATTGGACACTAATTACCAAATAACAACGAAAGTGCTACAGTACCATTTCCCAAAAAAATCGCCAACTAAACAAGACCTAAAATTGATGGACACAGTGTCGCACTACACTACAATCGTCTTGTTCACTTAAACTACTTATCAGCACGGTTCAATGTTTTTCTTTCACAACCCAACAGCATTGCATGGCTTATCAGTCGGAAAAACCATGGGACCACAAGGGCGAGTATCTTCGGTAAAGCTTCGGTGGGTCATGCATGGCAAGTTGCATGAACACGATACAAGAGTCATCCAGAACAGCTTTCGAAGAGGGTGATAAGCCGGGGGTGACATCTCATCCAATCCAAAAAGGAAATTTGAAATTCTGCATGTCTTCTGGCCATCCCAATCCCAAGCAGCTACTAATTCATTTCTGCATCGACATGGACCACCCGTAGTTAAGGGGGCGTTTGGTTGCCCGCACGCGCCGCGTCCAGGCTCTGCTCATGCGAGCTCTGTCTGTTTGGTTCCCTGTTCGAGGGTTGCCGCCAGGCCAAGGTTGTGCAAAAGGTGTCGTTGGGCCTGGCTCTCCCCATGCGGATTTTTTTTAATTTTAACATTTTTTGGAAACTAATTTTAAATCTAACATGGTCGGATTTTTTTAAACTAACACTTTTGGCCGCGCCGATTGCCCACAGGGCTGACGTGGCGGTAACCGGGTCCGCTGACCGCTGACGGGGCAGGTCCTGCCGCGCCACCGATCTTGGCGCGGCAGTGCCGCGCCACGGAGCATGGCGCAGCTGCGCAAAATAAAACCCCGCTGCTAGTAATGCCTGCCCGAGCAGCAAGCAAGCCTAGCCGCCGCGCCCGCCGCCATCCCGGAACGCGTCGCGCCGATAGTGGGAGTTATTATAAGTATTGCTTAACGTAAAGTCAATAATGAATTTGTTTCTATATTTTGTTAAAAAAATTTACGGCCGAATAGAGAATTTGATAAGCCAATGATATTTTTGGCCCCATATTGTAGGATCGGCGGCGACGTGACCATAGACCCCCACTTCCTCGACCTCTCGCGCAAGACGCCGGCCACCGGCGTCGAGATACCCCGGGACTCCCGGTTTCCAAACTAGTTGCTACTTAATCTCGCAAGCAGTGATGACGCGACGCATTGAAATGGATATGAAGCAAATAACATAAGTTGACAAGCTGTCACATAACATTTTAATTGGTTTGACATAAGTTCGACATAACATAACCAACTAAGCCTGCAAGTTTCGGACGCCAATAATAGTTCGACCTAACAAACTAAGACCCAGGAGTGTAAGGATCCCTCGGACGCATTTGTCTCTTCAGATTTGTTGGCAACACATTGGGAGTGTAGCCAACGTCGGTGTGGTCATGTTGCCGGTGCGTACGGCTCGTACCCTGCAAGTATGTGATATGCATGATTACTTAGAATTCTTTGTGATCGTTAGTTCATATAGCCTACGTATTTAAAGAAACTACCTTTGGTAGTACCTGTGAGGCTCTTTGGGTATCAAGCGGGGCACCACCTAGCTGAGACATACAGATCTTGTCCTGCGGCAATCTTCCCACTGGTCGTCGTCGTCATCGTCGTCCTCCTTGTCTTCGGTTACAGGGTCCTTGCCAGCGCTATGATGTGGTGGTGTACGCACCGCGGAAGTGACACCTGTCATCTGCTGAGAAGAGCCGGCTGGTGTCCTCAAAGAGGCTGAAGACGTGGCACCCGACTGCGTCGGGAGTGGCGGTTTCTCATAAGGAGTGTCCATGTAGCTCAGCTTTTGAGCTAGCTTTCTGCAGCTCTTCTTCACCTTCTGCATAAATAGATGTTAAAGTTAGTGCATTTCCTAAACGCATATACACTGAACAAACATTTTCGGAACGGACAAGTTTATGTTTACCTCCATAAAAGCCGCGAGAACGCCTGACCCCAGCCCTCTAGACTCATGAAGCCGATACGCTGCTTCGTTGGATAGCCTTGACAATTGTGTCGCCTAGGTATAGAAACGCGGTTGAACAGTTTTAGTATACATACTTAATACCAAATGGATAACAAATTATACCATTTAAGTATCTTACCACGTATCTTTGTAGCGGGGCTCTCTGTAGTTGTGTGTTCTCTCTAGTGGCAACGTCGTACACATCTTCGATCATATCTTCCTCCGAGTCCTCGTCAATCGCTTTCTCAGTGTACGGGGGCTTGATATGTGTCCTCGTAGACCTGTGAAGCCAGCGCAGGTACTCATCGAAGGTGTGCTGGTCGTGTGGAGGACCCGCATGAATCGGCTGCCGTTCCCTGGTCTTCCACAAGTGGATGTGCACGTTGTGTGTCACGCGCTAATCCTTGGTCTTATACCTTTTCCTACGGTCATACCTACAACAAAACGATGTTAGTTGTACCACACACACCTCTGAATTATAGATCTGTTATTAATCGATAACTCACTCGTGCAATCCTTGGTTGGTGGAGTAAAGCGGTGGTGGGCAGCCTGTCATTCTTCCAAACTGTCTGTAGACCCTAATGGGTAAGTGAATCTCAACCACGTGGAAGAAAATAAGAGGGACGTTGCAGCGATACTCGTCTGACTCGTCCCTAATGATAGGATTGAGATAATACTGGAGCTCCGGAGCATCCCAAGAACACCAATGCACCTGAAATTTCGTAATTGAGTTAGGTTGTGATATAGTATAGATCGAACAAAACACATGTATGATAGTAAAGAGAGCGTAACCTGGTGCTGTGTTAGGACGTTGAGACCGTCCGTGTACTCCATGTACTTGCGCCTCGCATTTCCTCTAACTAACTCTGATTCCGTCCAGATAAACAGAGCTGTAGGGAGTGTATCTTACCCGTTCCATTGCTGCATTGAACATGATAATGAATTAGCCATTAATAAACTCATCATATGTAACCATATCGAAGAATATAATGAACCGAAGTACTTACCGATAAACTAGTACTAAGTGGCCTCCCAACGGACCATCGTTCCCAACACCAAACCTAGAGTAGGTACGAGCAACCCCCAAGGTTCGCGTACACTGAGGTGCGATGGCAGGCAACGCATAGCTATCGATATATCCATGCCAGGACTGTGCTGCCCTAGCTATACGCCGCTATGTTCTCCCATGGCTGGCGTAGTATGTCAAGGAAGATCCAGCTGATGGTGTTGCCCAAGGCGTCTGGGAAGATAAAAGCACCAAGAAAGTACCAGAGCCAAACTCGAGCGAACATGTCGATCTGAGCCTCCTCAGCCTGTGGGTCCAAGTAATTAAAGCGCTCCGTGATCTAGGACGACGAAACATTGGAAGTTTTCCTGAAATTTACCAAACAAAATGAGACTCAATGGCTGCATGAAAGCAATGCAAGTATTAAATAAGCTTCAATTTCTCACTTATTTTTCTTAGAAGCCTCGTCATCCGGTGGAAGAAAGCCAGTAAACTGAGCCACCAACTCCCTCCAGTGATCATTGTCAACTATCCCTGTCATTGAAAGTCCCCCCAACCGAAGGTTAAAAATAGCCTTCACGTCCTGCATGGTCAAGGTCATCTCGCCACAAGGTAGGTGGAACGTGTGGGTCTCAGGCCTCCACCTGATATAAGAATAGAACGACTGTTACTTGCCTCAAATTTGTTAAAAAAAAATTTACGTACAAAGAATGCACTCGCACCTGTTTACAGCTGCAGTAAGTAGTGTTGGGTCAAGGGGGCGGAAGACCATGGTTGACAACACGAACAAGCTCGAGGAAGCCAGCACGCCGTATGTACGGCGCATAACGCTCGTCCCACTGGTACGCCTTGGTGTGCGTGCGGGGCCTCAAAGGAGGCAAGGCCACCTCTGCGTCGTTGTCACTCAAGATATGTGCTCGGTGCTGGTCGTCGTACTCCACCACAAGAATGGGGTACAACGGATGCTGCATGGGTGGAGTCATCCTGTTATAAATTGATAAAAAAACGTTAGAGTATTCAAATTTACAAAATTCAAATTAACATTATGTAGCATTGCAAAATTTGAACTACTTGTTATGCAATACGAATTCAATATGAAAGCACATGTATATATTCAAAGTAACATTAACAGATATATCACGCACTTGTAACATAAACAACTTCACTACGAAACTTTATGAAGTCATCAAAATCGACGTATCACGCACTAGTAAGTACCGACGTTTGTAAACTAGTAGGTATACCTAAAATCCCTAACTAAATAACTAACTATAAACTAATTAATAAATACATAATCAATCCCTAAACCCAAATTCCTAACTATACTAGAACACACAACCTCGAACCTAAAAACTACCTACATAAATCACAAACAAATTCACTAACCTAACTATCCTAAATCAGTAAGTATCCTAAATTTAACAAACTATCATAAATCAATAACAATCATAAAACCCTAACTATCCTAAATTTCTAACTATCATAAATCACTAATTATCCTAAAATAATAATAATCAAAATAACATGAAATCGAAAGGGAGGTACCTTAGGAGCTGACGGCCTTGACGCGCCGGCGTTCGTGGCGTGGCCGGCGTGGGGGTTGCGTGGCAGGACTGGCCGAGCACGGCGTGGGCGGGCGGGGGCGGGCGCTGCGCGGCAGGAGTGGCCGGACGCGGCGTAGGCGGCCGCGGGAGCTGCGCGGCGGCGGGGTAGCGGGCGGCCTCGCTGCGGGGTTTTATTTGGCGCAGCCGCACCGTGCTCCGTGGCGCAGCACTGCCGCGCCAAGATCGGTGGCGCGGTAGGACCTACCCCATCAGCGGTCAGCGGACCCGGTTACCACCACGTCAACCCTATGCCGCGCCACCATGCATGGCGTGACATAGGTATTTGACCACGCCAGGACAATAGGCGTGGCCAAAAGTGTTAGTTTTTTTTTAAAAAACCGACCGTGTTAGATTTAAAATTAGTTTTCAAAAGCGTTAAAATTAAAAAAAAATCGAAATTTTCTCCGTTCCTGGCGAGCCTGGCTGGAACGGTGCGAGCGCGCAAGTGCGAGTGCGCGTGCAGGCGCCAAGGCAAAAAAATCACTGCGGCAGCTGCTGGACCAGCCAACCAATCGCCGTCTCCCTTCAGCCTGGCCGGAAGGAGCCCATCCTACAATCACGCTCACATGCATGCGTCGGGCCTTCGGCAAAGTTGTACCTACAAACTTGGTATATAGTACCATTCTCTATTATAGTATTTCGTTTGTATTTGTAAATTATTGTTCAAACATTGACTAATTAGGCTCAAAAAATTCGTCTCGCAAAGTTAAAGCAAATTGTGCAATTAGTTTTTAATTTTGTCTACATTTTGTACTCCATACATGTACCACAAGTTTGATATGACGAAGAATCTTCTTTTTGCATAGTGCACTTTTGCACGGAAACGAACCAAACGCCCCCTAAACCAGGGACCTGGCTTGTGCGATCGACGCTGCAGCGCGGCGCAGAGAGGCCCCGCAGCCAGGCCGCCACAAGCAAGGTCTGGCCACGCGAGCTTCTGATCCTCCACACGCCAACGACACCGACGCGCGCGGTCCAGAACAACCCCGAGGCCCGCGCGCGCGACGCTGACCCTGGACCCGCGCCACCATGTGTCCGCTGCTGCGCGGCCAGGAGTCGCCGTCAGGAGCGGGTCCGGCGCCGCGCGGGCCCCCTCGTCCCCCTCCTCCTCCTGCTCCTGGTCCCGGCCCCCACCAATCAGCCCGCGCTACGCTTCCCCTGCATTAACCCACCGCACAACTCACCCTTGCCGGTCGTCGCCCGTGATTAATCGCGGTGGTGACCCGGGGGAAAGCCACCCCCAGCTGCCGTGCCCGCGCCGAGCAGCGTGGCACTGCAGCGTGTGCGCGCAGCGGGGACGGGTCTCCTCTCCTCCCCCGGCACGAAATCTTGGGGCGCGCGCGCCGCGGGCTTGCGAGTTGCGCGAGCGGGAAGGATCACCACGTCCTGTTCCTCACTAGCTAGTAGCTACGTAGTAGTCCTGCTGCTAATCATTCTTCGCCGCGGTTTTCTGGTCTTCCTTCGCGAGGGTTGCCGAGTTCGCTTTGTACTGTTGCTCGAGCTGATCACTTTGCGGCTCGAGGAAGAAACCACCACCAAGGCCTTTTAACCACGTAGCCGTTGCGTAGGCAGCTGAGCATCCCAGAGTTCAACGCGAAAACTGGTTGTTAATCGTATCGGATTACCACTTTATAACTTACCTGATCTGCTAGAACACGCATGGGAAGTTTGGAGCGACCACGAATCCATTTTCTTCCGGGAGTGAAACTTTCGCTCATGGATGGATACATCGAGATAAGCCTGCTCCCCGCATGCGGTAGCTAGCCAGCAGGCTAGATAAGCGTACTTATCATCTATCCTATCTAATCTTCTTTAGTTATCCTGACGTTTTTACGGCCGGTACACACCGCGCGCCTACCACTGCCGGTAAACGCAACACGACACGGGCGAACATGAACATGCTTTGGCACACACCGCGCGCGCGCGCAAGACGCAGAGTGGCCACCGACTGGAGCCGAGTCGCGGCCCCCGGCCCCCGGCCCCCGCAACGGGACAAGCGCGGCGCGCCACCTCGACGACCCTTCCGGAGGAAGCCCCTGCACACCTGGCGCCGGGTGACGGCGACCGCGTGCGGCACGGCACGGCACGCCCTTCCACCGGACCACCTGTTCCAATTGCGCCCGTCTCCGTCCGCGCCTGGCACACCACACCACCTCGCCCGCCCGCGCACACCTTTCCGCCGACCATTGGCCCGCTCGCCCGTCCTCCCGTACCGTATGTGCACGCGCACGCGCGATTCCATCCAGTTCTTTCGCTCGTTCGTTCCCCTGCCTGACCCCCTCAGCCCCTTCGATCGGGGCGAGGGATCCCTCAGTTGGCTTCGCTTATAAATTATATTTTTTTTTCAGTTAACGAATAATATTTTTCTTTTATAATAAATCAGTCAATAATATTTTTAGTCATGACTTATCAATCAAACAAACAGGACAATATCTGGGGGCTTGTGCTGATCGCACGCGACACGTGTCGGGTGCGGATCGCGAGGCGGCCGGATAACCATTGGACGACGGGCCACACGGGCCGGATTCCGGACACTTGGACGGGAACGGGAACAAAAGCGGCTTTGCTTGCCTGGTCTGTACTGTGGTCTCACGGCGCGGCGCGGGCCCTACCGGTTTCTTTAGCCGCAATCGCATTTTCGCATCGCCGGACGTGGACACGTAACGCCGCGCGCCCGGTATAAAACGGGACGGGTGCCCGGAGTTGTAGAAGGAAGGGAGAGCGAGCCGCCCGGCTGGGAGAGATAGGAAGAGCACACAACTACTACTACTAGCTAGGATCCAACGATCGGTCGATCGATCGACCAACATGGACAGGCCAGACCACCACCAGCACAAGTTCTTCATACCGGCGCCGGCGCCCATGCAGGTGCCGCAGCAGCCACAGCAGCAGCAGCAGCTCTGCGTGCCGATGATGGACGAGCCGCCGTCGTCGTTCTTGGCGGGGATGGGCGGAGGCGGAGGTGGGCCGTCGTCGGTGGCAAGTGGGGAGAGGAAGCGGCGGTTCACGGAGGAGCAGATCCGGTCGCTGGAGTCCATGTTCCACGCGCACCACGCCAAGCTGGAGCCCCGGGAGAAGGCGGAGCTGGCGCGGGAGCTGGGCCTGCAGCCGCGCCAGGTGGCCATCTGGTTCCAGAACAAGCGCGCCCGCTGGCGCTCCAAGCAGCTCGAGCACGACTTCGCCCTGCTCCGAGCCAAGTTCGACGACCTCCACGCCCGCGTCGAGTCCCTCAAGCAGGACAAGCTCGCCCTCACGACACAGGTAGTAGTTGTGAACCTCCGCGCGCGATATCTGATTCTCTGAACATATAGATTGATCCATGACTGATCAAGTTTGCCAACTTTTTTGCTTGGTGCGTGCGTGCATGGCCAGTTGAACGAGCTAAGCGAGAGGCTGAGGGAGCGGGAGGACCGGGCCGCGGGCGGCGGCGGCGGCGGCGCGACGACGGCAAGCAGCAGCAGCTGCAACGGCTGCGGTGGTGAGGCCGAGGCGGAGGACGACAAGAGGAACGTCGTGCTCTGGTGCGTCAACAACATGGAGCCGCCCGAGCCCGAGAGCTGTGTGCTCGTCGGGTCGTGCGCGACGCCGGCGGACGTTTCGGTGGAGTCCGAGTGCGACGACCACCACCTTGACTACGGCGACGGGTTCCCGGAGTCCTACTGCGCCATGCCGGAGCTGTGGGAGCCCTGGCCGCTTGTGGAGTGGAATGCGGTGGCCTGAAATGGAGAAGCTAGTACATAGGCTCAAGGCTTGTGTGTAACGTACGTGCATGGCGCCATGGTTTGCCATGGTGCTCTCAACGGAACAGGAGAGAATGGGCCGCTTTGTGCCAATGGCGGATGGGGCCGGGCAGTGGGTCGGGGGTTCGGAGCGCGATCGAATGAAGCGAGGCAACCTTTGGAGGCAAATCACCCAATGACATTACTGTTTTCGATGCTGCAAAAATCAGTGGTATTTGTTCAGAGGCGCCCGCGGTGGTAGTGAGTTGCACGGCTTGTTGCAGCTTTTTGTATGCGTATGCATGCCTGCTTGCCAAGAGTATTCTGTAGGATTCTCCAAGCGCGTCTATTATGGCTACTGTACACTAGTCAATCAACCTATGCTCTCACACGGGCTAGAATTTTAGGAGATATAAATATTATGTACTGTTTAATAATCTTTTCATTTTAAATTATGAGGTTTTAACTTATTTAGATATATTGTTTTTACTATATGTATATAGACAATACATCTAAGTGTATAGAAAAAATTATGTATTTAGAAAACTACGTCTTATAATTTTGGAATGGAGAGAGTACATCTCACTAATAAAAAATTACCTATACTAAATTGTAAGTTTTTCTTTGTTTATTTTCTAACATAATAGATATAATAGATACTTTGTAGTCTACATCTAGTTATCATAAACTCATTAATTACTAATTTTTCAAGAAACTTTCATAATTTTTTCTTTGCATGACACCTCTATATATTTTAAATATGAAATTACTATGAAACATTACCATTAATCATGGTGGCTCTTGTTGCATCATGTATATTCTAAAGTCATGAATTTAAATTTTGTTTTTTTAAATTTTATTCTTATTGATTGCTATGGATTTTTTTCTCTCTCCACAAGTTAAGTTGAAACTCTTGTGCTTATTATATCTTTCAATAACTCGCCTTTTTGCACTTCTTTAAAATAAGAATTTTAGGTCATAGAGTATATTCTTAAGTACTTCAATAGCATAAACCACTATTTGAAACATGCACCATATCGCTTAAGTTAAGTCATAGAGCTTGAAGTGAGATTTAGTACTAACCTCAAGAGAATTTTAATACTTAAACCTTACAATGCTTGACTTTTTACTCTAAAGTATTTTTAAAGGCCCAGAAAATATAACCTCCAGTGGTCTCCCACATTGCTTAAGATGGTTGAATTTTCCTATCAAAGAATTATATTTGCAGTTATGATTGTACTATCAATACAAACATATCAATCATTTTAGTTAAAATACATAAATATATCTAAAGTAACAATCTACATAAACTATATGTCATGGTTACTAATATGGTTCTAAATAATTTTTTAGTATCATTAGTATACGAGTTGTTAATTAAGAAAATAGTTTTTAAGTGATGAAACGTAGCATATGTATTTTATTGCTCATACATGCACGACGTGTATGCTTACTTTAATTAAATATTACTATATTAATATTGATAGAGGTTGGGTAATGTAGAAACATATATATGCTATTGTTATCTAAAGAAATTTGTTGTAATAGGAAATGTTGATAATTTAGATGTAGATTTGAGGGGGTATTTAATTTTTCTAATAATGAGATGAAAAGTGACTTATGTAATCAATCATAATAAGAGGACTCCATGCAAATTCAAATTTAGGTCTACTTTAGATCATGTTTCTTAACGACATATGCAGGTAATATAAATTAGAGTCATAATTAAGTTAGTTTATATTATTTTACACAATAGCAGAAGTAGATAATTATTTAGAAAATAGAATAGATCCAGTAGCTATTGTTATGGTGATTAGGTTATACTTAATCGATGGTAAAATGTTTCTATTTTTTATGAAATTTTCTACGATCTATCTTTTGTTTTCCTATCAAATCTTGAGAGGATTAACATGCAGAATCCAATAGGGACCTCTAGTTAGAATTTATAGTAGTTATATTTTTTTAGTGTGATAGAGTATGTATTTAGTTAAAATATAGTCTTAAGATATATAAACTCTTATCCTTTTTTGATTTCATAAATCTAAAGTTTATCTTTTAACTTTAATTAAGTTGTTGCAATTTTTTCACATGTTAATTAGAAATTCTAGTATTCTTTATCTTTTATTAAAAAAATTAAAAAGAGTCTAGGTCCTAGTAGTATTGTTTTCCACATAAAGAATTGTCTTTATCTTTTATTCAAAAAATTATTATTAAAAAGAGTCTAGGTCCTAGTAGTGTTGTTTTCCACATAAATTGAAACTTGGCTTGCATCCCGACACTAAACGTGTTGAATTTGTTATATTGCAGGAATATGTGTAGTATTATTTATATTTTATAGAGTGCATAAAATTTAATTGATAATATTGATATGGCATACTATTTTAGTAAAGACATGTACACTATTTAAAATAATAACTTTTAAATTTATTATCAAGGAGTATTAATATAAAGTGTTATTGCTACATGGTTTGTCAAGTGAACATTTTTTCTTGTTTCACAAGTTGTTAAAATAAATACTTATTCTAATATATACATGTTTAATTGATATACATACATGGTGGAACATAGCATTATGATTATTTTATTTCACGATTATAGATGCATTTAGAAATATATATATATATATGTATATGTATCGTAATTTATGAATATTGATTTATTTTTTGTAATAATATATTACTATTTATGTGTAGGTTTTAGATATTTTTAATTTATTTTTTATAGTGGCTATGGTACATACAAATATAAAGGTAATACCTTATATCATCTTTCACAATGACATGTATGAATATGTTAAATGCAAACTTAGAATATTATTTTGCATTATCTTTCATAGTAATAAAGGTTGATAATTAATAAATTCATTAGGAGGTATTTTAAATTATCTTTCATAATGGTAGACGTGGGTAACTTTTTGAAGCCTAGACGTGGCTAATTTAGATACAAAGTTAGAGGATTATTTTAAATTATCATTCATAATGACTAAGTTGGTTAATTTGGAAGCAATGCTAGGGAATTATTTTAGATTATATTTTATAATGGCTAGTGTGGGTAATTTAGATGCAAATTTAGGGAGATATTTTGAATTATTTTCATAATGACATATGTGTGCAATTTATATACAAATATAGGAGGTATTTTGAATTATATTTTATAATGGCAAAGATGGGTAATTTACATGCAAAATTAGGGGGTTACTTTATGTATTTTTCATAATGGCAGTGGTGGGTAAATTTCTTAATAAATTACAATAGATCCAATAGCTATTATCGGTGATGACGTTGTAGTCTAGAAAATCAAAGGCTAGATGTTTCTGATTATTGTGAGAATTTCTAGGATTTATCTTCTTTCTTAGTGCGTCTGGTGAGAATTAACGTGGTGCCTCTGTTGGGGTCTCTAATTAGTAATAGTAAGATTTTAATGTAGCCCTGATAGTCTTTTTGCCAAATCATCATCTCACTCTCTATTATTTTGTTTGGTTCGTGGAATAAAATGAGTAGATCCATCATCACCTTATTTCTCACAAGCTAATAATTAATACTAGTATATAGTACAGGGGCGGAGCTACGTTGTGCCATCGGGGTCGGCAGACCTCGACGACTCGGCTAGCCCACATGTACTCTACGAATTTTTACCGGCGCAGACCCCGGCAAAAAAAATAATTTGACCCCAGCGCACCAAACACAGCAGCTGGCAAGCTGCAGTCAGCCCGGATGACAAGCGCCCACTAAAGTAATAGCCCAGTTCATTGACGTGCATCAAGCACGGCTGGCCTTTGCACCGATTGATGGTTTAGTTTCTCTCTCTACTCGCTCCTCCTCGGTCCATATCCATTTCGTGTCCTAGTCGTTTTAGAGCTCTCGGGTTCATGATTTGCAGCTTATATAATTTAGGGAGTGTTTTATTATTAGAAAGTGCTTTCTATTTTATTATTAGATTATTTTTTAATTCCTCTCGATTCCTAAAACCAAACAGAACCTAAAAGATCTTCGCCACCACCGACCTATGACGAAGTAAACTTCATCGATCTGCTCATGCAAAAAAAAAAAGATATTGCAAAAAAAATCCTTGTGGGACTAAAATTTGATTTTGTGAAAGTGGTTTATTGGAAACTATTAGAGATGACCTTCATTCTTCTCCCAATACCTTTTTGAGAGTTGAAAAACACTATTTTTTTGAAAAAAATAGGGTATTCTTGGAGTTGCTCCAAGTACTGTATTCGGACCGACCCGGTAACATTTTATCCTGGCTTCGCCCCTGATATAGTATGAGATCATTCTACTAAATTTGAGGAATGAACTCATGATGTACCACTCATCTGGAATGAGTTGATTCCTCAAACCAAAAATGGTAATTTTCGTTTAACTTTCTGTTGGACTTCCGGAACTAAATAATTAGAATGTAAAAACTATCTAAATGCATACTTTCGGTTGCCTTTCGGAACTATACAACCCGAAATTGCACGAATAACAAGAGGATCACTATACCTACGAGGCCAAAACGAAGTTCTTGGGGCTCAATAGCTAATGGAGTCGGAACCAGGACCCGAAATTTCACGACTCGCAAGAGAATCACAATACCTACGAGGCCAAGACGAAGAAGTTCTTGGGGCTCAAAACCAAATGGAGTCGGAACCACGACCCCAAATTGCATGACTAGGAAGAGAATCACAATACCTACGTAGCCAACACGAAGTTCTTGGGTCTCGATAGCTAATGGAGTGTTTAGCTTGAGGAATCAACTCATTCTAGATGGGATAATGCATTATGAGTCAATTACTCAAATTCAGTGGAATGACCTCATTCCTCTTACTAGTAATAATTATTAGCTTGTGAGGAATAAGATGGTTATGGATCAACTCATTCTATTATACAAACCAAACAAAAATTACATAGCGAGATGACGATGGATCACTTCATTCCACAAACCAAACGCCCCCTAAGCAACTTTCACAAAGTTCGTCTAACTTCATTAGCTCTGTCAAATGTTTATGTTTCCATATAGTTCTGCTTTCCATAATTCCATGTCATCATTTAACTTTTTATCATGTCTTGGAGATCCCAAAAATTTCTTTTCATGATGAAAGTTTACAATGTTTGAACTTCTTGAATCATAAATACGCCTATAGTTTGAAATGGGTGTGGTATTAATAACCTAGCTGACACGAAGCTATCTTTTTACGGCAAGAAGCCATTCTATAAAACTCATGTGACTTAGCTGAAATGTAGTCCCACTGACTGGTGATTTCATTTTTTAACAAGTACTCAAATATATTAGCATTAAAACCAGAGTGGCGAGCACCCGAGCACGCTCGCATTATGCTTCGTGAGGAAACAAACACGTTCTTGGACGAGAAAACGTCCCTGTTGCACACACCGCAAGTATTCCGTGCGAACACCTTTGGTTTGGGGGGCTAGCAAAGTAGCAAGCGCAAAACACTCGGCTCGTCCGCTCGTGGAAGCAAAAGCAACACCCATCGACTTTTTTCGTCTCGTTCTTTGCCGCTTTGCGAATCATCACCTTTCACTGTGCAGGGCGCGAGATAAAAAGGACAGGAGGGGAGGCAAGTATGCAGCCATGAGAAAGTTCTGGACTCGTAGCCCCGGTCCCGCCTGAATGGGTGGCCAAAAGGAGTCCCCTCGGACAGTGTCAAGACAGCAACATCAAAAACTATTTTGCCAGCTAAGCAAGAGGGCGAGACAGATTCTTGAGGATTCTCAGAGTTTTAGCAGATTATTCCGTGGACGTGTGAGATGGCCGTATTTTTGGAAGCGTTTCGTCAGGGGAAACGGTGTTTTGTGAAATGTAGGGGTCTCTGGCTTTCTTCATTGGCTTAATTTTCTTTGAGACGAAAGAAGAATAGATGAGTATAACATTACAAGCACTCTGAAATACACTACGTATATATATCTAGAAACTGATCATCTAAATTGTATTCACGTTTTATATAGCTCCCAATCTCAAATCCAAACATGTATCACGATTCGTATGGATGACCGCACAGGCAAACACTCGGCAAAAGACATGAGAACAGATGCCCAACGACGACGACCAACATACTTGCAGGTGAAGTTGAGAAACTTCTTTTTTCTCGTGTCTTCCTTCTTTCTGCCACCGAAGAATAAGGAAAAAACGATTTGAAACTTATTCTCCCTAGTCTTTCATCGTGGTTAGGTCTAACCACAAGTCCACAACAAAACGAAGAAGAGACCGAAGAAAATTGTTTTATGGCGGCAACATCATCTCCGCCTTGATGTCATCGCTAGTCTCCATGTCGTCATGCCGAGGAAGTTGCTGACGCCGTTGTCGTCCTTATCTTAAACAGAGCCGCCATGGAGAAAACGAATCCACTCTGCCCCTTTGCCGTCACCGGGAAGGAGAGGGAGGAGATAAATCCCCAATAAAAAAAACTTGACATTGAGAGACCCTAAGACTCGACTTACTAGAAAATTTATTAAAACGATGATGCCCACTCCCTTCGGCCTCTAGCAAGATGCCTGAGGGGGAAGGAAGGAGGACCAGCTGTGGAGGCAAGTGGCGGCGGCGTTGGGCACGGGCTTAAACCTTCATGCATGATCGACGTCGTATAGCGCACCTAAGGCAGAGTGGAGACAAGATCCGCCATGTTCGAGAAATTATAACAGGAGATCACGGTGAGACCGGGCTCGCAGCCGGATCGGGAGAAATCGTAGTAATTATTTTGGGGGAATTAATTTTGGATGGGAACTAGTCAGGGCTGTTTTTTCGTTGGAATGCATCTCTTGTCCGGTGGCTGGATTGCTCTCTTCAAATCGATATGACAAATCATGGTCAGAGATATTGACGTTCTTTAATAGGATTCGTTCTTATGTGTGATACGGATTAGTAGTGCTTATTGACATATAAATCATAATTAAGGCAACAATCTCATCATAATATGATATGTACTATTGCCGTTTGCATTGTAGTTGGGGACTGGCTGAGAGCCTTTTTAGGCATGTGATGACGTGACCAGCTTCTGGGGTGAACAGATCAGGTGGTTCAAACTTAAACTTTGGCAAAATACGTTCGTAAGTACTATCTCTGGCAATAGGTTAGGTTGTCGTAATCCCTAAGTACTACACTGTATCTTTTTAGTGCACCGGGTCATGTGCTCTGCTTGGAGTGGCAGTATTCGTTCTTGAGGAAAGCAGTGGCTAATAAGTTCGTCATCTACTTGCTAGTAGTATTGTATTTTGACATATTTAGTTTGACTACTTCAGAATTATTAGTATTAGTACAAGTAGCACGGCAACGGCACCACAAATCATCCTGTCGCTAGTTCATAGCCTGTGTGGCCATAGCCAATGCGAAAATGACAGATCAGGCACGCGGCGGTTTGGTGCTGTTGGGGGGGCAAGCTTTATACCCTCATCTCCGCTGGATCAGTGATCTCCGATTCACCAAATCAAAGTCACTTTCGCGCTTGACATCGACGACGAGCTCAAGGACGACAAAGGAGTCCAAGACGGCTAAAGTTGTGACATGAGAGAACACTGAGACCTCAACCGCATACTCTAGCTACTATAAGTGGTGGTAGAGCGCGTGCCTCGGCTCGTGCAACCTTCTAGAAACGCCCGAAAGAGGCGTAACGGAAAGCTTGCTGGGGCCTCCTGTGCGGCTAACCGCCCTGACGCCACTTCAGGGTGACGTGGGTGGTGGCCAAACCAATGGTCTGACTATCGCAACTGCTTTACGGTCTGTGGCAGCAGCCGTGCTGTTCGTTAGGCCTGGTTTAGCTTATAAACGAGGGTTGAAAGCACGGTTGATTGATTTGATGTGAAAGAAAAATACTATTTGTTGACTGATAAGCCAAATACGACAAAGCGAACAGGCTAAGCATCTGGTCACCGTGCGTGCACACGGACCGTTGCTTGTTTCTCCCGTTCCTTATGTGCTCTGTCCTAAGCGATGTACTCGTGTGATAATTATTATAAAATATGTTGTCAGTGGTTAAGATCTTTTCTTCTCTGTCTCTCATGATCAATAAAGTAGATGAAAGTAGAACACATAGACACAAGAGATAGGGAGACTATTCTTTATTTCTCTGAATATATTGGTGATTACAACATAGAGCTCCCACATATATATAGTCCTACCAAGACCTAAGAGTTTGGTAAGAGCCCACATACAAACGGACTAGGATTATAATTTCCCCTTCTTCTTTCCTTCTAGGATAGAGTCCATTGTTTTACAACACCTCCCCTTGGACGATTACCACGATATGCACATGCCTCATTAAAAACTCCATCCAAAAATCCAGTGGAAAAACGGTTCTTGGAGAAAAGAGTACATCGCATTCGTTAATTGCATTGCACATGTTGTTTCATTAAAAACCTTGTGTGAGAAACCTTTAAGTAAAAACTCACATAGAAAAAAAGAGTACACCATTTAACCTTCTTGTCATGTATTCTTCAGGATATTCTATTCTTCATGAATAGATATTTGTCTTCATGATATATGCATAAACTTCAATGTTTTAGCAAATATGATCAACTTCATCTTTGTAATTCTAGTGGTTTTAATTACCTTCAAGGTAGATTCACTCACATTGCTCCCTCTCATAAAGTCATCCTTTAAACTTCATTGTTCAGACCACACCTTTCATAAATATGTGCTTAATAATGGTATGCAGTACCATAATACTATATCTTTTAAAATATTGGCTTATCATTCTTCAATGAATTATAATATGAGTAAACAAGAGCAATATGCTTCATGCATAGATAACCACTTATTAGTTGTGCAAAACAAATAAAATTTATCCTTTAAGGTAATAAATCATTTTCAGATGATTGTAGGGGTAAATAAGTTACATCCAGTGCCATCTAGATAGTGTATCAAACTTATACTAGATTTTGAATACTTATAATTCTTTCTTAGTGGATTTTTCAATTATATGTTCTATAAATCTTTAGAATTTTGATTGTACCACTAAATAATAAATTCAGTGTTGCATTTGGTATTTAGGGGATAATTCAATTGTCAAAGTCACCATTATTTTTATACCTTCTATGGTATTTTAGAGGATATCAACAATTTGTTGCTAGCTTTACAATATACACTTTCTGAGTGTTTGTATGACACCTTCATGGTATTTAGAATTTCTCAATTTCTTTCTCTCGGGTCTACATCCACTTCAGGGATTAATGGTGTTTTTTCAAGAATTGAGTGGTAAATTCTTCATGGATTAAATTCTCCAAGGATGTTCTCATTCTTAGTGAATAATATTTCTCTTCTATGAGATATATTCTCTACTACATGAGAGATTATTATGTGATATACACAATGTGATAGTGCTATTCACTTACAAAGTCACTCGATGACTATTCCTTCTAGAACATGCTCTTCTTGAGACTTTAATATTCATTCAGAAATATATTATACCTTAGACTTTGTAATACTTGGTATAAGATTTAATTTCCATATATTGCGATTTATATTCTTTAGAAACTATATGGATCTTCGTAATCCACTTATTAACTGCATATTTCATATTCATTCATTTCATTTACCAGAGATATAGCAAAACATTTATTTCTTCTTAGTAGGAGATTCAACCTCAATTGCTTTCTTCATTGACCCGATATAATCGCTACATGTGACTTTGCCATGGACTTTGTTTTCTGGATCCGGGTTCTCATAAGAGAAACATTTGCAATTGTAGAGGTAGCGTTGTCGACAACTATTACTTTCTCCAAACACTCTCACAATGTGAGATTATTCCATCTCTTTGTTATTTCCCAAACAAGAGATAATTTATTGTTCTACGTACCCAACACTATGATGTGCATGCTTAGTGTGTTGGATTTTGTCTTCAAGATGATCCTCTTCGTAAGGTGTTTAACCTTATTCATGAGGTGTTCTCTTCATGAGAATGGAGGATTTTTATTTTATTTCTATTCAACAAGTACATACTAAACTAGAATCCACAGATGTCCCCGTAGATTTTAGCTTGATAGTATACAACATTTAGTTTACTACTAGGAAACACAACTTCTGGTTTATAACTTTAAATTACTCCTCTCATTTTCAAAAATATCTGGCATATGCCCCGCTTCATGCTTCACAAGAGCATTAGTCAAACTATTATTTTATTTAGTGCATGATACTATTCCTGCTTAAAGCTTTAAGGAATATTTTTCTCTTAAGACCATTTTTCTTCTATGAAAATAATATTTGGCATTCAACATAGGTTTTCTCTCCCCTAATGCCAATATTAGATCTTTAATAGCATACTTCAAATGATATCCCCTATCTTGAGCTTAAGATAATTTAAATTCATGTATCTCCAACTACAAGTGAATGCCCATTCATGTATGCTATGATATAGATTTATGGGAAATATTCATGCACATATTTTAACACAGGGGTTATTATTCACTAAATGCAGCGAGCTAGAGTATATATAGTGCACTTAATAATATTCAGCATTCCTACAAACTCAGGGATGTTCTCCCCTTGATTTGCACATATCATGGTTTAAAAAACTATTTTATTGTCTAGCTTCTTTATTGTTTAGACAAAAAAATCGATCCAATTACTCATACATAAAAAATGGACCATATACTTCAAATGTATAAAATACGCAACATTCAAAATCATATGAAATTTCTTCTAGAAATTTCTACTGCCATTAATGCAGAATGCCCGAAATGCCTTTTCTTCAAAAATCCCAAATCATCTAAGTGTGTTATCCACCATCTTAATTCCACAATTATTCATCCCATCAATTGGATCACTTCTCCATTTAGCTAATTTCAGATTAACCGACTCCCCCTTACCTCAGGCTACTTGGCCATAGACCAATATATTACTTATGCATGCAACGCATTGAAAGCAAAATATTTCTTAGTGCAACGAGAACTAGCGTGCTAGCTAGCCAATTTAAAATTATGAGGGAAAAGGTAGTAGCTACAAGCTACGAATATAACTTATATACTAATATTCATGCTGGAGTGAAGATAGTTAAAGCTCAATGAGAGCACAACATAGTGATACATATTCATGTATAATGTGGAATATTGATATTCAATCCAACGTAATAGATAACAACAAAATACAAAGCTACAAGCTTACTTGCAATTAGTGCAATGTAGAGAAAGTTAACTCGGCTGAAAGGGATGCGTCTAGGACTTCAAGTCCTCATACATGCACTTAAAGATAAATTTAGGAAGGCTATGCCTATTAAATATATATTACCCACATTTTCTTATGTCTTTACCCAAAATTTCTTCCCTTTTCATGCCATAATTACTTCAAGTAGTAATAAGCTTCATGCATTTATGAATAATCATTTCAAATGTTTCATAGAATTCAATCATACTTCTAGTATTTAATAGTTCTGGCATGAATTTCACATATCTAGTATACTATTCAGTGTACAACAACAGATTCAGGGTAGGACATAAACTTCTAGTTTCTGGGCTGAAGTATTAAATACTTAGTTTATAGATTATACTATTTCTTGGCTAAATTGATCCTTCTAAGATCAGTTTATATGCTAGTATAGTCCAATTGTTTATGTGCTTCTCGGAAATTCAATTTCCCTTCTACCTACATGGTAGTAGTGCACAAAGAACTATAACCTTCATGGTTAATTGAGGTTTCTTTGTGGATAAATCATTGTAAACTTATTTAGATAGGCAAAAATAGATAATAATTTATATGTGAAACATATAAAAAACTTATTTATTCCATGCAAGATTGACACATGTTACTGTAAGGAAGAATTACAACTAAGAATATATAAACGCTTCATATTAGTCTTCAAGCTAATAAAGTAACCATAAACTATTCTATGAGTTTACATAATCCACTTAATTCAACGGGAACTAAAACTTAAAGCACCATCACCACTACTACTAATACTTCAGGATAGTAAGTTTAAAGACATACAAGTCTATAAGCACATAGCTAAGCTCTTCTTCAAAAGAACCTTTAAATATTCTAATTCTTATCCATTCTTATATGTCTTAGCTTCTATGCTTGACATTTAGCAGCTTCATGCATGCTCTACTTCATAGTTGTGATATGTAATCATGATCCTTCTAGATATACAACATATGCAAGTTATATATCCTGATTCACAATGCTGTCCAAAAATTTGAATACTTCTAGTACTTCAATGCTCTTGGTCTTTCTATTTCAAGAAATATTTCTTCTCGAAAAGACAAAGTCTTATTTACCATCTCGTCTTCTATGACTTTTAATCACAAAGCTTCAAGCTCATTGTATTTGTTTATAGAGCAGCTTTATATCCCATATGGTCATATAGCTTGAAAATTCAATTTTCAATATTTCTGGCATTATGCAATCATAATATAGGATATCTTCTAGAATTTCTCGTTCAGTGAGTCCCATAAGACCTTCTAGATTTAGTTTGGTCACATACTCATTCTTTAAGAGTAATATAATGAACTATAATGCTTAAGGTACACTATACTTCAGTGGCAGTAGAATATCCTACTAGGATTTAATAAATGACCATGCTATATAATTCTGTCATTCAGGATAAATCCAGTATATTCCTTCTTCACAAAGGTATGCATATATTATTATTACCGGAATCATCATGTGCGTATGAGTTTACTGCATGTAAACAAGTGGCAAAGTGCAAAAAGATAGCGGATGGTTATACAAAATACTCTTAGAAGCATCCTACCATTTTTAGGATTATGGTATATGCAAGTTTTTAGAATTAATACCAACCATTCATTCATCCCAAAAATTCATTATGCTAGGAAAAACAAATATGAGCCTCTCAAAGGTGATAAGTCTAAGGTCTGTAGAATTTACAGAGAGCTCATATACCTTATACCATGTTTCTAGTGTAATCATTCAAGATTTCATTCTTATAATTACATGATATATAATTCATAAGTGTGATAGATAAATGCATTCAAAAGAGCATAATAAAATATCAACACATGGTACGTATATATAAACATAAATTAAATATTATAAATGCATACAAACAGAAGGATTTTACTGTTCAAAGCCTACACACGATTTCTTCCAGAAATTTAAGTAACTTGTGGTTCATGTAGCTGCAAGCTTCATGCTTAACCACGATGATGAGCTTCATGCTAGCATCAAATTAATAATCCGTCATGCATGTTCAAACTGCAGGTTCAAAATTTCCCAGGCTAGACAAAAACAAGACCATATATTAGATTAGCATGTAGGAACTACGGGTTTCTAAAGCAATCTACTAATTGCTTATCTAACAGATGTATAATCAATAGGATCAATCTACTAGATGATTGTACTAGATAGTACTAATACACAACTTCATGTCGTATGTAATGCAATGCCCTTTAGGGCTTTGTTATGCATATTATTGCTGACCAATGCGAGGGGATTAGCAAGCCACGTGTGGGTGGACGATGAGTAGACGATGTGCAGGCCGCATTGTTTGATGGCATGTGAGCCGTGGATGACTCGGCGACGTACAGCCCGTGGAGAATACAGCAACATCGTTCGTATCGCAAGCCCGCGATTGGGGGCTTGTGGCATACTATGGATATTATTATGCTTTGTGAGTTCGTTCAGCGACTTGCAGACTTGCAGTCCGTGTTGCTCGAGGAGATGACAGCAGCGTGCAAGCCGGAATGGAGGAACATGACGTTAGTCACAAGCGGTCTTGCGGCGTGCAGGCCACGTGCAGTAGGAGTGGCAGCAATGCCAATGTCTTCGAGCCGAGGATCATGAGCCGTGCGGACCACTGCGGGATGTCCGGTGAGTTAGCGGCAGCATGCGGGCTGCTTTTTACACAATGACGTGTAGGCTGTACAGCAAGACGGTTTGGATTTGAAGCCACGCATGGCTCGGATGCAATCTGAATTGGAATAGGACGTCAATGACAATTGTTGACGGCTTCTTACCGACATATGTTTGATGGATTCCATACCAATTCATGGCTGTTATTTTGGATCTTTGAGTCCAATTAATATTGCTGCAAGCGACTTTAATGACGATGAGGATGGATCTTCCTGGATCAGCCTCTAATCCTAATTTGCATGGCACCGTGATGGCTACTAGGCCCATCATACAAGCATACGTATTGTTCATGTCTGCATGTATGTTCATACTTCATGTACTCGTCTATATTGCATATACGGATGTTACTTAAAAGACCAACAAAATCTAGCTCAATGGCTAGGACAAACACACAAACTGCGAGACGTGTTTTTCTCATACCTTCTTTTGATCGGATGCCAGGTGATCTACTTCACGTGCTGCGTAGGGCAGTGGTTAGTAGATACATACCGCGTAGGGCGTTTGACATTGTCGTAGATCTGTCTATTTGACGACGAAGGTGCAGTGGATGCAGTGCATATTAGTTGCAGGTAGAGGTACCAGATCCGTTCCGCTAACAACGTCGGGGATGTCGACGTCGTCGAAGTAGTCGCGTCAGGAACATGTCGGCGTCGATGATCAGCGATGGCTTCAACGGCGATGTCGACATAGAGCTTGTCGTGCTGATAACGTGTTATAAAACATGTTGCCAGCGATTAAGACTTTTTCCTCTTCGTCTCTTATGATCAACATAGTAGATGAAAGTAGAATACATAGACACAAGAGATAAGGAGATTATTCTTTATTTCTCTGAATATTGGTGATTACAACATAGAGCTCCTACATATATATAGTTCTGCCAAGACCTAAGAGTATGGTAAGAGCCCACATATAAACAGACTAGGATTATGATTCATTTTTCTCCTTTCTTTCTAGGATAGAGTCTACATGTTTTACAACAATATGCTTGTCAAGTTTTGACATGCGCGCGTGGTTGCCGCGTGGGTGGTTGCGGCCATTTGCTTCGCCAGAGAGGCACGCCCGCCGCGACCATGAGCCAGTGTCAGTGTGTGCTCTGACCATCGGAGATCTTTTTTAAAACGAATCAGACAGGAGAGCTGTCGATTATATTAAAAAGAAGATAAGCCCAAAATGGGCACAACGATACAACAAAGACCAACGACCATGTCGCAAAACAAACTCAACAAAAGGAAGAGAAAAATAACTCTAGCCGGTCGGATTGGAACATCGACACGAACCACACTCAACAACTGCCGGTTGGATTGATACATCAACACGGGCACACCAACTCCACTCAACTTCAAAAAGATCCCCACGTTGCACCCCCACAAACCAAGAATAGAGCCGACAAGTAGCCCTCACTGCAAGCGCCATCATTACCGACGATGTCCCACGCCAACCAATCGCTGCCATGCAGAACTAGCCACTGCAGTCCGCTGCAAGCCATGTAGCTACCATGACTCCCCACCATGCCGTTGTCGTCTTCAGGTCACGCACACACGATCGTCGATCTCCCAACCACGGCCATGCATTGGTAGAAGTTAGAAGTGAAGCCCACCGCACCACACTGAAGAGGCCGCCGCCATGCAGGACCCCTCGCCGAAGTACCGCTGCTGCACCTTACACACCAAACGATCGAAACACTGCACCGAATCTTAAATCACCAAGGCAACTTAAACTTGTGGGGGCCTCGTGTGGCAGAACCGCCAGGAATAGCATACTTACGGAGGCGCTCGTCTTCCACCGGACACTAAGCACCCCGAAAGCAACCTACAATGGGCGGTATCCGTCGGGCACCTCAAGGGAGAACCCGAAAGATCCATATTTTTTCCAAGGATCCAATAATGAGAACGAGTTACAATACTAGTCCATTTCATACATCAGAGTTTCTTAAAAAGTATATTATTACAATACCAAATATCAGAGTGTGGAATGATAAACAACGAAATTTAAAAATAAACATCTAGCGATAGGGACGAGGATCCGTCTGAGCTCACCAGAAGCATACTCCACACAAGGTACATCTCACGCATCACCTGCAATAGGAGTAAATAAACCTTGAGTACACAATGTACTCGCAAGACTTACCCGACTAGTGGGAATAATTTCTCGACTCCAAGGAATATGAGAAGCTTTATGGCTTGCTGGTTTATTTTTAGCAGAAAGCAATACTAATAGTGAGTCCTTATTTAGGTTGTTATTATTGGCCGCATTAAGTTATTATCTATGTAGTCTATATAAGCACTTATTCTACTTTCAAGCAAGAGTTGAGTAATCATTTCCATTTCATCATCTTTCATCTTCCAGTTCTTACTACGATGCTAGAGTTAAAGCAAGTCGTACCGACTCGGCGGCGATTCGTGAACCAATGTGTCTAGCTGGGTGCCCTGAAAACACACGCCCCGCTTGTACCCCAGGCACAAGCAGGGCTAACACATCACTCTCCTGTCCCGGGTGTCCAGGTCCACGTCCAAACTTGGACTCCAAGCCCCCACTCCTGAGTCCCGGACTCAGGGTGGTGCCAGGACCTCCACCATATCCGCCTCTAATCAGTTGGTCTAGACAGAGCTGGATCCGCGATAAGAGAGCAACAAGTCTTCCCTATGCACATACCCAAGTATGCGCTCGGGACAATAGATCTGTGACTTGCCTAGCGTCTATTGCAACGACCGGTCCTTAATCGACACGGACATGAAAAAAGTGTAACCAAGTCATGCCCTGTTGGCCGTAGGACACAACCCCTTACACCCACCAGTACCCAAACCGTATCCCTGCCCGGTCACCATTTTTCTTTCCACCATTTTATCATGAGTGATCATATTTTACCACCTATTTGCGAGTAACGGTAGGTTACTCACGCTACCGATATCCTGAGCATAGCAACTACTCGACCTGTACTAGTAGGACTCATGGGTAGATATATTTATGCAAGTAGTTTCCCATAAAATGCCTATAACTTAAATGCACATCACACATATATATTCAGTGATCATTAAAAGTAGAGGTTATGCACCGGGGCTTGCCTTGGGTAGGCGATGGGTCAGTAGGGTCAGCACCAAATGGCTCCGGGGCTCCTTCCTGCACGAGGATCTCCTCCTCGTACTCCTCGATGACCTCGTTGTACTCCTGTTCGTCGATGGGCACGACCTCTACTAGCTCGTGATCTACATGCATGAAGTGATGATGCACTACTTAGTAATTTAGCAACATCAGCTCTTAAAATAAAGTACCTCTGTCTAACTACTATGCTAGTGCTACCGACCACGGTATTAAGTTATCTATTGCTATCAACAACAAGTATGAAGCATGGCATTTATCATTATCGCAACTGCAGCTATCCTTACTCCTAATGCTGATTTACGCTATATACAGTAAAGCAAGGATAATAGCTACTCTACATATCAACCTACCCTAGGGCTACAAATTTTATAGCGAGTACCTACCAACCTAGCAAGCCTACTGTAAAATTCTTATATCTATAGCTATCACCAATCTTCTACAAATATTCCTACAAATATTAACCTACCCTAGGGCCTTGCGGCGGCGGCTATGGCGAGACTACGGTGGCAACGTTGGGTAGGCCGCGGTAGGACGAACTAGGGCGCGCACGCGGTAGAGTGGAGCGGGGCGAAGGTGTGGTGACAAGCAATTGGACAGCGGTGGATGTGGGTAAGGGAATTTCACGGCGCGGCTGCGGGTCTTAAAATGACCGACGACGACGAAACGGTCCAACTAAGCATGGCAAAGGCCGACAACAGTAGTGAACGCATTCGGCGTGTGGCTAAGTCCGCACTCCTTCCCAAGGCATGAAATCTCACTGCCTTTGCAGATGCTGCGCTGTCTTGGCATGGCCCGATGATGGTGGAACAGGGGAAGATAGGCACGATGGCTTGGCGCTATCGCCGCAGAGGCTGGCAGGGCAGAGGAGACAATGGTGTAGCGTGGTAGTGGACACTGACGCGCTGGCAAAGTAGGCAGCCACCCCACGTGCATGCAACTGCGTGGCGTCAATGGCAATAGTGCTGAGCGGGAGGTGCTTGTGAGCGCGCCTGGCAAGTGGCGACACCAGCTCGGTGAGCGGAAAGACGCAAGTAGACGCAACGGCGCAGTGCGCGTGCGTGTGTGCGTGGTGTGCCATGCAGCCACGGCAGTGCGAGCTGCAACACGGGACTTGGCGGCTCAGCCGACGCGTGCGAGGGCAGGGCGTGGGTAGGCGTCCAGGACACAGCACTGCAGCAGCGGTGGTGCTAGCTGCGTGCCCACGCGTGGTGGCAGGCGGCCGCGATCCATAGCGCAAGGGCCATGCGCGTGTGTACACGCCCAGGCGTGGCAGTGGGAGCGCGGCTGGCAAGCCAGCAGTGGTGCCAGGCCAAGCAGGGTGGTGGTGACCGCGCCTAGAGATGGACCATGTGCCGTGCACGCCATTTAAAGCGGCCCAAAAACTCACATCCGATGCTACAACTGCCCAACCAGATGTTCTACACAGAAAAGTGTACCTAAGGCTAGCCAATCGTGCCAAAACATCTCACCACTTCTTAACCCGGTCGCTCTACAAACTTTGCCGAACATGGGTTCGTCGACCCCTTTTCAAACCTACGCGAAATGACTTAAACTTCGAACAGTTTCGCGTCGAATTCCAATTTCGACCTACTGGGTATACTAGCTAGCGAACCTCGTCCTCGACCACACCTATTTCATCGTCGCCTACGAAGTACGTACTACAAACTCTATCAAAGTTCGCATAAACGTGCTGTAGCATTTTTGTTCGATAAAAATTCGCTTAGAATACTAAACAACATGAAACATAACATCTGTTTCTTGTTTCGGATAAACGTTTCAAGTGCCGAACATTGATTTATGCATCCTGTTACACACTATTTCACATAAGTATGATGCTCATGCAGTGTTTTAGCAAAAATAGTACAATATAACACTGAGGGTGTTACAAACCTACCCCCCTAAAACAAAAATCTTGACCCGAGATTTCGTATGCCTAGTGTGAGAAGGACATAGGAATTACATTTCGACGCAGCAACTAACTATCAGAACTAGAGAGAAGGTGGGGGTAATGCTTCAATAGGTAACTCTCTTGCTCCCACGTGGCTTCATCCTCGGATGGTTTTGCCACTGCACTTTGTAAAACTTTACCACCCTGTTCCTAGTTACTCTTTCTTTCTCATCTAGGATTTTTACAGGGTGCTCAACATAAGTCAAATCTGGCTAGAGAGGAAGTCCTTCAATTTCCACAGCCTCATCAGGAACCCACAAACATTTCTTCAATTGTGATACATGGAACACATCGTGTACTATAGATAGGATATCTAGAAGCCGTAGACGGTAAGCAACTGGGCTACACCGCTTCAAGATTTTGTAAGGACCCACATATCGAGGAGCTAGCTTGCCATGGATACCAAACCGATGCACCCCTCTCATAGGAGACACCTTGAGGTACATATAATCTCCAACTTCAAACTCCAAAGGCCTTCTACGCTTGTCTGCGTAGGCTTTCTGTCGGCTCTGAGCTGCCTTCAGATGACTCTGAATACGAACAACTTGCTCACGAGCCTCCTTGATGAATTTTGGCACAAAGTATCCACGGTCTCCCACTTTAACCCAACTAAGTGGCGTCCAACATTTCTTTCCATAGAGAGCTTCAAATGGCGCCATGAGGATGCTTTCTTGGTAGCTATTATTGTAAAAGAATTCTGCTAGCTTCAAGTAGGCATCCCACTTCTCAGGGAAAGAAATGGCACAAGCTCTTAACATATCTTCGAGCACTTGATTTACCCTTTTGGTTTGGCCATCAGTCTGGGGGTGATAGGCTGAACTGCGGAGAAGGCTAGTCCCAAGGCACTCCTGGGGTTGCTCCCAGAAGTGAGAGACAAAAACTGATCCCCTATCAGAGATGATAGTGAGGGGAACTCCATGTAGAGTCATAATTCGGTCCAGGCACAACTCAACATACTGTCTAGTAGAATATTTAGCATTTACTGGGAGGAAATGAGCTAACTTGGTGAGGCGATCCATAATAACCCAAATAGAGTTATAGCCTTTGGTTGTGCGGGGTAAACCCACAATAAAATCCATAGAAATATCTTCCTATTTCCAAACAGGAATGTGCAAGGGCTACAGATATCCTGGAGTACGCATATGATCTACCTTAACTCTACCACAAGTGTCACACTCCGCGACATGCTGGGTGATGTCTTGCTTCATGTTGGACCACCAGTATAAGTGGCACAGATCATGATACATCTTGTTGCTGCCAGGATGGATAGACAGCTTTGAATGATGGGCTTCATTCAAAATCTTCCTCTTCAGCTCCTCATTGGATAAAACCACCAGTCTATCCTTATATCTCACCACTCCATGTTCATCAACACTAAAGTGAGGGCCACGCCCTTTAGCCATCAACTTCCTGATATGAGGAATCTCTTCGGGGTCTTCCTTTTGCTCTCGAATAATCTGTTCCAACAATTCTAAGGTCACTGCAATGTGAGCCAATACCTCTGCATGGTTGAGAGACAAAAGTGTTTCCTCATCCCGATGTGACTTTTGGCTCAAAGCATCAGCTACAACATTAGCCTTTCCTGGGTGATAATGGACTTCCAAGTTATAGTCCTTTATCAATTCTAACCATCTCATTTGCCTCATATTCAGCTTAGACTGAGTGAAAATATACTTGAGGCTCTTGTGATCTGTAAAGATATGCACTTTGTTGCCCAACAGATAGTGTCTCCAAATCTTTAGAGCATGGACAACAGCAGCCAGCTCTAAATCATGAGTGGGATAATTTACTTCATGCTTTTTCAGTTGGCGCGAACCATAAGCTATCACATACCCATCTTGCATAAGCACACACCCCAACCCCATCTTCGAGGCACCACAATATACATCAAATGGCCTATCAATATCTGGTTGGGCCAACATAGGAGTAGTGGTCAGCAAGGTCTTCAGAGCTTGGAAAGCCTCTTCACAAGTTGGGCTCCAGTCAAACTTGGCTTCTTTTTGGAGCAACTTGGTCATTGGCTGTGCTATCTTGGAGAAATCCGGGATGAAACACCGGTAGTACCCAGCGAGGCTAAGGAACTAACGAATCTGATGCACAGACTTAGGATATTTCCAATCCAACACATCTTGCACCTTGCTGGGATCTACAGAAACACCTTCAGGTGTCAACACATGCCCTAAAAACTGCACTCGATCCAACCAAAATTCGCACTTGCTGAATTTGGCATACAACTTGTGCTCCCTTAGTCGAGTCAGTACTATCCGAAGGTGTCGACCATGATCTTCATCATTCTTGGAATAGATCAGGATGTCATCAATGAAAACTACCATAAACTTATCTAGCTCTGGCATGAAAACTGAATTCATCAGGTACATGAAGAAGGCATGAGCATTGGTGAGACCAAAGGACATCACTAGGTACTCATACAGCACATACCTAGTAGAGAAAGCTATCTTTGGTATATCATGTGACCTGATCTTGATCTGATGGTAGCCTGATCGGAGATCAATCTTCGAGAACACCTTGGCACCGGCCAGCTCATCGAACAAAGTATCTATGCGGGGCAAAGGATACTTGTTCTTAACTATTACCGCATTAAGGGGGTGGTAATCCACACACATCCATAGAGTACCATCCTTCTTCTTCACAAAAATAGCTGGGCAACCCCATGGTGAAGAACTAGGACGGATGAAACCTTTGTCCATCAACTCTTCTAGCTACTTCTTCATCTCCGCTAGTTCCCTTGGAGCCATGCGGTACGGACATATGGAGATAGGGGTAGTACTAGGCTCTAGCTCAATGGAGAATTCTACCTCTCTGTCCGGTGGCAACCCAAGAAGATCTTCAGGGAAAACATCTGGGAACTCACACACTACCGGAATGGAGGTAAGATTAGGAGAGGCTTTAGCATGGCTACAACAGGTAAGACTAGATCTGAGGGTACAATAAGAGATATCCTATCCTCAGAAAAAAGAAGCCGTAACTCCACACTTCTCCTCTTCATATCCAAGACTACCCCATACACCTGCAACCAGTTCATTCCAAGAATAGCATCAATGCCTTGCAAAGGCATTACCAAGAACTATAGGCGATAAGTGTGGGTGGCTAATACCAAACTTACTGTATCTGTGTGGGTATTGATTTACAATTGCGAACCCGCTGTACAAATCTTATAGGCATAAGACATAGCCATAAGTGGTAAATTGTGCCGCTCTACAAACCCCATGCTGATAAAGGAACGCGATGCACCAGAATCGAACAACACATAAGCTGGATGGGAGTCGATGGTAAACATACCAGCCATCACCGGCTCCTGCTACAAAATCTATTTAGCATCTATGAAATGCACCTGGCTAAATCTGCTGGGCACTTTCTTCTTGATTATGGTCCTCTTGACAAGCCTGGAGTTCACCGACGGTTGAGTAGACTGAGCTGGCTGGTTCTTGGGACAAGCTCAGACATAGTGGCCATCTTTGCCACACTTGAAGCAAGCACCTGGCTTATTCCCAAACCCCTGACGAGGTGGGACCTGCTGTCCCTGAGACTGTTGGGGCTGCACCTACTATGGGGGTGCATGGTACTGTGTGGAGGAAGTTTGGGAAGTCTGCTGGGGCTGCTGGAACGAAGGCCCGCCTGATGACTGATAGGGCCCCCATCGGACAACCTGTATCTTCTGAGTGTGAGGGTGGCTAGAATACCCTGTAGCCACCCACTTCCTCTTCCACTCAGCCTAGGACTCCCATTGAAAACCCTCCATGGCAATGGCGATGTTCATCAGTGCCCCAAAGGTCTGATAGTTCGCCGTGTACAGCTTCTCCTGAAGGACGGGAGAGAGACCGCGAAAGAAGCGGTCCTTCTTCTTGTCATTAGTGTCCACATGAGTGCCAGCATACTGGGCCAAGTGATTGAACTTATTCACATAGTCCATGACTGTCAAGCTCCCCTGGCGTAGCTCTAGGAACTCAGTCACCTTCCGGTTGATGACACTAGCAGGGATAAAGAACTCTCGGAATGTGGTGGTGAACTCCTGCTAGGTTGCCGGATGATTAGGCTGCTCCATAGCATGGAAGGTATCCCACCATGCGCTTGCGGACCCCAAAAGCTGCTACGCTGCAAAGCGCACCTTCTGCTTGTCGGCCACGTTGAGCAGCAGAAACTTCTGCTCCAGAATGCAAAGCAAGTGCTCCGCATCTAGGGGCTCATTAGACAAGGTGAAGGTGGGTGGGTGAGTCTTGAGGAAGTCCTGGTAAGAGGACGGTCCCTCAGGACAGTGGGCACCACCCCCATTTCCACTGTTGCCCCTGGGGCCTCCGCGGGCGAGGCCCGCAACAGCTTGTGCCATTATATCCATGGCACGAGCTGACTCTCGGCGAGCAGCCAACAACTCTACCATTATCTTAGCATGGGTCATCGGAGGCGGCGGTGGTAGAGGAGGAGCCAGAAGTGGAGCCCCATGGCTCTTCATGTTGGGCTCATGGCCTCGGCCACTCTCGCCGTGGCCCTTGCCAAGACCGTGAGCCGCCCCCGCACTGGTGCTCCCGCGTCTAGACCTTAGATTCATCTGTAAGAGATATGAACCATCCATAAGAACACCCTCCCAATCAGAATCAAGGGATTAGAGAAATGATAGCACAATTATTAAAGCATTCCTTTAGTTAGTCATATCCATTTACTACTCAATTATACGTGAAGGGGGGATTTCAATTTGAGTAAGGCGCTATTATTATGATGCATGCTTCGGCCTATACGTTCACTCAAGCCAGAATATAGCGGCATTCGTAAAACTTTTCGGCACATCACACTCACTTTCCGTATACTAAGCGATTTCTTGTGCAATGTAAATCAGGGTACCTGCAGAAAATTGATTAGATAAAACCAGTGCCGCTATCCTAGATAGACCATATTGCTAGGGCTTATACTTATTTAACTCAACTTAATTGCATCCTACTTTTCACAAAGCTTTTGTTGGTCAAATTTTTAGTTTTTTTTTAAAAATGATGAAACTCGTGACCATTATTGGCTCTAGTACCATCTGTGGTAGAACCGCCTGGAATAGCATACTTACGGAGGCGCACGTCTTCCACCAGATACTAAGTACCCCGAAAGCAAGCTACAACGGGCGGTATCCATTGGGCACACCTCAAGGGAGAATTCGAAAGATCCACATTTTTTCCAAGGATCCAATAATGAGAACGAGTTACAATACTAGTCCATTTCATACATCAGAGTTTCTTAAAAAGTACATTATTACAATACTAAATATCAGAGTGTGGAATGATAAACAACGGAATTTAAAAATAAACATCTAGCGATAGGGATGAGGATCCGTCTGAGCCCACCAGAAGCATCCTCCACACAAGGTACATCTCATGCATCACCTGCAACAGGGATAAATAAACCCTGAGTACACAATATACTCGTAAGACTTACCCGACTAGTGGGAATAATTTTCTGACTCCAAGGAATATGAGAAGCTTTATGGCTTGCTAGTTTATTTTTAGCAGAAAACAATACTAATAGTGAGTCCTTATTTAGGTTGTTATTATTGGCCGCGTTAAGTTATTATCTATGCAGTCTATATAAGCACTTATTCTACTTTCAAGCAAGAGTTGAGTAATAAGTTTCATTTCATCACCTTTCATCTTCCAGTTCTTACTACGATGCTAGAGTTAAAGCAAGTCGTACCGACTCGGCGGCGATTCGCGAAACCAATGTGCCCATCTGGGTGCCCCGAAAACACACGCCCCGCTTGTACCCCAGGCACAAGCAAGGCTAACCCGTCACTCTCCTATCCCGGGTGTCCAGATCCCCGTCCAAACTTGGACTCCAAGCCTCCACTCCTGAGTCCCAGACTCAGGGTGGTGCCAGGACCTCCACCATCTCCGCCTCTAATCAGTCGGTCCGGAAAGAGCTGGATCCGCGACAAGAGAGCAACAAGTCTTCCCTGCGCCCATACCCAAGTATGTGATCGGGACAATAGATCTGTGACTTGCCTAGCGTCCATTGCAATGACCGGTCCTTAATCGACACGGATAGGGAAAAAGTGTAACCAAGTCATGCCCTGTTGGCCGTAGGACACAACCCCTTACATCCACCAGTACCCAAACCGTATCCCTGCCCGGTCACAATTTTTCTTTCCAACATTTTATCATGAGTGATCATATTTTATCACCTATTTGCGAGTAATGACAGGTTACTCACGCTACCGATATCTTAAGCATAGCAGCTACTCGACCTGTACTAGTAGGACTCATGGGTAGATATATTTATGCAAGTAGTTTCCTATAAAATGCCTGTAACTTAAATGCACATCACATATATATATTCAGTGATCATTAAAAATAGGGGTTAGGCACCGGGGCTTGCCTTGGGCAGGCGATGGGTCAGTAGGGTCAGCACCAAACGACTTCAGGGCTCCTTCCTGCACGAGGATCTCCTCCTCATACTCCTCGATGACCTCGTCATACTCCTGTTCGTCGACGAGCACGACCTCTACCAGCTCAAGATCTACATGCATGAAGTGATGATGCACTACTTAGTAATCTAGCAACAGCAGCTCTTAAAATAAAGTACCTCTGTCTAACTACTACGCTAGTGCTACCGACCACGGTATTAAGTTATCTATTGCTATCAACAACAAGTATGAAGCATAGCATTTATCATTATCGCAACTACAGCTATTCTTACTCCTAATGCTGATTTACGCTATATACAGTAAAGCAAAGATAATAGCTACTCTACTTATCAACCTACCCTAGGGCTACAAATTTTACAGCGAGTACCTACCAACCTAGCAAGCCTACTGTAAAATTCTTATATCTATAGCTATCACCAATCTTCCACAAATATTCCTACAAATATTAACCTACACAATATTAGCTCTCAAATTTTGAATTTATGACCCAACCCTTATCACAGCTAACTGTAATCTTACTGTACTAACAAGTAGATGGTATTTTTTCTGATCCTAACAAAATTAGTCTCACTATTTTTGGATTACTACACAATTTACTATAAATTACCAAAGTTCAGCTAAAATATTTATTGAATAAACACTTCCTATTTTACTGGAAATTGGAAAACGCCATTCTATTGCGCGGCCCACTCGGTTCGGCTCGGCCCACCCCGGCTTCCCACCCGCGCGTAGGCGTAGAGACTGGCGTGGCCCACTAGGCGTCGCGCGACGCGGCCCAACGCAGATGGCCCACAGCGGAGCCACGCGTGGCTGGCGTATTTAGTGAATAAGCCCCCGTTCTTTATTCTATTCTCAAAACTAACACGACCACTATTACACTGAGTCACAGATTTTTCAACTGCCACCCCCTCCTTTCCCTTCTTCGCCGCGGCGACATCTCCCGGCACCTGTGCGCGCACTGGCACGACGGCGTGGCACCAGGCAGCCACACCGGCCACACCCGACCCCCCAATCCCAACCTAAGGA
Source organism: Miscanthus floridulus (assembly GCF_019320115.1). Lineage (NCBI taxonomy): Eukaryota > Viridiplantae > Streptophyta > Magnoliopsida > Poales > Poaceae > Miscanthus > Miscanthus floridulus. The sequence goes on from NC_089590.1 coordinate 74,942,363, forward strand.
GCCGATGCTCACCTTGACTTCAACGCGCAACGATTGGAGGCGATACGGCAAACAGGGACGCTGTCCCGAGCTCCCTCCCCGGTGATGGCCCTTTCCCTGCGACGGCGGACGTGTTCCTGTGAGCCACAACCTCAACAGCGTGAACCAACTCATGGGTAGGCAACAGAGACTCACCTCGTGCTTACCGGTCGTGGTGGCTTGACCGGAGACGGCTCGAGTGGGCCTGGCCACGTGCACCCAGCGGGCCTTACAGCGGCTGCTATGGCGAGACTACAGTGGCAGCGCTGGGCAGGCCATGGTAGGGCAAACTAGGGCGTGCACACGGTAGAGTGGAGCAGGGTGAAGGTGCGGTGACAAGCAATTGGACAGCGGTGGACGTGGGTAAGGGAATTTCACGGCGCGGCTGCGGGTCTTAAAACGACCGACGACGATGAAACAGTCCAACTAAGCATGGCAAAGGCTGGCAACAGTAGTGAACGCATTCGGCGTGTGGCTAAGTCTGCACTCCATCCCAAGGCATGAAATCTCACTGCCTTTGCAGGCGTTGCGCTGTCTCGACGTGGTCCGACGACTGTGGAACAGGGGAAGCTAGGCACGATGGCTTGGCGCTATCGCCACAGAGGTTGGCAGGGCAGAGGAGACAATGGCGTAGCGTGGCAGCAGACACTGATGCGCTGGCGAAGTTGACTGCCGCCCCACGCGCGTGCAGCTGCGCGGCGTCAACGGCAATAGTGCCGAGCAAGCGGTGCTCGTGAGCGCGCCTGGCAAGTGGCGACACCAGCTCAGCGAGTGGAAAGGCGCAAGTAGATGTAAAGGCGCAGTGCGCGTGCGTGTGTCGTGTAGCCACGGCAGTGCGAGCTGTAGCACGGGACCCAGCGGCTCAGCCGATGTGTGCGAGGGTAGGGCGCGGGCAGGCGTCCAGGACGCTGCACTACAGCAGCGGCGGTGCTAGCTACGCGCCCGCGCGTGGTGGCAGGCGGCCGCGGTCCGTAGCGCAAGGGCCATGCGCGTGCGTACACGCCCAGGCACGACAGTGGGAGCGTGGCTGGCGCGGCAGGGTGCGCTGGCAAGCTAGCAGCGGTGCCAGGCCAAGTAGGGGGGGTTGACCACGCTCGGAGATGGACCATGTGCCGTGCACGCATTTTAAAGCGGCCCAAAAACTCACATCCGATGCTACAACCGCCCAACCAGATGTTCTACACAGAAAAGGGTACCTAAGGCTAGCCAATCGTGCTAAAACATCTTGCCACTTCTTAACCCGGTCGCTCTACAAACTTTGCCGAACATGGGTTCGTCGACCCCTTTTCAAACCTACGCGAAATGACTTAAACTTCGAACGGTTTCACGTCGAATTTCAATTTCGACCTACTGGGTATACTAGCTAGCGAACCTCGTCCTCGACCACACCTATTTCATCATCGCCTATGAAGTACGTACTACAAACTCTATCAAAGTTCGCATAAACGTGCTGTAGCATTTTTGTTCGATAAAAATTCACTTAGAATACTAAACAACATGAAACGTAACATCAGTTTCTTGTTTTGGATAAACGTTTCAAGTGCCGAACATTGATTTATGCATCCTGTTACACACTATTGCACATAAGCATGATGCTCATACACCGTTTTAACAAAAACAGTACAATGTAACACCGAAGGTGTTACACCTCGCCACATCTACCGCCGCACACAACTCCTCGGACACACCACCTTAAAGTGCATGGGGGCCTCGCCACTCCCGCCGCTGGACTCTTCGAGGATCCGGGCTTCCTTCGCCGTCGGGGTGACTTGGTACCACCAAGCCGCTCTATTAACTTCACCTTCGTCTCGCCACCACCGGAATCTTAGCTGCGCCACGTGCATGGACACAAAGCTTCTAGAGACACAGCTCACCACCTTGGCCTTCTCCTCACCCTGTCGGATTGGGACATCAACACAAGCCTCAACAGAAAACCTCCGCTCGGTCGGATTGGGTCGTCGACACGAGCCTCCACTTCGCTGCCAACGCCGTGCCACGCTGCACACTCGCCGCCACCGTACGAACACCTCCGCAGCCCCCTTGCTGCCTTCCTCGCGCCGCGCCGAGCCACAGCCTCTTGGCCTTCAAGAAGCAGCTAGGTTCCTCCAGCCACGCCACCATGGCGCCACTGGTGCCCATGCTTGGCTACTACCAGTCACACAACCATGGCGTCACCTACACTCATCCAAGCAAGCCGCTGTTGGCCACGCCACCACGGCACAGCCGGCGCACCTCTGCAGTCGACCGGAGTGGGAAACACCACGACAATGCCTCCAAGGAGGAAGACGACGCCCGAAGGCGTCGTCGTCGTCTTGCCGACAGATCCGACATGACTTTCGCCGGTGCTCGCCCACATCCAGCACAATCGAAACAGAGGGCCTTGGGTTCGACTAGAGACCGCCGGAGCCGGTGAAGAAGAAGCCAGAGCAGCACGCTCCGCTCCTCCTGCTCCACAGGAAGAGTGCACGTGCGGCTCCGATGATGAGCAGCAGCCCGGCGAGACAGACCGCCCGCCATGGCCGCCCCCAACGCCACCAGCTCCTCCACTCCACCAGCGACCCGGCCCTAGCCCGGAGGCGACAGATCCGAACAGCTGGGCACCGGATCCGGCCATACCGAGGCCGTAGAAGCGCCGCTGACCACCGCCCCATGCACTCCTCGCCGCTGACTAAGTGCTACACAGAGAGAGAGAGAGAGAGAGAGAGGGAGGGAGGAATCCAACCGCCGCCTTCCTTGTTCCACGCCGGACCCTCGGTGCCGAACTCCGGCGGCGGCCGGGCTGAGGAGGCGTTGGGGAGGGGACCGGCGGTGGCAGTGTTTGGTGCCGCCCGAGTCGCCCCCAGAGGAGAGCGACGCGGGGGCCGGTCTCGGTTCCCCTTCCTGAATTCGGCTATCGGAGATCTTGGAATCTCTCAGGCTCAGCTGCATCGATCGGCATTGGCAGCGCCCCACGCGCGCACTGATCAGCAGCAAGCTGCGGATGAGGTGGCTCGGCACCACTGGGACAGACGAAAGCACGCAAGTTTCCCGCGCCGTGACGAGACGGGATAGGACGGGACTGGGTGTTGAGTTGCGTCAAATTTTATTTGAAGCGCACAAAGAGGCACATCAGACGGACGAGGACGACCGCCTCCGCCTGACGGCGAAGGAGCGTGAAGGGGCGCACGCGCAGGAGCAGCGGCTTACCTCGGACGCGTCGAGTCCAAAGACCAGAGTTGTCACATCGACCGTGACCAGGCGCGGACAAGGCGTCCCGTCCCGATCGCGGGCGCATCGTGGGTGGCAGACTGGCAGGCCACCTAGCCGCCGGCTAGCCCGATCTCTTTTGAACTGGGGAGGACGCCGGATGGCCCGGCCGTGGTAGTGCCAGCTTTAGCGAAGGGCAGTGCGCGCGCGGAAAAGACGAGTATGGTTTGGTAACTGTCAATTCTACGTACTGTATGTAAACGCGACGGGCGACGGCGGCGAGCACAGATGTGCCGGCCGCGGCTTTGCTTTCTTTGCTACTCCGATCAACAAAAAACAAAAAAGTTCGAGGTGCCGTGGAGGTCCGTCCGAGCGGACACGGGAAGTCGTTGTCTTGTCGAGCTAGCTTGTCCGGCGATTGACTGATTGACCAGATCATTAGCATACTCGACAGAGCTTGTGCACCACACAAGTAGTCTAATGATGATCTGTAAGGGTCACACTCACACCAAGTTTGTGCGTGAAGAGTTAGTGGCAAACAAAGGTGTCCAAAGATGGTATTAGTACGATATAAACAAGACAGTCCCCAACTGAGGCTGATCAGATTTGACTCCTAATAATCGAAAAAGATGCTGCAAGCTGGAGTAAAGTGCGAACAGCAGAAGTAACAACCTGATGTTTATTTGGGCCTTCCCTTTACGTTCAGTGGATTCCGTGCTAGAGCCAACCTAGGCAATTCAGCCCATCTGTTAAGAGATTTTCATAGGCCCAGTCAGTGCCACCGCCGCCGACCTCCCTGTATTGGGCCTACAAAGCCGTGGTTGCTAGTACTTGGAATGGGAAGCCCAACTCCGTGGAGCTACCGGGCCCTCCCACCTCGCACCACTTTTCCCCTAGTTTCTTGCACTGGTCAAGGATTCATTCTCTTTTTTTTTTGCGACTAGTCAAGGATTCATTCTCGCACCACTTTTCCCTAGTTCAGAGAAAAGAAAAATCAAGAGATGCCCAGCCATCGCCGTTCACCCGCTGACGCCGCCTCGCGCCACGCGAGAGGTCGTCGTGTGCAGTGTGCTCCATCTGTAGCAGAATATGGCGGGACCAAAACAATGCTCCCTCCTCGTCGTCGGCGTCCAAGAAATTGCCAATCCATCGAAGGCTCCTGTGACGCCGTCGTCTGCATCACCCATACGGCCATACCCCTGCGGCCGTGCCACGCCGACGCCGCAAACACAAGTGCCGAAAGGAGAATTTTTAAACTTAAAAAATAAACACGGTACTCCAGTACAGTACTCCTATAGTACGGTTTACTAGCATTTTGACGGTTTGACCCAGAGTACGCGAGCACTTGAATGGAGCAGGGCAGACTGCAGAGCGCCAGAGGGCCAGAGGGACATCGGTCGGAGCCACAGTTTCGACGAATGGGCTAGCGCTTTCTGTGCGTGTCACTATTCATTCAGAGCAGATTGCCGCAGTCGGCGGCCCGACGCCCTGTTCGATCGAATTCATGCTTCTACCGTTTCAGCAAAATAATAGTATTTTTTTTACAATATCAACCGTTTTTACAGCCGGTCGAACAGTCTTTTACTAAGAGCATGTTTAGTTCCAAAAAGTTAGAATTTTGGGCTACTGTAGCACTTTCATTTTTATTTGACAGTTAGTGTTCAAACATGCACTAATTACAAAACGTTCGTCTCGTAATTTCCCATCAAACTGTGCAATTAGTTTTTTTTTATCTACATTTAATGTTCCATGCACGGACCGCAAATATTCGATGTGATATGTACTGTAGCACTTTTTGAGATTTTGTGGTGGAACTGAACACGCGCTAAGTAAGCCTAACACAACTTTTGTGTTCATTATTCACCAGCAGAGAAAGATATAGGCTGTGTTTAGTTGGGTAAGATTTGGGAATTTGGCTACTGTAGCACTTTCGTTTTTATTTGACAATTAGTATTCAATTATGGACTAAGAGGGTGTTTAGTTCCTACAGGAAAATTTTAGTCCATGTCCCATCGGATATTTGAACACATGCATGAAGTATTAAATATAGATGAAAAAATAACTAATTGCACAGATTGTGGCTAATTTGCGAGACGAATTTTTTAAGCCTAATTAGTCCATGATTTGATAATGTGGTGCTACAGTAAATATATGCTAATGGCGGATTAATTAGGCTTAATAATTTCGTCTCGTAAATTAGTCTCCATCTGTGTAATTAGTTTTATAATTAACTCATATTTAGTTCTCCTAAATAGCATCCGAACGTCTGATGTGACATGGACTAAAATTTAGTCCGAGAAACCAAACACCCCCTAATTAGGCTCAAAACGTTCGTCTCGCGATTTTCAACCAAACTGTGCAATTAGTTTTTTTTCCGTCTACATTTAATGCTCTATGCACATGTCGTAAGATTCATTGTGATGGTTACTGTAGCATTTTTTAGAAAAAATTTTTAGAACTAAACAAGACCATAGTACTATTATGAGAAGATTCAGTGAATGTCTTCAAGATCAGATCAAGCAGCAGCCTTTGCCTTCTTAGGAGGTGGATTCCCTCCAGCAAGAACAACATAGGAGTAGAAGCAGATCATTGCAGCACTGGTAAAATAAGAGATCGTCAGAAGGGCAGCACAGGATGATATGAGAAATGGCATATCGACATAACATAATTTAGACAAAGATGACATTAGTGGATTTCCAAAAAAAAGAAAAAAATAAAGGAATACCTCAGTGCGACATAGAAGCCCCACGGAAGCAGCTTCCTCGTGTGTAACGGAAGCTGCTTCTGTGGTGTATGCCGGGCAGTGCTTCCATGCTACCGCAGCAGCAATGCCTGCAAATAATGTGCATAGCATATTAATTATCATATGAATGTTGGTACTTTTTCATAGAAATTTAGTTAAAGTTTAAATTGTTTGGCTTCTCGAAAAGAAAGAATTACATTCTTTTATAGACGGAGCGAGTACTATCGCGTTTTGATGGTCTTATACTGTTAACTAATCCATCGAAAAAGGCAGCTTGAAGCCTTGAACCACTGCCATCAGTTTCTTAGGCCAGTATTAATGGGGAGTTTCATTACTGTCGGGTATCGATATTAGGGATACATAAAGCAAGAAAGTTAGTGCCCACACTGACTTCCTCGAATGGGGCAAGACGTATTAAAAAGTCTCGCCCGACCCCAAGGTCGCGGGCTCCGTCTCGCCCGACCACTTGGGTTCGTGTTCCGTCTCGTCCGACCCCTCGGGTGTGGGCTCCGTCTCGCCCGGCCACAAGGACGTGGGTTCCGTCTCGTCCGACGGGGACCCATACCGCCGTCAACCACTCCAAATCCAAGTGTAAGTGTCTGGGTCAGAACTCTGACACCTGAGAAGAGACTGGCACGCCTCGATGTAACTCGTAGCCATGACAGGCCAAACCTGAGGATTCACATCAAGAAGAGCGTCGGGCGTGCCAGTGTTGTTCTGCCTAACCCTCGTACGAACACTGATAGGTGCGTCAGTTCACCACGACGTCCACTGGGACGGAATAGAACACCATGACCGGCAGATGACGCCTGCGCATGGCGCCCGTGACGAACAGGGCCGCGACGTTGAGCGTCCCTGTTGACATCTGCAGGATTGACGGGACCCGTATGAAGGAGAAGAAGGACCCGGCGATCCTAGAAGCCTTCTTCTCTCTCGTTCTTCTCCTTTTCCTCCGCTGTAACCTGCGCTTTTTCTTCGCCTATAAAAGGAGAAGCAGGGCGCCTCATGAAAGGGGATCTAGATCCGCACGAGACCGAACCATGAGATAAAAACACAAGAGCACAACATGAGCACATGGCTGAGCAGCGATCGAGTTCTCAGCACCCGTTCACTCCTTTCACCAGTGACTTGGGATCCACTCCCTCTCTCGCCTGTTTGTAACCCCTACTGCAAATCAAGTGCCGGTAACACGAGCAGCAGCAAACTAGACATAGGGACGTTTCGCCTAAACCAGTATAAACCCTTATGTCCTCCGAGCACACCATCTGAGCTAGACGCGCAAATACAAAATTACTCGTTGGTGGTCCAAAAACACCGACAGTTGACGTGCCAGGTAGGGGCTTTTTGCGCTTCTCGACGTCCACATCAGGTCTCGAATGGCTAGTCACGGCGTCAGCTGGGTCCCAGGCATGCACACACGCTTCAGGAACCTAGACTTTATCGTCACGATGGAGGGAGAGTTGGTGCAGGCTCCCGTCGCTGTCCAACCTCTCCACTCCGTCGGCCACGACGTGATCGCCGAGGCGCTTGAGGAGCTACGGCTACATGCACCGGAGGCCCACGCCCTCGGGAGCGACCAACTCCTCGGCTTTGATTACGAGAGGCTAGAGCACTAGCTCGGCGCCTTCCTAGGACCCCGACCATCACGGGAGGACCTGGGCCACCTCACCTTCTCGTTTGCCAACGTCATGACGTAGCTTGCTGGAGGAGAGCCGCTCTCCCCGGAATACCTCATCCGGAGCGCCCCGACAGCGCTCCTATTCAGTCTACGCAACGTCACCGAGACCATTGGCCACCTTGTGGTGCAACGCGCGCCCCACCCCCAATGAACGACGAGTTTGTGGGGATGACCGAATATGTCATGGAATTTTTCCATGACCTCCTCACGAGAGAATCAGAGTCGCCCTTTGACTCTAACTCTAGCAAGGGGAGCCATCACCTCTCGCGTGAATTTTTCATGGCAGGTACCCTTGAGGGATACATCGAAAGCATCTACGAGGGAGAGGCTACACCAACAAATGACCTCGACGACGAGGTCAAGGGGGATGTAGGGGCCCCACGTCACCTACGGGTAGAGTAGCTAAAGGCCTAGCACCAAGAGCTCGAGGAAGCACGACTCTAGCTCGAACAGGAACACACAGAGCTCAAACGAGAGATCGAGCGCCATGGAGACAGTGGGCGTGTGCATGTCGTGGCCCATGACATGAACCAGAGGATCATTGAGGATGACGAAGCCCTCCCACACTTCACCTGGGCAAGCTAGAACATCGCTGCTGCGGCGGCCTTGCTTCGTTGGCTTTCGAGGCCCGCGATGCCCGAGGATCATCGGGCCCAACGCGAGATTCACATGCTAGTTGAGCGTGCGGCGGCACAACAGGCCGATAGCTTGATGTCCTAACAAAGCGATCTTGGCGCCAGCCAGCACATGCCCTTAGAGTGACCTGACAGGGATATGTTAGTCCACTAGTCATAGCAAGGCGGTAGGCCACGCGCTGAGGTTCCAGTGCATGAATGTCTCGGCCTCCACTGTGACGCGCACAACACCCTCAATGCCCATAGGCATACCCATGGTGTTGCGAGGGAGGAGGCTAGTCGTGGCTACCACCCTTGTCGTGGTAGACGCTATGACAGCGGCGAGGACCGAAGCCCGAGCCCCGACTTGCCAGGACCTTAGGCCTTTGGCCGACACATCCTCAACGCCGTCTTCTCACCGTGGTACCAACCACCGACCAACATCCTGAAACACATGTATCCTAGCTGGGTACCCCGAAACACATGTCCTGCTTGTATTCTAGGCACAAGCAAGATCAACCCACCACTCTCCTATCAAGGGGTCTAGGTCCCCGTCCAAACTTGGACGTCAAGCCCCTACTCCTGAGTCCTGAACTCAGTGTGGTGCTTTGACCTCCACCATCTCCACCTCCAATCAGTCGGTCCAGAAAGAGCCAAAACCCACAACAAGAGAGCAACGAGCCTTTCCACTCCCATAAGCAAGTATGTGCTCAGGATAATAAGTTTGTGACCTGAGTACCATCCATAGAATCGGACGGTCCTCAATCGACATAGGTGGAATAAGTGCAATCCGAGCCTCGCTTGAATGCCTAACCAAGTCTAGATTCAAAGTACCATTCCACCTAGTCTCCAATTATTATTCATATATATATTCCATGTGACCGTAACAATAACATCTTTCCTATCTCTCGCGAGTGACAGATAATCACTCGACTTCTACCGGATCCTATAACATAGCAATCTACATGATCCTGACATACTAGTAGGACTCATAGGATAAGGACATATATATATATATGCAGGTGGTTTTCATCCAACACCTTAAAACATAATGCACAAGCATAAAATAAAGTGTAGAATAATAGGGGTTATGCACCAGGGCTTGCCTGGGTAAGATATAACCAAAAGTTTGCATTCCATCATGGCGACACGATCATCAAGGCACCATCTTTTCCGCTATCTCTGTCGACTCCATGATCCATCATTGTTCCTATTATGATATACGTGGATGCAATGCAGAGACGTAATTAATCAACGGTAACTACAACTCTAAAATACAATTACGCTCCACAAGCTAATGAGCTAGATTTAATGAGTAACGTACCGGTCTATGTATCCACGTCATCAAGTAAGGCTTTGTCTCTAGGAAAATATTCTAGTTTTAAATTCCCAAGGTGTTTTGGCATTTTATTGATTAAACATATATTTTTGAACTAGGGCTCATTTAGCTACGTAGCAAACTAATTATTATGGAGCTACAAAAATTACGGTGAGCACCTAATAATGTTAGGGATTTACTGTAAAAGTTTTAGAGCCAACACTATCACCAGTTCATCACAAAAATTCCTACATGTTTATATCTTACAATATTAAGCATCTTAAATTAATTAAATAACTCCTAGAAATATTACAAAACTATGTGAACCAAATATACTAGCAGATAGTTCATAATTTTAGGAACCTAACAAAATTTATTTCACAGTTTTTGGTTAACTACACAAATTTATATTGAATTTACAAATTTACTTTAGAAGCTAAATTAGAAAATGCTTAGAAAAGGAAAAGGGCCGGTAGCGACCATTTTGGCCTGGCAACCTAGTGCAGCGTAGCTGCGTGCGCGGTGCGGTGGCCCAGCAACGGCCTAAGGTCATGGGTGCCCGCACGCGCTCGTATTTTGCAAAAGAGGGCTCAAGTTTTTGAATAATCACGTGGAGCAACAGAACACTATTACTACAGACTCACGCTTCCTCAACGCCGTCTTCTCACCGCGGTACCGATCGTCGACCAACATCCTGAAACACATGTATCCTAGCTGGGTACCCCGAAACACATGTCCCGCTTGTATCCCAGGCACAAGCAAGACCAACCCACCACTCTTCTATCAAGGGTCTAGGTCCCCGTCCAAACTTGGACGCCAAGCCCCTACTCTTGAGTCTCGGACTCAGTGTGGTGCTTTGACCTCCACCATCCCCGCCTCCAATCAGTCGGTCCAGAAAGAGCCAAAACCCACGACAAGAGAGCAATGGGCCTTTCCACTCCCATAAGCAAGTATGTGCTCAGGATAATAAGTTTGTGACCTGAGTACCATCCATAGAATCGGACGATCTTCAATCGACATAGGTGGAACAAGTGCAATCCAAGCCTCGCTTGAATGCCTAATCAAGTCCAGATCTAAAGTATCATTCCACCCAGTCTCCAATTATTATTCATATATATATTCCATATGACCGTAACAATAACATCTTTCCTATCTCTCGCGAGTGACAGGTAATCACTCGACTTCTACCGGATCCTATAACATAGCAATCTACATGATCCTGACATACTAGGACTCATAGGATAAGTATATATATATATATATATATATATATATATATATATATATATATATATATATATATATATATATGCAAGTGGTTTTCATCCAACTCCTTAAAACATAATGCACAAGCATAAAATAAAGTGTAGAATAATAGGGGTTATGCACCAGGGCTTGCCTAGGTAAGATATAACCAAAAGTTAGCATTCCATCGCGGTGACACGATCATCAAGGCATCATCTTCTCCACTACCTCTGTCGACTCCATGATCCATCATTGTTTCTATTATGATATACGTGGATGCAATGTAGAGACGCAATTAATCAACAGTAACTGCAACTCTAAAATACAATTACGCTCCGCAAGCTAACGAGCTAGATTTAATGAGTAACGTACCGGTCTATGTATCCACGTCATCAAGTAAGGCTTTGTCTCTAAAAAAATGTTCTAGTTTTAAATTCCCAAGGTGCTTTGGCATTTTATTGATTAAACATATATTTTTGAACTAGGGCTCATTTAGCTACCTAGCAAACTAATTATTATGGAGCTACAAAAATTACGGTGAGCACCTAATAATGTTAGGGATTTACTGTAAAAGTTTCAACGCCAACACTATCACCAGTTCATCACAAAAATTCCTACATGTTTATATCTTACAATATTAAGCATCTTAAATTAATTAAATAACTCCTAGAAATATTACAAAACTATGTGCACTAAATATACTAGCAGATAGTTCACAATTTTAGGAACCTAACAAAATTTATTTCACAATTTTTGGTTAACTACACAAATTTATATTGAATTTACAAATTTACTTTAGAAGCTAAATTAGAAAATGCTTAGAAAAGGAAAAGGGCCGGTAGCGACCATTTTGGCCTGGCAACCTAGCGCAGCGTAGCTACGCACGTGGCGCGGTGACCCAACAACGACCTAAGGTCGTGGGTGCCCGTGTGCGCTCGCGTTTTGCAAAAGAGGGCTCGGGTTTTTGAATAATCACGCGGAGCAATAGAACACTATTACTACAGACTCACGCTTTGCATTAAAGACCCTGGAAGGTGTTGCCTTTGCAACGGGGTAGTTCTTGGTGTACCCACGCATGGTGACGCGGCACACCGACGGCAATGACTTTTACGCCAGGCCAACTAGGCTCGCTACGGCAGAAGTAAGGGGCCAACCACCATCTACATCTAAACACGCTAGGATGGGAGACGGTTAGGAACTCAGAGATGCGCTGAGCGAGCTGCAACGGCGAGCAGCTATCCGCGATGTTGGCGCGACTGTTCTAGCGAGCCTATGCCCTCACGACAAGGTAGAGATGGCGGAGAAGTATCTGTAGCTCATCGTGGTGTATGCACTACTGACGGTTGAAGCTAGGAAATCCCATGGCTATCTGGGTGAGTGCAGGGTTACGGGCAATCGAACTGCTACCACTCCTACATGCCTTACCTACCAACCTACTGATTCAGCGGTGCCCACAGCCGGCGGCGAGCACAATGCCAAATTGTTGGTTGGTAGTGACTGGACAGGCTTGAGGAGAACAGGGCGCGTAGCTGACTACTCATGCCACCCACTGGTGTGGGGAATTGCGCTGCGAACCCAAGCTGGTGAATTTGAAAGGAAGGAATGATGTGCTGCCATTGCTACGTTGTGGACAACGACCTCGACTTAATGTGGACCGGCCAAGACATGACAAGGCATGGCAGCATGAGGACACAACCTCATGAGCGAGGGCAGGGGTTGCATGGTTAATGCTCGGCTAGAGCCTTTAGGAGTGCCTGCGCGGTCATGTGTATGTGGCAGCGTGGTGTCATGATGCGGCAGGGGGTGGTACGAGATGGAGTAGGGTAGGTGAGGTGAGCGGCTGTGAATGCGCGCTATAGGGTGAGGCAAGGGGATAGAGAAGGCAGAGTGCAGTCCTATGCGCGACTTGGCAGTATGTGCACATAATGCAGAGCAGTGGTGGCCAAACCTAGCCTGGCGCACAGACGGCGGCCACACACTCGCTACCGATGTGACCTGCGTGCCGCAGTGCCATAAATAGCAAGGCAACGGCGACATAGCCTCATGCGTGTGGCATCAAAGCGGTCCAATGACACAGCACGGTGTAGCGACAGGCACACAGCGTGGTGATGCGATGGTAGTGACAGCGGCGTCGACGTGGCGTTGGCACGGGGGCAGTAGTAGCACTAGCGGCACAGTGCAGCGGTAGTGGTATAGAGCGTTGTAGCATGGCACCAGCGACGGTGGTCAGTCGGGCTAAGGCTAGCCAATGCCATGGCGTGGACGACCAGGCCGGCCAAGCGCGGCAGCGCGCGTGCGTACGCAGAGCGCACCAATGCCACGACGGTGTGCCCCCATGGCTTGGTGACTGTGCCTAGCCCAGAGGGCTAGCCTAAGAACATGTCATGCATGGATTTTAAAGCAGCAGCTACCACTAAACCATTGCCTCTAAACCGAAACCAACTTCACCATGATCAAACTAATACATGAGGCTACTCAGCCGAGCTAAAACATGGTATCACCCTCTAACCCAGTCTCTCTAAATAAATTGCTAAAGTTGGCAATGTCTAGCTGTACACAAGCTTGAAATTTTCTAGGTTTTTTTGTTGAATTCTATTCCAAATTGCATTTCTAAGCTATTGAAAATATTACTAAGCAATATTATTTTTCAACAGCAAGTATTTCATTGTCATCTACAAAGTTTGCACTCCCAACTTTATTTAAGTATCACACACATGTTCTATAGTATTTTTGCTTAATAAAAATTGGTTTTAAACCCTACTTGATATACATGAGTTATTGCATCAACATTGATTTAACATTTTTATTGATTATTTTGGCTATAAGAAATTTATCAACACCTTCTGTCACATGCATTATTATATAAACACGATGCTCATGACACGATTTAATAGTTGGTTTAGGGCATAACACCGAGGGTGTTATAGCTCTACCCCTTAAACAAAATCTCATCCCCCTAAGATTTAAAACATGAATCAGAAGGGGGGAAAATATGATTACACTTAGTAGATCTAAAATTACACGAAAGATCACACTACATAGAACACTAAACCATATAGGGATTTAGAGATACCCAGTTACAAGCAACCTAGTACAACCAAGGCTTAATCCAGAAGCCGAGATAGGCGAGGACAATAGAGAAACAACAAGAAAATGATTATCCAAAACATGGCGTATGAAACAGATCCAGAAATAGGAGACTAAGAACTCAAACATTGTGAACCCTAAGACCAACTAACCAATGGTAGACTTGAACTTCTTTGAAAACTAAATCCCTTCTTCTCAGATTATGCAATCACCTCAGCCGATGATCCTAGTTCCACGAACGATGACTAGATCTCGTAGCTCTGCTTCGGATTCGAGGAGATGGGGATGAAGAAAGAGAGCAAAGGCCAAGGGCATCTTATAGTGGCGAATGGAGGTAGGGGTGTAGTGCACCGGAAGTGGAGACAACATGGATGGGAGACACCGGCGGTCATGAGGTGGGAAGAGCGTCAGCCATGGTGTGCTCTTTGCGCGAGCTTGAGTGGAGGGAGGAAAAAGGAGAGGAGAGGGGTTTGCTCGACGAGGGAGGCATGCGGGCGACTGTGTCCCCAAAAGAGGAAAACAGGAGGGGGTCCGGTATGGGAATGAGGGCGAGGATCAAGAGCCGGTCGGATGCCAAAAAAAGGAGAAGCGCACAGTGCACGAGAACGGTGGATGCAGCATAACGCCATGGTTACACGAGGATAGGTTGCTAGTGGACCCTACCACTAACGGCATCCGCAGGGCACGTGGCAATAGTGACTTGGCATGCGTAGTGCGGGAGAGCTAGACATAGTGCTTGGGACATGACATCCACTCAGATCACTCACTACTACCTGAGGGCTAGCTTTTCCTTGCTGTTTTTCTTTTCCTTCCCTTCCTTGTTCACCATATGCGCCAACCATTTGTACGAACTAAGATCATGACATACATGCTTCCTCCAAAACTACATTCTCTTGTTACTTTGGGGGAACACTATTTCATCAACCCATTGTGGATTTCCCGTTCGAGCACCTGAGTATTTCCAAGAAGAATATTATGTATCAAAAGTGATACGGCGGTGTAGCTTGGTAAAGGTGCTTGGTCAACAACCTTAATCCAGTGCATGCCAATTAGCGTCACCATGTGGCAGTTGTTCCATAGGGGCCCTCGGTTTCATCGTGGCACCATAAGCTATTAACCAGGCAACTATTAACAACTTACATGCAATAAAGGTGGTGGGGTCATAGACCACAGAATCATAGGAGTATTGTTAGGAAAGATTCAGACAATAAGGGTTCCTTTCACAACAAGGAACAATGAATTCAAATCCCACAACAGATTTGATTTAAGATATTCAAGTGTTCAGCTGGGACATCCACAATTAGTTAATCCAATGTCCTACGGTATCCAATCATGGTTGGTCTGCTGGCATCTGAATGGTGGCTCTCTTGTAACCCACTTAACGTTGTCCTTGAAAACCCTAAACACATCTAACGAGACCTAAGGGTAGATGGACGCAATAAACACAACAAAATAAATAAAATGCACATTCCAAACGTCCTTATGCTGGACAATATACAGGCGCTCACTCTCCCATTCTCGACACATCGTTCACCTTCCCTACGATCGGATGGCCTCAACAACTACGGACGTGATACAACAGAAAGATTACAATACTGGAGGACAGCGATGGAAGACACTACTAACTATGGGTACATCTTCCCAAGGCAACTAATCTACTTTGTTGGACCACACATCTTCATTCTTGGCTCTGTGGATTCTTTTACCACCTTGGCTATGGATCTGCCTCCTCTCTAGGCAGTGGCTGAGTGAGGGGAAACAAGGACTCTACTTCTGACACTTTCAAAGGTGGGGGTGTTAGTGGTACTACAACACCGGTTCTCCTTTCCTACGGGTGGATAGGGATTCCCTCCAAGATCAAGGGATCTTACCTTTCGGCAGTCAGCGTCCTATGCTTGGCCCTTGTTACAAGGTAGGCCTCTCCCAACTAATGGGCATGCCAATCTTTGGCATCCTTTAGGGCTTCTATCATGGTAGTTTCTTGACTCTTTGTGGCTGCCACACTGGCATGCGCTTCAGCAAGCTGCACTTGGAGCATCTTGGAGAAGATCTTGGCTTCCTCAGCTCGTCGGAGGCACTTCCTCAGCTTTGAGGCTTGCCGGTCATACTACTCACTAGAGCAAGCAGGTACGTGGTCAAGTGCACCATGGTTGGACTATCTTCTTACACATCCCGCCTCTACAAAGCCTCCATACGAGCCCTCCATACCCGTTGATTCTTTTCCATAGGTGGAAAGAACCTCATGGGGGTATGAGCAATGGGCTCTTCATAGATCTGGCGAAGGTACCGCAAGGCTTTACGGGCAACAACTTGGTAGGTGTCGATGAAGCAAACCCCAGTTGCGATCACTGTGGGGGTATTAACCCCTATACCCTTACGGCTAGGCTTGGGCCAGCCCAGACTAGGGGGTCTAGCCCACTAGAAGACGATGCGCGGCCCGGCCAATCTGTTTGGAGTCCCACGCAAGGAATCAAGGGAGATTTGGAGATCAAGCAAGATCCTGGTCGGTTAGAATAGGAATCCTTATCCGGCCACCTATGACAATTGTAACTATTTAGGATTAGTTTCCAGATCTATAACCCTACCCCCTGGACTATATAAGGTGGGCAGGGGACCCCTCTAAAAACATCTCTCATTGACATACATCAATACAATTAGACACAGGACGTAGGTATTATGCCTTCACGGCGGCCGAACCTGGATAAAACCACGTGTTTGTCTTGCGTCACCATTTTGTTTGTAGCTTGCGCATCTGCCTACCGATAATCTACTACCTTGGGCATACCCCTAGGTAGACCACCGACCATATTTTGTCGACAGTGGCGCGCTAGGTAGGGGGTGTGCGTACTGCTCTCTAGACGAACAAGATGGTCATCATCCCCGATTCCATGGCTATGCCGAATGGCCTCATGCTCACCATCGGCCAGATCATCTGGACCACTGGATCCGATGACTACATCGCCATGACCACAGAGGAGGCGCAGATTCAATCTGCATCGACCACTGCTTCATCTACATCGGCTATGGCTCTGACCATGGTGGATCTGGCTCCGGCCATGCCAGCATCATCTTCAGCCACGCCGACAACCCATCATCCGCTTCCTCGCTATAAAGGGAGGCAGATCAACAACACCGACCTGCTCGACTCCATCGATCGGGTCGGCACCAAACTTGCTGAAACCCTAGCTCTGGTAAGTTCTATTCAAAGTTAACCTAATGAGTAGGTAACCGCTACCCACAATAGATCTACTCGACCAGCTCGGGCCAGTCATCCTGCATGACTTGGTACAGATCTCGTGGTCACATCTACTCCTGAAGGGCGCTCTGTTCGTCACCGGCCAGCCCCCGCGACGGGTCTCCGGCTCTCCAAGTACGAAGCCTCGATGGAGAACTACCAGGCCTAGCCCTACGGCCTGCGTAACTTCGTCAACATGGTCCGGATTGAGGATTATCAAGAAGGATCGGTCCACACAGTTCAAGAGGGTGGCTCAAGCTCCTCGTCCGGCATCGCATCTAATGGCTCCGTCCACACCGAGCTCCAGCATCATGACAATGAAGGCATTGAATACGATCTGGATATCCCAGACCACGCCTCGGGGTTCTCTCGATTCCCATCCTTCCCACCAAGGTGAGGAGACTTGATCAATGTTGTCAGTAATGACAAACCACCGGTAGTTGGCAAAATAGAACAAGAAAGGCTAGCACGCGAAGCACGCAATATTGACCGGTTTAATCACCGACAAATCGAAGCCGAGGTAGAAGAGGAGGCACAACGCATAAGGGTCCAGCCGTGCAACCTTAATAATGTCTTTGACAGGGTGGGGGACAAGCAGGTCTTCAGGACCCCAAGCACCAACATAGCTATTGCTATGGCGACAATGCAACGACTACCTAATACCCTAGAAACCCAGACAGTTCGTGATGATATACAAGCTTACTTGACGGCTGATATGGCCTAGACTGCAGAGATTGTAAATCAAGCCCAGGCTCCATCCATCTCAGTCAAATCAAGCCATAGCCGCCAGTACTCAAGTCGCTCATAGCCACCCAACCAACGTGGCTCATGCAACAACGACCCATCAGACAACCGTCAAGGCGGAAATGGTGGCCATGATGGTGGTTAGGACGACAATCGCCGCAACTACCGGGACAACAACCGCCGTGACTACCTGGACGACAACCGCCGAGACAACCGCGAGAATCACCGTGATAACCGTGGTCGTAGGGTTAACCAGGGTGGCAACCGGGATTGCCGTGATGGCAATAACGATCTCTGCCATTACCTTGGAGAACGCGATTTGCGCGATCGCATTAACCAAAGAGCCAACGATCGTGTATCTCACGAAAGCTATCACCATATGGAATATGATACTACCCACGGCCCTCCGGGTTTGAAGCAGTTTACTCCACACCTTCACCAAGTCATATGGCCCAAGAACTTCAAGCTCAAAAAACTTTAGAAGTACGACGGCAAGGAAAACCCCGAATTATGGGTCATGCTCTACGAAACCGCGTGTAGATCAGCCATGGCTGATGAGCACATCATGTCTAATTATTTCCCAGTCGCCATCGGCCATGCAGGCCACCAATGGTTGGTCAGCTTGCCGGCGAACTACTTTGATTCTTAGCAAGAGCTCAAGCAAGCATTCATCGACAACTTCATTGCTACTTGCGAGCAACCCGGCAACAAATATGATCTGCAGCGGATTCGAGATCGTAAAGATGAGCCACTACGCGAGTACGTCCGATGCTTCTCAGAGATGCACATCAAGGTTCCGTCAATCTTCGACAATGAGGCAATCGAGGCTTTCATCACTGGTCTCCGCTTCCAGGATGCCCTAAGGGACAAGCTCCTCCATAAGAGACCCAAATCAGTCATAGCGCTCCTAGCCACTGCTAAAAAATATGCGGATGCCGATGATGCTAAAAAGATAATCATCAAAGAAGCAGCAAGGGTTCCATGCTCTGACCACCCCCACACCGCGACGACTACCGTGACAACCGTGATTGGAACAACAATTTTGATCGCCGCAACTAGCGCAACGATTCCCGCAACCACCACGACCAGCGTAATCAGTGGTGTAATCATCGTGACGATTATAGGGGCAAGCGTGCTCAGGAAGACGACGACGAGGTCAACACCATTAAAAAAGGTGGCAGACGTTGCAACTATAAAGAAGACTACGCCAAAGCATTGAAAGGACCTTGCCAGCTCCATCCCAAGTCAAACCATACCATGGAGAATTGTCGTGTCCTCAAATCTATCTACACGCGCCAACAGGCTCCGGATACATCCGACAAGCCCAATGACGTAGGGGAGCAGCATAACGAGGACAACGACGATGAAGACGCAGATCCCCATCACAAGTACATCAAGCCAACCGATCGTGTGCACACCATCATTGGAGGCAAAGTGTCTATCGAGACCAAACGAGAACGCAAGCTGCTCGCCCACGCTTGCTTGAACGTGGCCAACGCCGACAACCTCATCGCTGATCCGCGGCTCCCTCCTTGGTCTCACCACGAGATCTCCTTCAGCAGAAAGGACCAATGGGCTACAATACCTAAGCCAGGATGTTTTCCTCTAGTTCTCGACCCTTGTATCAACAAGGTTCAGTTCGACAGAGTGTTGATTGACGGTGGTAGTTCCATCGATATACTATTCAAGAATAGTTTGCTAGCCCTGAAGATTACCCAGGCTGATCTCAAGCCATACGAGGCACAGTTCTGGGGTGTTCTCCTCAGACAGAGCTCCACACCTCTTGGGCAGATCACGCTACCTGTGCAATTTGGTACCCTGGACCACTTCCGCACCGACTACGTCAACTTCATGGTCGCTGACTTCGACGGCACCTACCATGCTATCCTTGGTTGACCAGCGCTCACCAAATTCATGGCCATACCTCACTATAGGTATTTGGTGCTCAAGATGCCTATCGAGAAAGGGGTTCTAACTCTCAGGGGCAACGTATACGCAGCTTATACCTACGAGGACGACAGCTTCAAAATAGCAGAGGCTCATGACCTCTCTATTTGCATAGCCAAGACCACGCTCGACGCCAAGAAGACCCTAGCCGACCACCTAGAGATCCCAGAGCTCGAGGCCCCATGCAAGAATGTCAAGTCCAAAGAGCACAAAGCGATCCAGTAGGTCGATGGTGATCCTAGTAAAATGGCCCTTATTGGGGCCAACCTGGATCCTAAATAGGAAGACACACTCGTCAGGTTCTTGAGGAGCAACATGAGTGCGTTCACATGGAAACCCGCTGACATGCTCGGTGTACCTCAGAACTTGATCGAGCACTACTTAAATGTCGATGGCAAGGCCAAACCTGTCAAGCAGAAGCTACGACGTTTCGCTCACGACAAAAAGGAGGCTATTAGGGTAGAAGTTACATGGCTTTTGGTAGCCAGATTTATCAAAGAAGTGTATCATCCGGAGTGGTTAGCCAACCCAGTTCTTGTACGCAAAAAGAATAATGAATGGAGAATGTGCATTGATTACACTGATCTCAACAAACACTGCCCTAAAGACCCCTTTGGCTTACCTCGCATAGACGAGGTCGTAGATTCAACTGTCGGTTGCAAGTTGCTTTCCTTTCTCGATTGCTACTCTGGTTATCACCAGATCGCTCTAAAAAGGACAACCAGATCAGGATATCCTTCATCACACCCTTCGGCGCTTACTGCTACATGACCATGTCGTTCGGGCTCAAGAACGCCGGAGCTACCTACCAACATGCCATACAAGCTTGCCTCAAAGACGAGATAAAAGACGACCTCATCGAGGCTTATGTTGATGATGTAGTTGTAAAAACCAAGGAACCATACACCCTTGTTGACAACCTCGAACGTACCTTTGCAGCTCTTAACACATTCCAATGGAAATTAAACCCATAGAAGTGTATCTTTGGTGTTCCATCTAGTATATTGCTCGACAACATCGTCAGTCACGACAGCATACGCCCTAACTCAGAGAAGGTAAAAGCTATCTTGGACATGAAGCCACCCAAAATGGGTGAAGGATGTTCAGAAGCTTACCGGATGCATGGCTACCCTAAGTCATTTCATATCAAGATTAAGCGAAAAAGGACTACCATTTTTCAAGCTGCTCAAAGCATCCAAGAAGTTTGAGTGGTCGGAGGAAGTGGACACTGCCTTTACACAGCTGAAACAATTCCTTACATCACCTCCGGTCCTCACTGCTCCTAGAGAAGACGAAACCCTCATGCTTTACATTGCGGCAACTAATTGAGTGGTCTCCACTGCCATGGTGGTCGAGTGGGATGAGCCTAGCCACATCTACAAGGTACAACGACCAATATATTTTGTCAGTGAGGTGCTCAATGAATCCAAGACCAGGTATCCACAGATTCAGAAACTGATCTACGCCATACTAATCACATCCTGAAAGTTGAAACACTATTTCGATAGATATCGCGTGGTGGTCATGACTGAGTACCCTCTAGGAGACATCATTCACAACAAGGATGCAAACAGGCACATCGTCAAATGGCAATGGAGCTATGCCCTTTCTCCTTGGAATTTGCAAGCCATACTACGGTCAAGTCTCAAGCACTTGTCGATTTCATCGTCGAGTGGACAGACTTAAGCACACCTGCCTCTCATGGGCCCAATAAGTATTGGAAGATGTACTTCAATGGCTCTCTCAACATCAACGGCATAGGAGCAGGAGTCCTTTTCGTGTCACCATCCAAGGAGCAGCTCCAATACGTCCTTAGAATTTATTTCCCGACGTCTAATAACACCGCCAAGTACGAAGCATGCCTACATGGTCTGCACATTGCGGTCGAGCTCGGTGTCAAACATCTCTATGTCTACGGGAACTCGGCTCTGGTCATCAACCAACTCAACAAGGACTGGGATACGACCAGCGAAAAGATGGATGCATACTGCAAATCGATCAGAAAGCTGGAAGGCAAATTCTATGGCATTGAGTACACATATGTGGTCTGGGACAAAAATCAAGCAGCAGATGCGCTATCAAAGTTAGGATCGTCCCAAGCCAAAGTCCCACATGGCATATTTGTTCAAGACCTGCTCATGCCTTCCATTGAAGAAGAAGATCCCACGATCGACAAGCCTCCAGACCAGCCATTGGTGGCTACGGTTCTAGCATCAAACACCACCAAACCACCTTCGACCACTAAGGAGTCTGACTAGAGAGTACCTTTCATCAAGTACCTGATAGATGGTAGCGGTTACACCGATCGGATAGAAAATGAACGCCTGATGCGTTGCTGTAAGCAGTATCTACTCGTCGATGGCAAATTGTGGCGCAAGAACGCAAAGAAGGAAATCTTGATGAAGTGTATAACCTAGGAGGATGGTGAACATCTCTTGGACCAAATCCACTCTGGCTCCTATGGCAACCATGTGGCCTCAAGAATGCTAGTTGGCAAGGCTTTCCGAGCAGGGTTCTATTGGCCGTCAGCCGTAGCCGATGCAGAGAAGCTAGTCCACCATTGTGAAGGTTGTCAGTTCTTCGCCAAGAGAATCCACGTACCAGCACATAAGATTTAGACAATACCAGCCTCCTAGCCCTTCGCATGCTAGGGACTAGATATGATCAGGCCTTTCAAACCGGCCCCTAGGAAATTTACATGCGTCTTTGTGCTGATCGACAAATTTTCCAAGTGGATAGAGTACATGCCCCTGGTCAAGGCATCTTCAGAAAAGGCTGTTGTGTTCATCAACCAGGTCATCCACTGATTTGGCATACCCAACAGCATCATCACTGATCTGGGTACTCAGTTCACCAGAAACGCCTTTTAGGACTTCTGCAATGAAAGGAGCATAGTAGTAAAATACGTCTCGGTGGCGCACCCTAGAGCTAATGGACAGGTCGAGCGGGCAAACAGTATGATCTTAGATGCACTTAAGAAGAGGATGTACAGAGAAAATGACAAAGCTCCCAGAAGATGGCTCAAAGAGTTACCAGCCGTGGTCTGGGGCCTCAGAACCCAGCCCAGTCGCAATACCAGCATATCACCATACTTTATGGTTTATGGCACTGAGGCAGTGCTCCCAATGGATATAGCCTTTAGATCAGCACAGGTAGAGAACTTCGACGAAGACAAGGCCAATGAAGTATGGGAGCTAGAAATGAATAGTGCAGAAGAGAAACGGCTTGATTCTTACGTACGTACAGCCAAATACCTTGCTGTTTTGCACAGGTACTACAACAAGAACATCAAGGAGCAGTTCTTCGTGGTTGGGGACCTAGTCCTGAAGTGGAAGATGAATTAGGCTAGCGTCCACAAACTCGCAACCCCATGGGAAGGGCCCTTCATGATCAAGTAGGTTACACGACCAACATCTTACAGGTTAGCTCACCTGGACGGTACAGACGTACCCAATTCATGGCACATCGACAAGCTTAGGTATTTCTATGCTTAACTCCTGAGATATGTACCCCTCTTGTACTTTCAATTTAATTCAATAAAGCTATTATGATTTCTCTAACCACTCTAATATGTCACTTTGAAGTCTATTGTTATCCTAACTCAATCAGTTAAAACCGACCATCATTCCTTCTTGGGTTTTTGGAGTAGGCCCTGTCTCCGGTTCCTCCCAACGCGTGCATGGGATCTGCTCTCTATGCTACGAGTGATCGGTAGGTCCTCTCTAATTTGACTTGTGTGTGTCTACGTGTGCACAAGCTACGCACCTCACACTCCGACCACAAGACAAACTAGGGCCATACAAACCTTTCAGGATGACGTGTTGACTAAACTAGTACAACTAAACAAAATGCTAACATGTTCTCACTTAGTTACACCAATACGATATCCAAGCTTAAATATGTTTTCTACAAAACAAACAAGCTTATGCTGATATACAATTACGTTATTACAAGCTTGCCTAAAAAGGTCCAAGTTCACAATAACACAACTACATCTTCTTCCACAACTATAGCCTATACTATTGGCTGGTCGGGGCACGCGGCACCTGCTGCTCGCTGGGCCTAACATCGTGCAAGGGTCTCAGAGATTCTGGCATTGATCGAGCTAAAGAAGATGGCCCCACCGATGCCTAGCTGGTCGAGACCACAGGCTTCACCGGTTGGCTTAAAAATGACGGTGCTTCTAGCTGACTTATTGATGGCGTTCCCTATACAGGTGGTGTCGCACCTCCACATAGGTTAATGTCACCAATTATTTTCGCCGACAAGTCTAGCTGGGTCATTCGTAGCTCCTCAGCCTTGTCTGGATCTACCTCCTTCGGGTATCCAGCCTCTAGGCACTTGAGATCAATCAAGGGGTAGTGAGCACGTACCATGCTTAGCACATGTGCGCCTGTGTACTCACCCGCCTCCTTCATGAACTCCTGGAATCATCCCCATGCCTTTTGGCATCTCTCGATCAATCCTAGCTACGGCGTCCTTGGCACGTCCTCCGCTAGCGCCGGATCGATGAGGTTAGGGACCGGCAAAATGCCCGTTGCCACCTCCTGGCACCGATGTTTCCAGGTGTCATGATCCTTGGTGATCTCTTGGCACTGCGCCTTCCAGCTGTCACGGTCTTTTATCACGACCTCCAGATGCTTCTTTGCATTGATTTTTATAACTGGAAACCGTACATGATGTTAAGACGCTATATCACGCCAAACTATGGCAGACAACAAAAATGGGCAAAGGGGTTTGGAAAACTTACCTTTTAGCTCCTCTATCATCTTGGTCGTGTGGTCCCAGAGCTGTGACTGGTCTTGCGCCAGTTTTCTGTTGTCCTCTTTCAGGTGATCACACTCCACGACCGCATGACTGTTCTCCTCTCGGAGATGGACCACTTTGGCTTCTAAGCCCGCACTACAGCTGTTACTACCAACAACACAACATCACTTGTTAGTAGTCGTTGTGATAAAGTGGCAGCTTACTTGTTTTTTCCTGCTCTTTATTACTGAGCTAGACGACCAGGTTTTGGTTCTAGGACTCTTGCACCATCTTTTTATGGTTGGCGGCATCAAGTCGCTGGCACAAGCGTTCCACCTCCACCGTCAGCTCCTTGTTGCTAGTAGCGATCCCCTCGATCTGGTCGAAGCATTTCTTGTGGTACCTTGTGGTCTTCATTAAGTCCTGTGTGCAGATAGCTAAGACAACTGCGACTAGACAGCGAGATCAGGGGGTGAAGCGAAGCGTACCTGCACTTCCGTCACCAGCTGTTTCGTCGCTCGTTCAACTTGCTTGGTCTCTTCGACCTCCGAGATTTCCTCATGGACAACCCATTGGTCGTTCCACCAACACGACACATACACATGTTGTCGCTTGTCCTACGGATGGCCTAGGACCGCCTCCACTTCATCCTCTTCGGGCTCTTCTTCGGGTCTCGGTGCTGGTCCGGTGTCAGCAGCTTCTGCGATCACCAAAGCCTTCCCACGGGCTTCAGCATCGATGAATGTGGGTTGTGCTCTCACCTTCGGTTGTTGCTCCTCGGTCTGCTTCATCACCCTTGACGCTAAAGTGTTGCCCTCAGCAGGTCTAATGCTCGGAGCACTCATGCCTGGCTCAGTTGGCCCCTCGACCACCTACTCAGGGACTATTGTCTGACTGTTCCCTTGCTGAGGCCCCGACGGATCTTTTGCTATGGCTTCCTCGGCGACCGACTGCTGGGCAGTCTGCTCTGAACTTATTGGTGGAGCCACGAAACTTCCGGCTAGCTGGTCTGGGCTTTCTGTGGACACCGGACTAGTACATCTGAGAAAAGTTCAGAAGGCAACCATATTCACTGCAAATTGCTAACTTATAATAAGGTTACAAATACTTACATGTTAGAAGCGTGGAATGATGTGGCGAAGGTGTGTCTCTTCGGCTGCACTTGCTCCACGTGCTGTGCGGGTGACTCATGGTCTCCCTCTACATCCAGCACTATCACTAGGCCTTGGTGCCCGACACCTCCGCCGCTTGTCCTTCACGCTACAGTGGTCAGTGGCGTGCTTGGTCGGGTTGTCGCTCCCGTCGCCGGTCATGTTCCTTGCCTAGGTACTCCCGAGGTCGACCTGGCTACATCCTTCACCGCCGTCAGCAATGTGGGTCCCATAGGTGCGGAGGAGACACCCTGCTCCATCGACTCTAGTTGTTTCCTCCTCTTTCGAGGGACAAGTCAAAAGGTGTCTGCATCCTCTCCCTCCTCTGTGTCATCATCCAACCAGGCAAAAATCGCCTATCGACGCTTGCTGGCCGGTTTCTCCTTTGGGCCCCCCTCGGGCTCATTGATACTTAGCGTCCCCCCGGTGAGCAGGGTGGTTGCTGATCTCTTCTTCGGCTGTTTAGGGGCAGTTGGCCGCTTACCAGCGGCTAGGGCCACTACCTCCCCTCCAGCTCCGAGCACCGCCCAGTCGATGTCCTCATCTTCGATCTCGACGCTGGTCTGGGTGGTGGGACCAACTCCTTGTGGCCACTCCACTCTAGGGGGTGGCGACACAAACACTGTCGCTCTATCCTGATCATTAACCTAGGTAACAAAAATGGGTGAACATAGTAAGTTTCCACTTATCCTACCACAATATAAAACTATGGGTATAGGGCAAGACAGTTACCTTTGGGGGAGGTCAGGCAAGCTTGAAAGCGTGCTCGATGTCGTTCAATCTGACAAAATTTGGATAAGCTAAGTTAAATAGCTCTCCAATTCTGGCTTTGACTTTGATTTTGTCAAGCGCCTCCTGCCTCGTCCTCATCGGGTCCGCGCTACCTTGATATTCAAATCCAGGATGTACTATCCTCTAGCAGGGCTGGATCCGTCGGTTGATGAAGTTCTCGACCATGCTCGGACCATCTAGTTTTTTCCATGGGATCATTCCAAATATTTTTGGAATTTGTTCCAGGTGCTTGGGCTTCTCTGACCAGCTTGTCCTCTTCTCCGGAATGTACCCCACATCGCACAATGTAATCATGTTCGACTCTTCGTGGATGTAGAACCATTTCTTTTACCAGTCGTCTAGCGACGTGTTCCATGGGCAGTGCAGGTACTGGGCTTTCATGCTGTCATGGAGGTTGAGGTACACACCTCCGGCTACCTTCAAACCACCGCTGCCTTTCTTCCGTAGACAGAAAAGATGGCAGAAAAAATCGAAATGGGGCTAGAAGCCGCCATATGCTTCGCAAAGATGTATGAAAGTGGCGACAAGGAGGATCGAGTTGGGATGCAGATTGCAAATCCCAATCTCATAGTAAAGACAGAGCCCCTGAAGAAAAGGATGCACTGGGACCCCAAATCCCCACTTAAAGAAGTCTTCGAACACCATGATCTCACCTAGTTGTGGATCGGGGTACCCCTCGCCCTCTGGTGCACACCATCCTACGAGCTCCTTGTTGTGGAGTACCCCTATGGTGATGAGGTCTTCAATGGTCTGCTCATTGCTTCTCGATTTTAACCACTCCTTCGCCATGACTTCTGCTTTCTTCTGCGCATCACTTTTCGCCATGACTCTGGCCTTGCTGATGAACGAGGAAATGGCGGAGGATTGATTGGTTGTAATTTCAGAGGTATAATCATGGTTTCAACCAGAGTCTTCGGCTATAATCATGGTCTACTACTTTCTATTCTGACCAGAATACTAGCACATTCGCTTGGTCAATGTTTCAACCAGTTGGAGATGACATAAAGACGGGTCACATTAGACGAAGGAGATCGAACGGCGTGTCGTAGCATAATACATGGTGCTCGGGGACTAGCTGTGGGGGTATTAACCCCTATACCCATATGGCTAGGCTTGGGCTAGCCCGAACCAAGGGGTCTGGCCCACTAGAAGACGACGCGTGGCCTAGCCAATCTGTTCAGAGTCCCGCACAAGGAATCAAGGGAGATTTGGAGATCAAGCAAGATCCTGGTCGGTTAGAATAGGAATCCTTATCCGGCCACCTATGGCAATTATAACTGGTTAGGATTAGTTTTTAGATCTGTAACCCTACCCCCTGGACTATATAAGGAGGGCAGGGGATCCCTCTAAAAAACATCTCTCATTGACATACAGCAATACAATCAAACGCATGACGTAGGTATTATGCCTTCACGGTGGCCGAACCTGGATAAAACCTTGTGTTTGTCTTGCGTCACCATCTTGTTTGTAGCTTGCGCATCTGTCTACCGATAATCTACTACCTTGGGCATACCTCTAGGTAGACTGCCAACCATATTTTGTCGACAGTCACATTCTAGGCTTCAGTGATGTCAGGAAACTCCTCACTCTTCCCAATATAGACGGTAACTTCACACCGCTTAGTGCCATGCTTTTCATAATCATGACCCTCATACTCGGGATGATCTTTGACTCTGAGTTTTTGTAGGGTGGTATATAGGATTTTGGGAAAACCCTCAGTGTTCAGGCAGTAACTGCTAATCTAGGCTCCTACCATCCCTGGTGGTGATTGCAACGAAGGGTTGAGCAAAAAGCTTGCTCAAAAGGAAAAGCTAGTCGAGCTGGAGTGCACCGGGTGGAGGTACCAATGGCTAGGCTAGGCTCTTCTTATAATGGCAGAGTGGTTAGCGGTCCTGGTGCAGTCCACTAAGGTTCCTGCGTGGGATTACTATAATGAATAGACCAAATTTTCCGTGCATTCGAGACGAACGATGTCTGAGGCCATTAATGACTAGTATGGCTGTAGGGCAAGGGTTTGACAAGAGCATAGAAAAGAGTATGGGGAGACTGAGTCATGGCAGGCATGAACCATAGGCAAATGCAGAGCATGAAGTCATAGTGCAATAATAACTCCAGAACAAGGACGGGTCAGTCCTGCACAATACGACACGTGTGACATCTATGAAGGGCACATCTACCAACAATACGGTTACAATGACTAAGGCATTACTGACTTAAAGATCTTATAATATACGAGAGTCAGTCCACCATAGAGAACCTAGTCAAACCTATTCCGGATGCCTAAATATAGCAATAGGGCTACTTTTATACTTCGTAGTTAAAAGCTGTCAAATTTTAGTTTAGAAAAGTATTTTGAAGCTTTATTTCCTCATTTAGGCTCTGATACTACCTATGGTAGAACCGCATAATCAAATGTCTCTTAGGGGTACTTGTCTTCCATTAGACACTAAGTACCCAAGAGAGGACACTAAACTACATAGTTCCGTCGACCATACCCCAAGGGAGAACTCAAAAATCTACATTTTTCCATCAGGATCACACATGAGAGAATAAAGTTTACACCATTCTTAAGTTATTTCTTACATCACCTTATTATAGTACCAAAATATTACCTCAATTTATTATAATAATGTTATTAGAGTTACAGGGGAAACAGGATTAACTTAAGGACATGGTGGAGCATTAACATAATGGACATTTATATACAAGAGATGCTAACAGATTTTACATCTTTTCTTATAAAAACCTTTAGTAAGGGTTATAAATAAACACTACGGTTGTAGCAGAAAAGGAATAGTCTCTGAGCCCACCAGGAGGTTTCTACACACAAGAGTCAGCTTTTAAGCATCCTTCGATCACCTGCAATAGGGGTAAAATAAAACCCTGAGTACTCGATTGTACTCAGTAAGACTTACCCGACAGGAGGAAAATAAAAGACTCCAATGATATGCAAGGCTATCTAGCTTGTGAGTCATTACATCTATGGAAGCATTACTAAACGTGCAACCTTATATTCTATTTCATTAGCAGTCATCATTAGTTCGTTAACTAACCATTCTATGTACTTACCTGTGCTACTTTCAAGTAGGTGGTAAGCAATCAGAACCATTTTACCATCTTTTATATTCTAGTTTTACTATAGTGCTAGATCATAGCCAAGTCGTATTGTATCAAATGGCGATTCATGAACCAATGTATCCCAGCTGGGTACCCTGAAACACATGCCCCGCTTGTACCCTAGGCACAAGCAAGACCAACCCACCACTCTCCTATCAAGGGGTCTAGGTCCCCGTCCAAACTTGGACTCCAAGCCCCACTCTTGAGTCCTGGACTCAGTGTGGTGCTTAAACCTTCACCATTCTTGCCTCCAATCAGTTGGTCCAGAAAGAGCCGAGACCCATGACAAGAGAGCAATGAGCTTTCCTGCTCCCATAAGCAAGTATGTGCTCAGGATAATAAGTTTGTGACCTAACTACCATCCATAGCAATGAATGTTCCTCAATCGACACAGGCGGAACAAGTGCAATCCGAGCCTCGCTCGAATGCCTAACCAAGTCCAGATCCAAAGTACCATTCCGCCCAGTCTTCAATTATCATTCATATATATTCCATATGATAGTAACAATAATATCTTTCCAATCTCTCACGAGTGACAGGTAATCACTCGACTTCTACCGAATCCTATAGCATAGCAATCTATATGATCCTGACATACTAGTAGGACTCATAGGATAAGGATATATATATATATATATGCAAGTGGTTTTCATCCAACTCCTTAAAACTTAATGTACAAGCATAAAATAAAGTGTAGAATAATAGGGGTTATGCACCGGGCCATGCCTAGGTAAGATATAACCAAAAGTTAGCATTCCATCATGGTGACACGATCATCAAGGCACCATCTTCTCCGCTACCTCAATCAACTCCATGATCCATCATTGTTCCTATTATGATATACGGGATGCAATGTTGAGACACAATTAATCAACGATAATTGCAACTCTAAAATATGATTACACTCCATAAGCTAATGAGCCAGGTTTACTAAGTAACGTACTGGTCTATGTATCCATGTCATCAAGTAAGGCTTTGTCTTCGAAAAAATGTTCTAGTTTTAAAATCCCAAGGTCCTTTGGCACTTTATTGATTAAACATAATGTTAGGGATTTACTGTAAAGTTTTAAAGCCAACACTATCACCAATTCATCACAAAAATTCCTAAAAGTTCATATCTTACAATATTAAGCATCTTAAATTAATTAAATAACTCCTAGAAATATTACAAAACTATGTGAACCAAATATACTAGCAGATAGTTCACAATTTTAGGAACCTAACAAAATTTGTTTCACAATTTTTAGTTAACTACATAAATTTATATTGAATTTACAAATTTACCTTAGAAGCTAAATTAGAAAATACTTAGAAAAGGAAACAGGCCGATAGCAACCATTTTGGCCCAGCAGCCCAACGCGGCGTAGCGGCGCACGTGTCACGGCGGCCCCCACACGCGCTCATGTTTTTCAAAAAGGGGCTCAGGTTTTTGAATAATCACGTGAAGCAATGGAACACTTTTACTACAGACTCACACTTTACATTAAAGACCCTAGAAGGTGTTGCCTTTGCAACAGGGCGGTCCTCAGTGTACCCGCGCGCGGTGGCATGGCACACCGGTGGCAACAGCGGTTACTCTAGGCCAACTAGGCTCGCTACGACGGAAGTAAGGGGCCGACTACCATCTACATCTAAACAGCAAGGATGGGCGATGGTTAGGAGCTCGGAGATGCGCTGGCGCAAGCTGTAGTGGCGAGCGGCTATCCACGACGGTGGTGTGACCGTTCTGGCAAGCCTACGCCCTCACGGCAAGGTAGAAATGGCGGAGAAGCATCCGTAGCTCATCGTGGTGTATGCACTACTGATTGTTAAAGCTGGGAAACACCGTGGCAGTCTGGCCATGCGTGACCGAGCGGGGCGGCGGCGCTCTGCGATGGACACTGGTGCATTACCACATCACCAATGAGTTTCCTGACCAAAATAGTGTGAGCACCAGATAGAGGGAGTTCGGGAGAGTGTAGGGTTACGAGCAATCAAACTGCTCCACTCCTACATGGCTTACCTCCCAACCTACTGATCGGTGACGTCCATGGCCAGCGGCGAGCAAAACATTAAATTGTCGGTCGGTAGTGACCGGTTGGGCTTGAGAAGAACAGGGCGCGTAGCTAACTACCCATGCCACCCACTAGTGTAGGGAATTGCATTGTGAAGCCCAAGCTGATGAATTTGAAAGGAAGCCAAGACACGACAAGGCATGGCAGCATGAGGACACAACCTAACGAGCGAGGGCAGGGGTTGCATGGTTAATGCTCAGGTGGAGCCTTTAGGAGTGCCTATGCGGTCATGTGTACACGGCAGCACGGCGTCACGATGTGGCAGGGGACGGTACTAGCTGGAGCGGGGTAGGTGAGGTGAGCGGCTATGAACACACGCTACAGGGCAAGCCAAGGTGGTAGAGATGGTAGAGTGTAGTCCTATGCATGACTTGGTAGTACGTGCACACGGAGTGGAGCAATGGCAGCCAAAACTATCCTAGCACACAGCCAGTGGCCACATGCTCGCTGTCGATGTGACCCACGCGCTGCAGTGCCATAAATGGCAAGGCAATGGCGACACATCCTCGTGCACGTGGCATCAAAGTGGGCCAACAACGTAGCGTGGTGTAGCGGTAGGCGTGCAGCGTGGCAATGCGACTGTAGCGGCAGCGGCGTTGACATGACATGAGTGCGGGGGCAGCAACAGCACTAGTGGCATGGCATAGTGGTAATGGCATAGAGCGCTACAGCGTGGCAGCAGCAGCGGCGGTTAGCTAGGCCTAGGCCAGCCCATGCCATGGCAAGGGCGACCAGGCCAGCTAAGCATGATAGCACGCGTGCGCACGTAGAGTGCACCAATGCCGCGACGGCACGCCCCCGCGGCCTGGTGACCGCACCTAGCCTTGAGGGCTAGCCCGAGAACATGCTGTGCATGGATTTTAAAGCAGCGACTACCACTAAACCATTGCCTCTAAACCAAAACCGACTTCACCATGATCAAACTGATACATGAGGCTGCTCAGCCGAGTTAAAACACCGCATCACCCTCTAACCAAATCTCTCTAAATAAATTGCTAAACTTGGCAATGTCCTGCTATACACAACCTTAAATTTTTTCTATGTTTTTTGAGTTGAATTCTATTTCAAATTGAGCTATTGAAAATATTACTAAGCAATTTTTTTCAACAGCAGGTATTTCATTGTAATCTACAAAGTTTACACTCCCAACTTTATTTAAGTATCACACACATGTTCTATAGTATTTTTGCTTAATAAAAATTGGTTTTAAACCCTACTGGATATACATGAGCTATTGCATCAACATTGATTTAACATTTTTATTGATTATTTTGGCTACAAGAAATTTATCAACACCTTCTGTCACATGCATTATTACACAAACACGATGCTCATGACAAGATTTAGTAGATGGTTTAAGCATAACACTGAGGGTGTTACACAGAAGTCCAGGGAAACTTTCCAAAGGTACATCTGGCACTTCTCCTGGTAGTTGAACGAGCTGCCCAACATCGCCGATGCCGACGTCATAGGTGCTTTCCTATCTAGGATCACCTGTGAGTCCCTGGTTCACAAGCTGGGACATAAGGGCCCATAAACCAGCAAGGAGCTCCTCGACATCGCCACCTGCCACGCCTCAAGCGAGGAGGCGGTTGGGTGATATTCGACCACCTCAAAGGCAAGGCAAAGCGGGGCAAGGACACCGGTCAAGGCACCTCCAACCATCCCAACAAAAAGAAGAACAAGCAGCGGCGTGAGGGATCACCCATGGCCACCACCGACCGCAAGGGGGGTTGGAAGCCCACCGAGAGTACCTTGGACCACTTTAAGAAGCTGCTCAAAGGGCCATGCCCGAACCATGCCTTCCCCATCAAGAACCTATTAAGGATTATGTTCGGAGGCTCCAACAAGGGGGAGCATAGGAAGGAGCCCAAGCCAACCATAGACGATGACGAGGGGAAGGACGATGGCTTTCCGATGCTGGATGGCTGCCTCATGATCGTTAGAGGGTCAGTGGCCTACGACTCCAAGCGCCACTAGAAGCTTGTGCGCCACGAGGTCTATACGGCCAAAACGGTCATGCCTACCTTCCTCCGATGGTCAGAGTCTATCATAACCTTTGATTAGACCGACCACCTAGAAAAGCATCCCATAGCTAAGAAGATATCCGCTCGTGGTCGACTCAATCATTAGTATGAAGCGGATCACCAAGGTGCTAATGGATGGAGGCAGCTGCCTCAACATTATGTACGCTGAAACGCTTGACGCCATGGGCATCGACCGAGCATGCATCCGACCGACCGGGGCACCTTTCCATGGTGTCGTGCTAGGAAAGCAAGCCATGCCACTTAGGCAGATCGATGTGCCCATCACCTTTGGGGATCTAACCAATTACAGGATGGAGACCCTTACCTTCGAGGTGGTCAGGTTCCATAGAACCTACCACGCCATCCTAGGACATCCATGCTATGCGAAGTTCATGGCCATCCCCAACTACACCTATCTAAAGTTGAAGATGTCGGGTCCACATGGGGTCATCACCATCGGCACCTCCGTCCAACATGCCTATGAGTGCACGGTTGAGTGATGCGAACACGCAACAGCAATTGTCGCCTCCAAAGAGCTTGCGGCCATTAGGGAGGTGGTCATTGAAGAAGCACCTGACCTCAAGCGGTCGGTTGAGTCTTTTGAGCCTATAGAGGGCGCCAAGGAGGTCCTCATTGACCCCAGCAACCCCAAGGGCAAAGTGGTGTGCATTGGCACCACACTTTCCTTTGAATAGGAAAGCGCGCTCACCAACTTCCTCTGCACCAATAGAGACATCTTTGCGTGGAGACCCTCAGATATATCAAGCATTCCGAGAGAAGTCACTAAGCATGCCTTAAAGATCAGACGAAGCTCCAAGCTGGTGAAGCAGAGCCTACGTCACTTCGACGAGGAGAAACGCAGGGCCATCGGTGAGGAGATTGCGAAGCTTTTGGCGCCGGGTTCATCAAGGAAGTATACCACCTTGAGTGGTTAGCCAATCCTATTCTTGTACAAAAAAAGAGTGGGAAATGGAGAATATGTGTTGACTACATGGGTCTCAACAAAGCATGTCCAAAGGATCTTTTTCCTTTGCCACACATATACCAAGTAGTCGACTCAAACTCAGGGTGCAAAACCCTTTGCTTCCTTGATGCATACTCTAGGTACCATCAAATAATGATAAAAGAGTCTGACCAACTCGTGACATCTTTCATCACCCCATTCGGATTATTCTGCTATGTCACAATGTCGTTCGGTCTGAAAACACGGGGGCTACGTACCAACGCTACATGCTCAAGTGTTTGAGGCCTACATGGATGAAATCATGGTCAAATCCAAATGGGCTGACCAGGTTATAGCCGACCTAGAGCAGACCTTCATGAAACTCCGAGCAAACGACATTAAGCTCAACCTTGAGAAGTGCATTTTTGGGGTCAGTTTTATCGTCTCCGAGCATGGCATCAAAGCCAACCCAGAGAAGATCTCATTCATCATGAGAATGGGCCTAATTCAAAACATAAAGGGGGGTACAACAAGTTACGGGGTGCCTCACCGCGCTTAGCCGCTTTATTTCGTGCCTCGGCGAATGAGGTCGCCTCCTCTATCGGCTTCTGAAGAAGGCTAACCGTTTTGAATGGACGCCCGAGGCCTAGGAGGCACTTGACAAGGTCAAGTAGCTCCTGATGAAGGCCCCAATCCTGGTCCCTCCGACCAATGAGGAACCGATTCTTCTCTATATTGCGGCCACCACACAAGTGGTCAGCGCCGCCCTGGTGGTAGAGCGAGAAGAAGAGGGACACGCCCTCAAAGTGCTGCATCCCATGTACTTCATTAGCGAGGTCTTGTTCAATTCTAAGACTTGCTACCCCCAAATCTACAAACTCTTGTACATCGTCCTTATCACTAAGAGGAAGTTGCGTCACTACTTCGAGTCACATCCAGTGATGGTCATAACATCCTTCCCTCTCAACGAGGTCATCCAAAACCGGGATGCCACAGGAAGAATCACGAGGTGGCACTCGAGTTAATGGGTCAAGGCATTTCATATGCCCCTAGACGGCCATCAAGTCCCAAGTGCTAGCTGATTTTATTGCAGAGTGGACCAAAATCCAAATGCCGCCAGTAGTCGTTGACCAAGAGTATTGGACGATGTACTTTGATGGATTGCTAATGAAGAAAGGCACCGACACGGGGCTGGTCTTCATTTTGCCCCTCGGGGTACGCATAAGGTACATAT
This sequence comes from Miscanthus floridulus, assembly GCF_019320115.1. Classification (NCBI taxonomy): domain Eukaryota; kingdom Viridiplantae; phylum Streptophyta; class Magnoliopsida; order Poales; family Poaceae; genus Miscanthus; species Miscanthus floridulus. The sequence goes on from NC_089590.1 coordinate 74,978,242, forward strand.
TTCGCATCTATTTCCCCCTCCAACAATGTGGCCTAGTATGAGGCACTCATTAATGGCCTACGCATCGCCATTGAGTTGGGTATCCGATGGCTTGATGTCCGGGGCGACTCCCAACTGGTCATCGACCAAGTCATGAAGGAATCAAGCTACCACAATGCTAAGATGGCTACATATTGCCAAGAAGTCCGCTAGCTGGAGGACAAGTTTGATGGTCTTGAGCTCAATCACATCCCAAGGCGTCTCAACGAGGCGACCAATGCACTAGCAAAAACAGCGTCCGACCAAGAGCCAGTGCCGATGGCTACCTTCGCCAGCGATTAGTATAAGCCCTTGGTCCACCATGAGGAGCTGGAATAGAACGGTGATGGGCCGCTTGCCCTAGGCTTAGGGGCTAACCAGCCGGTGGCTCCATCTGACCCCAAAGTCATGGAGCTTGATGAGGATCCAGCAATAGAGCCTAACCCTCTGGCCAACTGGGGGACGCCTTACCTCGACTACTTCCTCCATGAGGTGCTGCTGATGGACAAAATGGAGGCTTAGTGGCTTGCGCGTCGTGCCAAGTCCTTTGTCTTTATTGAGGGCGAGCTCTACAGGCAAAGCCACACCAGGATCCTACAGCGCTGCATCCCCATCGAATGAGGGAAGCAGTTGCTGAGTGATATCCACGGTGGGGTCTACGGGCACCATGCCGTGCCGAAGACCATGGTCAGAAATGCATTCCAACAAGGCTTCTACTAGTTGACAACATTCTCTATGCCCAACCCTCTCTCACATTAAGATCTAGAAGCAAGGATTGTGGAAATGAACGCTGAGTAAAACTGGTCGGACTGTAAGAAACCTATGCCTTAGTGGCTATGGCATTTTTGCTCACCAGCATGATCAGAGTTTGTTCACCCTCACCCTGAGCTTTACGGCCTTACCAATGAAAAGGGTCAGAACAAATTAACCTTTTTATACAAAAAGGGGAGAAGGGCTAAAAATCTATTTGGCCATAATGAAATTTAAGAGCTTGTCTATTTATTACAAGTTCGCCACCTGACTTATCTACTTAACTAATTTCTTAGGCAGAATAATCTCATCCTCTATGTCTGTAGGTAAGTCCTATGCCAGAGGGTCACCTAAGTCGATTGGACAGCTAAGCCCACTGTCGAGAGATGGGTAAGGAGCAGTAGGATGCCCCACACGGGTTATGCTGACTTCATCATGAACGACGGACCCGGATTCCACTCGGACATATCCAGTAAGAGCTACCCAAACCCATCACTCGAGCCATCAAGGTAAGTCCTATGCCAATGGGTCACTCAAGTCGATCGAACAACTCGGCCCGCTACCGAGAGATGGGTAAGGAGTACTAGGATGCCCCATGCAGGTTATGCTGACTCTATCATGAACAACAAGCCTAGATTCTACTCGAACATATCTGGTAAGAGCCCCCCAAATCCATCACTCAAGCCATCGAGGTAACTTTACCAACCCCTACTTTACTTCTCCAGTGCATGAGCTTTCATTCATCCATTCTCATACATCCAAGCATTGCATATGCAATTATTGCATCACAACGCTATGCATCGTGTCACAAAGCAGTAGTCGTCTCATTCAACATGAGTGGCAACCGACCAGGGTTCGAAGGCCGGCCTACAAAGGGCTTGAGGCCACCTTGCATCGAATAGAGCCAGGGGAGAAAATGCAGATGAGCCCCAATGGCCTTTGCTCGACCCTCTCAGAAGTGGATAGGGTCATCTCGACCTTCTCCTTCAATCCTAATCTCGAGCCACGCCCATAGAATCTCCATCGAGGGGAGGCCAGCAGGCCACCTAGGTGGGTCTCTAGAACGACTCAGGCATCTGCTAGGAGGCAAGTTAAGGAGCAGTGAAATGTCACATGAGGGCTATGCTGACACCATTATGAATGACAGACCCAGATTCCACTCGGACAAGCCCGTTAGTGAGCTCACCGAGCATGACACTCGAGCCATCGAGGCAAGTGACGTTAGCTCAACCCCTCTAGTTGTGGAAACCATGGACGAGGTGATGATCACAAAGACGAGTTGGCCCCTCAACTAGACCCCTACAACGCGTGGGGGCTCAAGGGAAGTTGAACTCGCAAGAAGACCTAATGCGTGGTCACAAAACAATGGCTTCGATCCTAGGGAGGTGGTACGTACGAAAACTAAGAATAACGCTTTCTCCCACAGAGGGATGATTTCATCCTCTATCTTGGCAGAAAGGTCATGTGCCAGGGGGGCCACCTCCTCCTTAATGATGTCTAGCTTGGCATTGGTATAGATGGACACGAAGCCTTCGCTCATCATCGCCGGATCGATGTTCTCATAACGATCGGTGAACGCCAAAGCGAATCATGCCCCTCGCTATATCACGTGCCTGGTCCATAATTCGGGTGGCGTGAACCATGAGAGAGCTTGTCTCCAGCTCTGGGGCCAGCTCGAGCTCATTGCAGACCAGCTGGACGGTGACATGCAGGTTGTCATGTTCATCGCTCTCCTTCTAGAGGGTGTCCTTCACCTCACTGGGCTCCTTCTCTAGGCCACGGCTCTTCACCACCTCCAACCCAAGCTTGTCATTGAGGCTTGCCCAAGTCACATGTCGACCATGTCAAAAGGCCTACCACGGATTCTAGGAAGAAAGACAGCAAGGGAAACTGGGGACTTATCATCCACGTCCACCCAAAGCCTACGCACCTCATCGCGCTGCTGGGTTACCTCAGCCTCCAGGCATGGGACGTCCTCTTGGTGCTGCCCGACCTTCGCATGCAGACACTCCCTTGGCTGCAACCTTCATGTCCCTCACCATCCAAAGCTCCTTCTTGAGGTGGCCGACCCACTGCTGAGCATCGGCGCGCTCTTGGCAAGCATGCTCAATCCTTGTGTAGAGCTCCTCTATGGCCCAAAGCAAATCATCCCGCTTTGTCCATAGCCATTCGGCCTCCACAACGTCCATGTGTGCCCTCTCGATTAGGACCATGATCTTCACCTTGGCCTCATGGGTGTCATCGCGAGCATCCTTCTCCCTGACTCGGAGGTCAGCCACCTCTCGGGCGGCAGGGGTAGGCTTAGCCACCTCCTAATGGGCGGTAGTGAGTGTCGCACCCAATTTTGCATAGCAAAACCAAGTACTCATATATGTGTGCCCAGGATGTCCAAACACAGACATATATCACAAATTGTAATAATATCAAAGTAAAGTACTTATTACATCGCATATCTCATCATAAAGTTAATACATAGTTTTGCTCATTGGCAACATTATTACAAACACAACAAAATAACTAGCCCAATCTGCCATAGGGACTCCAACTGGTGAACATCTCCCTCATAGTCCTGGACATCCTCCGGAAACTCTTCATACCCATTATCTGTTACCCAACCGGGATTTTTATTAGATGTAAAGTAAGTGTAAGCTCACCATGCTTAGCAAGTATATCAAAGGGATCTATGAGGCTCAAAGGCTTGACATGGTTTGACTATGGTTCGCAATTTTAGTTGATCGAGTTTTAGCATCCTGAATCACTACTTTAGTGAACAATCCCAATTCCCAAGTGATATTAAAGTATAATCAAGTTTATATCAATTCCCAACCATCCACAGTAACCACTAATCATGAAGGATCCAGACCGCTCGTATCCATGAACACGGCTATTATAGCAGGTTAAATATTTATGTAGAAATTGTATAACTTTACCCACCGAGATGTGATTCCCAATGTTGGGGTTTGCAAAGCCCACAACACCTCTACATAGGAAGTGTGGCAGGGTTTCACTACATAACCCTTAGCTAGTCGCACTAACAGGTCGTAGCTGCTAAGGTTTCAGCCATCTAGCCGTATGTGGCCCTCCTCTAGGAGTGGCACGTGTGGTTGTGGCATGGTACACACACCCTAGCAGGTAAGGAAACATACCAACTAGTGCCCCCCTCTTGCCCTTACGGAAAGCTACAGACGAGCTAGTACAATCTAGTTAACAGGTTAAAGTCAGAGCCATATGACACTCAGGGTTGTACGAAACCTCCTAGGCGGCCGCTTTAGGATTAAGTCCTTAGGGAGAGGCACTAGAGTACTCAACCCCATACTCTAGCCCCCTATATGTTGCTAAAAAGCTCCATTTTATCACATTACATAATGCCTTTAGTCATGTTTAACATTTATTTTATGTTAAGCGTTGCGGCATCTATCCAAAATGCATACCCAAACCCTAGGTAACAAGGATATATGGTACAAGTAATAATCTAGGTAAAGTCCTTAAAGGTATATCAAATTAGACACATGCATGAATATGAATGGTAATAGTTCATAGGTACAAGGGGCCTTTGGTACACTTGCCTTCTTCAAAGTTATCCTAGGAGTACTACTGATCCTGTTGCTGGTCCTCAGTCACCTCAAATTGCTCACCCTCTAAACGTGTTCCAAATCACCAATCAAGGATCAATCCAATCATTGCAAGCATACAAATAGACTTCTATTAGAACAGTACACCAAATACGCAGTGAACTCGCTGACGCGGCACGGTGCGCCGAGTCCACAGCCGCGGTGGACCGATCATGTACTAAACTGGTACATTTTAATCTCAACTATTCACACATGATCTAATGGTGCAGGGTGCACGGGAGTTCCTCCACCGGCTACATAGTACCGCCGGCGAGCCCGCCATGGCCAGCGGTGAGGCGAATACGGCGGCGAATGCCGGTACGGAGATTCCGGCCATCCCGAACCAACCCAAACCCATAGATGTGAAGTGCAGGACCTTGCAAACACATTGGAATGCAACTTGAGGGTGGGGAACACGCTGGAGCGATGTCCTATGGTGGCGCCATGGCCTACGGTGTCTAGAGTTTGCCGGTATGGCGTTCTAGTGCATAATACGACGAATGGGGGGCATGGGGAGAATGAGTAGCTCACCCAAGTCGGGAGGAAGGGAGCATGGCATCCGGGAAGGCCTTGAAGGGGTGGGTCAACAATGGTGGCAAACTAGAGAGAAAAAGCATGGTGTGGGTTAGGGGAAACCGAGCAATCCATGACCAAAATGTGAAATTGGTGATACCTACGGCTACGGGGGAACACAGCGGAGCTTTGGGACACGTCGACGTCGAGGTTAGGGCACCGGAGCAGTGGGGTATGGAGCGGTGGTGGTGAGCTCGAGCGTGAATAGAGGAAAGGGGAGGAGGGGGCTCGGCTCGGCGCTTTATAGGTCAGACGGGGTGCTATAGCCGGAAGGGGAGCGGGAGGCAGGTGGAATTGGTCGCCTGCCTTATAGGCGCGACGACAGTGACTTGCCAAGCTTGGCAGCGCCATCACCGGACAGCGAAGAAGGAAAGTAGCGCTCGGGGAAGAAAGGAAAGGGGCATGGGGCTGGCTGATGGGTGGGGCCAATGGCGTAGTGAGACAGAAGGGAGTGGACGGTGCATGTAGGTGTGGGCGCTGTGGGGCAGGCCAATGTGGGTCAGGGTGCCGAGCTAGGCCATGTGGGTGAGCAGCGCGGAGCGAAGGAAGGAGCGGAGTGGGCCGGCGTGTGGGAAAGCGGAAAGGAGGGGAGGCACGCGGAGCGAGCCGCCGAGTGGGCTAGTGCAGAGCAGGCCGTGCGGAGGAGAAAGGAAGGGAGGGGGGATGTCGGCTAGGCTACTGAGCAGGCCAAAGCCAAGAAGGGGAGGAAGTGAAGCGCTAGGCCAGTTCTAGGGCTAGGCTGAAAAGGAAGAAAAGAAGATTTTTCCAAAATCAAATTCTTTTTCAATTCTAGTTTTCACATCCCAAGCCAAATTCAAATGGAATTTATATTCAACTTCATCCATTCTAGCCCTACACTCAACCAAAAAATAATATGCTTCGGCATGGATGCAACAAACATGTTTCTAAACCTTATAGTTAATTTTATTTAACCAAAATTTATTATTTGGCCTAAGTTAAAAATACATAGAAAATTAAATAAATGCTCAAAATTAATTGCTAATTTGCAGTTGAAATTTTTGGGTGTTACAAACCTACCCCCCTTATGATGAATCTCGTCCTCAAGATTCAGATGGTTCAAAAAGATTGGGATAGTCAGATCTCAGATCATTCTCTCTTTCCCAAGTTGCCTCATCCACATAGTGTCTATTCCACTGAACCTTGCACATTCTTATTATCTTGCTTCTTGTGATTCTCTCCGCTGTTTCCAAGATTCTCACTGGATATTCTTTGTATGATAGATTCTCTCGGATATCTAGTTCTTTCAAAGGTAGTGGTTCCTTAGGTACTCTCAAACATTTCTTAAGTTGCGATACATGGAAGACATCATGAACACCTAAGAGTTGTTCCAGTAATTCTAGCTGGTACGCAACTTCTCCTCTCCTGTTGATGATCTTGAATGGTCCCATATACCTAGGTGACAACTTTCCCTTAGTATGAAACCTCTTAACTCCTCTCATAGGTGAAACTTTGAGATAAACAAAGTCACCAATTTCAAACACCAATTCTCTTCTTCTCGTGTCAGCATAGCTTTTCTGTCGAGACTGTGCAACCTTCAAGTTTTGCCTTATCATTTGTACCTATTTCTCTGCTAGTTGCAAAACTTCTGGTCCAAAGACTTGACTTTCTCCTGTTTGATTCCAAAATAGTGGTGTCCTGCACTTTCTGCCATACAACGCCTCAAATGGTGCCATCTTAAGACTTTTCTGGTAGCTGTTATTATAAGAGAATTCAACATAGGGCAAACTTTTATCCCAGCTTGTTCCATACTGTAGAGCACAAGCTCTCAGCATATCCTCTAAAATTTGATTTGTTCTCTCGGTCTGCCTATCTGTCTGAGGATGATAAGCTGAGCTAAAGTTCAACATTGTATCCATGGACTCATGCAATTTCTGTCAAAAATGAGATGTGAACTGTGTACCCCTATCTAAAACAATTTTCTTTGGTACTCTATGTAAACATACAATCCTTTCCATGTATAGCTCTACCAACTTTGCACCATAATAAGTTGTCTTGATAGGAATGAAATGTGTTACTTTTGTCAGACGGTCTACTATTACCCAGATAGAGACATATCCCCTCTATGTATGGGGTAATCCCACTATAAAGTCCATTCCAACTTCTTCCCATTTCCACTCAGGTATCTTCATAGGTTGTAGTAAACCTGCTGGCCTCTGATGCTCTGTCTTTACTCTTTGGCACGTATCACATATGGCCACATGTTCCGCTACATCTCTTTTTAGTCCATACCACCAATCTCTCTCTTTAAGATCAAGATACGTTTTAGTACTCCCCGGGTGTATGGAATAGGCCGAGTCATGAGCTTCCCTCAAAATAGACTTCCTAATAGACTTCACTTCTGGCACACAAATCCTTTTGCCAAACCATACTATTCCTTGATCATCCATATGGAATCCTGAGGCTTTACCAATCACTATACGTTCAGTAATATCCTTGATCCTCTCATCATTCAGATATCCCTTATGAATCTCTCATTCTAGAGTAGGTTCTACCTCTAACTCCATGGTGTTAGACACAATACCCAAATTCAGATACTCGAACTCCTAACAAAACTCTCTAGGTAACTGAGTTGTATAGGCCATGTTCACATAACTCCTCCTTCTCAAAGCATCTACTACAATGTTAGCCTTTCTCAAGTGATAGTGTATCTTCAAATCATAATCCTTGATTAACTCTAGCCATCTGCGCTACCTCAAATTTAGATCTGACTATGTGAATATATACTTCAAACTCTTATGGTCCGTATAAATCTCACACTTATGACCAATCAGGTAACGCCTCCAATTTTGAGAGCATGTACCACAACTGCTAACTCCAAATCATGATTCGGATAATTTAACTCATGTTTTCTTAGCTGTCTAGATGCATAGGCAACAACTCTACCCTCTTGCATAAGAATGTAGCCTAGACCTTACCGTGAGGCATCACAATAGATAGAGAAGCTTTTGGTAAGATCAGGTAAGATAAGCACTGGGGTAGAAGTCAGTCTCTTCTTCAACTCCTCAAAACTATCCTGACATTGCTTAGACCATACAAACTTGGCATTCTTCTCTAATAGAGCAGTCATGGGTTTTGCTAACTTAGAGAATCCCTCGATAAACCTCCTATAGTACCTAGCCATACTAAGAAAACTCTGAATCTTACTAACATCCTGAGGTGGCTTCCAACTCAACACATCTATAACCTTCTTGGGATCTACTGCTAATCCTCCATTAGAGATTATGTGACAAAGGAAAGATACTTCTTTTAGCTAGAACTCACATTTGCTAAACTTAGTATAGAGCTGATGTTCTCTAAGCTTCTACAACACTAACCTCAAATGTCCCTTATGTTCTTCTTCATTCTTAGAGTAGACTAATATATCATCGATGAACACCATGACAAACTTGTTAAGGTACTCCATGAATACTTTATTCATCAAATACATGAAGCAAGCAGGTGCATTGGTCAGGCCAAATGACATGATTGTGAACTCATATAGTCCATAGCGGGTCACAAAAGCAGTTTTAGGGATGTCATTACGTCTTATTCTCAACTGATGGTATCCAGATCGGAGGTCGATCTTAGAAAACACACAAGCTTCTTTCAACTAGTCAAATAGGTCATCGATTCTAGTCAGTGGATACTTGTTCTTAATTATGACCTCATTAAGTGATCTTTAATCTATGCACATTCTCTGTGTACCATCTTTCTTCTCTACAAACGGTACTGGTGCACCCCAAGGTGAAGAACTAGGTTGGACATAACCCTTATCTAGCAATTCCCTTAAGTGTTTCTTAAGTTCTGCTAATTCATTCACTCCCATTCTATAAGGTCTCTTAGCTATGGGTGCAATTCTAGGTAAAAGTTCAATTATAAACTCAATGTCTTGTTCCGGTGGCATACCTAGTAATTCCTTAGGGAAGACATCTGGATACTCATTTACTATCCGTATATCCTCTATAGTTTTGCCCTCCAATTGATTAACCTAGCAGATTTCTATGGCTGACTGTGTTGCCACATACTCAACTTTTTCTCTGGATGGAGTGGTAAGATTCACGGAACTATTTCCACAATTAATAACTGCCTTCTAGGACCTTAACCAATCCATACCCAAGATATCATCAATACCAGATGAGTCTATGACTACAAGGTTGGCTCAAAATTCTACCCCCTTATGTTGAGACTAGCAACTAAGCATATCCAATTTGCTTTTATTTCCCCTCTAGGTGAGTTTACTAACATGGGTTTCTTCATAACACATACGAGAATACGATGCTTCTTTATGAATGTATATGCTATGAAGGAATACGAAGCACCAGAATCAAAAAGTATTGTAGCTGAGTTTGAGTTGATCAGAAACGTATCGATCACCACATCCGGTGCCTCCTGAGCTATTTCTGTAGTCACATGGTTGACTTTTCCCCGAACATAGTTCTGCTGCATGTTAGTCGTCCTCTTGGGGTATATGTTAGAGTAATGTCCCGGTTCTCTATAATTGAAGCATCTATTATCATTAACTGCACTTGGCGCTTGTGGTGCGCCATTCTTCTATGGAGCATTGGGGACGTTATTCCTCATAGGAACATTGTTGGATTGCTGCTGGCACTGAGCTGGTGCCTTGTACTACTGCTGCTACTGCTATGCATGCTGTGGTTGCTGGTTGCGGTTGACTAGACCAGACTGACCTTGATAGTGCTATTGTGGTTGATCATGTTGAGGACTGGCATGAAAACAAGAGTGGCTCTTGGATTGCTGTCCTTGGAACTTCCTCTTCTTATCCTCCATCTTGCGGCACTTGTTCTCTATCACCGAGGTGTTATCCACCAGCTATTGGAAACTAGCAAAAGTATGAGACAACAGTTGGTACTAGAGACCATGATTCAAGCCTTCCATGAATAGCTCCTACCTCTTCTCATCCTCATCCACCTCAGTAGGTGTATACCATGACAATTGTATGAACTTGTCACAATATTCAGCAACAGTCATGCTCCCCTACTTGAGAGCCAAGAACTCCATCTTCTTTAGCTTCATCAATCCAGCAGGCATGTGGTGAGAGCGGAAGGCACTGCAAAACTCAGGCCAAGTGATGGGATTAGCTTTAGTATAGCTAAAGCAGAATGAGTCCCACCAATATAGTGCAGGTCCTTGCAACTGACTAGAGACATACATAACCTTTTCCTTATCATCACACTGTGCAATCTCAAGTTGCCTCTCGATTGACCGTAGTCAGTCGTTAGCCTAGAGTGGGTTAGTGGAGTGCTTGAAGATAGGTGGGTGTTCTTTCAGAAACTCTCCCCTCTTATCTCTGACTTGAGGGGGTGCATTCCCATTCCCATGCCCCATATTCTACATGTTCTGAGCCATCTGCTGAAGCAACTGTGTTTGCATCATCATTAACCGCTCCATAGTGACTGGAGGTGGTGGTGGCAGGTCCTAGCCTCCTAGGTTGTTCCTCCTGGTGTTCACCATCTGTAGATGCATCATATAAGTCTCACATGTCTAAGCATATAACCTTTAAAAGATAATGGTCTAATAAGAGTAGGTGTCACAAGATCAAGACAAGAGATATATGTAGGGTATACAAGAAGATAATTGTTCTGAATTTTTTCGGCGAGTTGGACAAACAATAGCACAGTAAAACGAGCATATATCACTCTATGTTTATCATATGATTGCGTATTTTACCTTTATGGAAAGATTATGAAATTATCTATAACTATGATTTAGAACACTTTTTCAGATTCTAAAGTTTACTTAGTCAAAAATAGACGACAAGCAGTACTATTCTAGAATTCTGACAGCACAGAAACCTCAACTTACAACAGCTGTATCTCATAATTTATAATAGATATTGAGGTGATTCCAGATCCAAAAGAAATATGTAGAAGTCTACTTATATCCATAAAATTTTCATGACCAGTGGACATCTATAACATGAGATATGAACTGATAAAGATAGACTGCTCAGAATGATACATAATGGACAGCATGATAAATCAAAACCCAACTATTTATTCATATTATCTTTAAGCATTAACCTTGAACTAAATGACCGTGGACATGTCCACAAGTCATCACAACCATATCAAAATTCCAAATCAAACATTGTTCATTATGACAATCATCCAACCACACAAGTATCAATTGTTCAACCATTAACAGAAAAAAACTAAACACTCTCTCGCGCATCTACGCGTGCTTATTACATATTTTTAAGACTTCCTCCTAGGGGTCGATGTTGGTGCTGGTGTTGGGGTCTCTGAATTCTCCTCTGTTCCTCGGGGGCGACTGAGTAGGAACACCTGGTGCTTCCACATCTGGACCTCCTTGATGTTGCTTCAATGTAGCATTCTCACGGGCAAGCTACAGGTATACCTTCCCCATGACATCTTACTCATCCAAGGCCTGGTCCAAATCAGTGTTAGTCTAAGCCAAGCACAACAGGGTAGGCCTTAGCCTCAGGTTCACCTCTCTAAGTGGTGCAGTGATGCTACAAGTAGACTGGCCGCTCCAATGGTGAGGAAGATAACGGTCCTCCTCCCTGGCGATGTCATCGAAGTGGCGGTCGCGGTTGACCACCAACGCCTATCGAGCAGTGTCCCTGATGGCAGCGACATGTGTGAGCCATGCAGTGATGGCGCGGTGGATGTAGTGCACCTGAGTCCCCTCATGGATGTACACTTTTGTCTCCTAGAAGCCGATGTAGTCGGGGTGGGTCCAATGCTCCATCCTGTACTGAATAGTGCACCTGATGTGGTAGCGGCGTACAAGCAAGACAAGCTTGGGGTGGTAGTAGGCATCTCCTTACAGATCATAGTGGATCTCTGTGGTCCACCCTTGAGTCACGTCCTCCTCCGCCCGCTCTCTTGTGGACACAGCCATCGACTGTGCCGTCCCGACGCCACTCACGCCCTCCACCGACACTACGACAGTCGGCTCCTGGCGCATTTGCCAGAGGAGGATCTTTTTTGGAGCAAGCCATAGGAGTGTCCCACGTCCTCCGATGCTACAAGGGACATGGCGGTCAGCTCACAACAAAAATTCTTTACGACAAAAGGAGGACAAAAACTCTTGACTCACCTTGACGCCACCATACGAGGACATTTTGGGGCTGGCTTGGCTGACCTCGGCTGCTCCACGTCGGCACGTTGCCACTTTGATCCCTCCCTTGGCTCAGAGGTGAAAGCCCTAGTTTGGTTTTGGTGAATTGATGAAACCCTAAGTGCTAACCTAGTTTATCAAAGTGATTATGAGATAGGTGGCACTACTCTAAGTGATGAAGCAATTGTGAAGATCATGATGATGGTGATGCCATGGTGATGATCAAGCACTTGGACTTGAAAAAAGGAAAGAGAAAAACAAAAGGCTCAAGACAAAGTTATAAATGGTAGGAGCTATTTTGTTTTGGTGATCAAGACACTTAGAGAGTGTGATCACATTTAGGTTTGATAGCCATACTATTAAGAAGGGTGAAACTCGTATCAAAATGCGGTTATCCAAAGTGCCACTAGATGCTCTAACTCATTGCATGTGCATTTAGGATCTAGTGGAGTGCTAACACCCTTGAAAATGATTGTGAAAATATGCTAACACATGTGCACAAGGTGATACACTTGGTGGTTGGCACATTTGAGCAAGGGTGAAGAAGATAGAGTCGAAAAGGAGTTAGTCACTCTGGTCATGCAGTGACCGGACACTGGTCTCGGTAGGACCAGCGCGTCCGGTCAGTGGCAGTAGAGAACGCGCCGGCGTCGGTCTTCGACCGAATGCTGGTGTTGAAAGTGATCGGACACTGGCTAGGTGTGTCTGGTCACACTGGTGTGGTGTGCACAAAGGAGACATTGTCTGACCGGACGCTGGGTGAGTCCAGTCGAGCATGACCGGGCACATCCGGTTGTGATTTCTCACTTTTGGTACCTTACTAGAAATGACCGGACACTGGCGTTGGAGCGTCCGGTCACTTTGAGCAGCACGTCCGGTCATCACTTGACCATTGAGATTGGGCAAATAGTGTTTGAAGCAGGGGGCCATGTGGCGTACATTGCGCGACCGGACGCTGAGGTCTAGTGTCCGGTCAATCTAACTGGCATGTCCGGTCGCCCCGTGTTGTGCCGAGTGAAGGGGTACAATGGCTCTATTTTGTGGAGGCGTCTATTTAAGCCCCATGGCCAGCTCAAGCTCACTCTCTTAGCCATTTGCATTGACATAGCAACCTTGTGAGCTTAGCCAAAGCCCTCCCACTCATATTCATCATTGGTTCATCATCTTTATGAGATTGGGAGAGAATCTAAGTGCATTGCTTGAGTGTTTGCATCTAGAGGCACTTGGTGTTTGTGTTTCGCTGCGAGATTCGCTTGTTACTCTTGGTGGTTGCCACCACCTAGATGGCTTAGAGCAGTGAGGATCATCGAGTAAAGGTTGGTGATTGTCTTCGGCTCTGATCGTGGTGATTGTGAGGGGTTCTTGACCTTTCCTCGGTGGAGAGCCAAAAGGTACTCTAGTGAATTGCTCATGGCTTATGTAATCCTCATCTTGTGTTGGTTGTGCGGTACCCTATTGAGGGTTTGGCGTGTGATGCCAATTAGTGCGTGAACCTCTAAGTGAGTGAATCACCACAATGAGGACTAGCTTGCCGGCAAGCAAGTGAACCTCGGTAAAAAATCATTGTGTCATCATTTGATTCTGAGGTGATTGGTCTTCAATGTTATTCATTCTTGTGATTGATTGGCTCTTTCCTTGACATGGCGGTATAACCTTCTTGCTCACTTTCTTTACATTACCGTAAACTAGTTGTCAAGCTCTTTAGTGTAGCTAGTTGTGAGAGCTTGTTAGTTTGGTTAGTGTGACTCTTTAGTTAGCTTTTGAGAGCACACTAACTTAGTGTAGTGTCATAGCTATTGTGTGGATAGAAACCATATAAACTAGAATTGTGGTAGGTGGCTTGCTATTTTAGTATGCTAGCGCAATAATTGCTTCGCCTCATAATTGTCTAACCGGTTTGTTAAGTGTTGTTGTAAAAAAGTTTAATAGGCTATTCACCCCCCCCCCTCTAACCATTAGAACCTTTCAAGTGGTATCAGAGCCAAGGTCACCGTGATTTGAGGCTTAACAATCTTCGGTATAAAAATGGCTCAAATCAAGAACACTAAGAAGCCACCCCAATTTGATGGCACAAATTATCTGTATTGGAAATCAAAGATGACCACACATATCAAGTCAATCAATAAAAAAGTGTGGAAAGTGATAGAAACCAAACTTGAGATTAATGATCTAGAGAATCCCACCACGGCCAAAGAAGTGCTTCTCCAAAATAATGACATTGCTCTAAGTGTCATTCATGATGCAATTGATAAAACAACATTTGAGCCAATCAAGAATATTGAGATGGCTCATGAGGCTTGGAAGAAGTTGGAAGAATCATTTGAGGGCACTCAAGCCGTGAAGGGTGCAAAGGCATATATTCCCAAAGAGAAGTTTGCAAGCTTCAAGATGAAGGAGGATGAGAGTGTGCCAAAGATGTTCCATAGGATTCAAGTGCTTATCAATGATCTCAAAACACTTGGAGAAGAGGTGAAGGACAAGGACTTCTCCCACAAATTCTTAAGATGATTACCTTCAAGATTTGGCACATTGATCACTATTCTAGTGAGAAGTGATTTGGACACCATGACACCAAACTAAGTGTTGGGAGATATAATGACCGATGATACATATAGAGATGATGATGAGAAGGAAGAAAAGAAGGAGAAGAAAGATGAAAAGAAAGATGAGAAGAAGAAGAGTGTGGCATTCAAGGCCACATCATCCAAGGGTAAGGCAAAGCAAGATACATCAAGTGAAGATGATGGCTCATGGGATGATGATGATGATGATGAGAAGATGGCTCTCTTTGTCAAGAAATTTGGCAAGTTTATGATGAAGAAAGGGTACCATGCTAGAAGAAAGAAATCTTCATCCAAGAACAAGGAAGAGTCAAGAAGGTGCTTCAAATGTGGAAGCAAAGATCATCTTGTTGCTCAATGTTCATACAATAGCGACAATGATGATGACAACAAGAAGAACAAGAAGAAGGACAAAAAGGAAAAGAAAGATAAGAAGGACAAGATGACCTTCAAGAAGAAGAAGGGTGGTTCATATGTGGTCACTCAGGATAGTGATGCTTCCTCAAGTGATGATGATGATAGTGATGATGACAAAGTCACCAAGAAGAAGGCACTTGCAAGCATTGCTATCAATGAGAAGCCTTCTCTCTTTGACACTCCATCATGCTTCATGGCTAAGGCCACTAAGGTATAAATTTGTGATGATGGAAGTGATGAGGAACACGATAATGAAAATGATAGTGATAGTGATGATGATGAACCTACTAAGGAAGAACTATTTGACATGCTAGAAGATGCTAAAGAACACTTTGACATTAAGAGAAGGGAATGCAAAAGCTTACGTAAGGAACTAAAAGCCCTTAAGCAAGCCTTTGATGAGCTCAATGCATCTCATGAGAGGCTAGAGGAAGCCCATGAGAAGCTTGGCAAGGCTCACAAGAAGCTTAAAAAGCTCATTCCTCTTTGCTTGATGAGCAAAATAAAAAGAAGCATGTTGAGACTTGCAATGTAGGCTTAACTTGTGATATAATTGATGAATCATTATCTATGCCTATCATTGTTCCTCCCACTAACCCTTCTTGTAGTACTTCTACTTCCACCTCATCTAGTAGTGATGGTCTCACTTGTGATGCCTCACTAATGGTTGAGAATGAGAACCTCAAGAAGGAGGTCAATAAGCTCACTCACACCTTGGCTAAGGCCTATGGTGGTGAGGACCGCTTGCTTATGTGCTTGGGTAGCCAAAGAGCTTCTCTCTACAAAGAGGGATTGTGCTATACCCCCAAAAAAGGCAAGGCGGTTTTTGCTCCTCACAAGACTAGTTTTGTAAAGAACAATGGTCAGTTTTGCACTAGTTGCAAGTAAGTTGGTCATGTAGAGCAAAAGTGCATGAACAAGAAGTCACAAGCTAATGTATCCTCCATTAAGCTTGATTCTTTCTATGTGCTTACTAAGGGTGCAAACGGTGTAAAGGCTAAGTTCATTGGTAAACCATGGATGTGCTCAGAGAAGAAAGCCATTTGGGTACCAAAGAGCTTAGTAACTAACCTTCAAGGACTCAAGCAAGTTTGGGTACCTAAAAAGAATTGATCTTCTTTTGTAGGTCAATTATAAAGCTGGAGAAAGGCATTGGGTTCTTAATAGTGGGTGCACTCAACACATGACCGATGATGCAAGAATGTTCAACTCAATCAACACCAATGGCAATGATGGTTATGATAGTATCACATTTGGTGATAATGGCAAAGGCAAGGTCAAAGGACTTGGTAAGATTGCAATATCTAATGACATGAGCATATCCAATGTGTTGCTAGTAGAGAGCTTGAACTTCAATTTGCTATCCATGGCTCAATTGTGTGATCTTGGATTCAAATGCATATTTGGGGTAGATGATGTAGAGATCATAAGTGTAGATGGCTCTAATTTGATCTTCAATGGCTTTAGATATGAGAATCTATACTTGGTCGATTTCAATGCTAGTGAAGCTAGATTATCTACATGCTTGTTCACTAAATCTAGCATGGGTTGGTTATGGCATATAAGGCTTGGTCATGTTGGAATGAAATGATCTTATTGAGAGGAAGAATAGAACACTCATTGATATGGCAAGGTCTATGCTTAGTGAGTATAATGTGAGTTAATCTTTTTGGGCTGAAGCTATCAACACGGCTTGCTATTGTAGCAACTGCCTCTATTGTCACCCATTGAAAGAGAAGACACCATATGAGCTCTTGAATGGTAGAAAGCCCAACATTGCATATTTTTGGTCTTTGGTTGCAAATGCTATATCTTGAAGAAAGGCACTAGATTGGGCAAGTTTGACAAGAAATATGATGAAGGATTCCTACTTGGTTATTCCACTACAAGTAAAGCATATAGAGTTTGGAATTTGGATTGTGGTACTCTTGAGAAAGTTCATGATGTTGAATTTGATGAAACCAAGGGTTCACAAGTAGAGAATGAGAATTTGAAAGATGTTAGAGGCATTCAACTTTCAAATGCCATGAAGAATATGGATGTTGGTGAATTGAGGCCTAGGCAAGTGAATGATGATGAAGATGATCAAGTGCAAGTGCTCTCTAAATCAAATGTGCAAGATGATACAAATCAAGCTAGCACAAGTGGCTCTCATGATAATGACCAAGATCAAGTGGCTAGCATATCATCTCAACCTAATGATCAAGCAAGTGCAAGCAATCAAGTTCCAATGCTCCAACTAACCAATATTGCAAGGAATCATCCATTGGACACTATAATTGGTGATATTTCTAGAGGTGTACACATAAGATCAAGATTGGCTTCATTTTTTGAGCACTTCTCATTTGTGTCATCCATTGAACCAAAGAAGATAGATGAAACATTGAAGGATGTTGATTGGGTGAATGCTATGCATGAAGAATTGAATAACTTCACAAGAAATCAAGTATAGGAATTAGTAGAGAGACCAAAGGGACACAATGTGATTGGAACTAAATGGGTCTTTAGAAACAAGCAAGATCAAGATGGGATAGTAGTAAGGAACAAAGCAAAATTAGTAGCACAAGGATATACACAAGTTAAAGGTCTTAACTTTGGAGAAACATATGCCCTGGTTGCTAGATTGGAAGCAATTAGAATCTTGATAGCCTATGCTTATCCCCACAACATCAAGCTCTATTAAATGGATATTAAGAGTGCATTTTTCAATGGTTACATCAATAAATAAGTATATGTTGAGCAACCTCCCGATTTTGAAGATGACAAGAAGCCCAGCCATGTGTATAAGTTAAAGAAGGCATTATATGGCTTGAAACAAGCACCTAGAGCATGGTATGAGAGATTGAGGGACTTCCTACTCTCTAAAGGGTTTATGATGGGCAAGGTTGACATCACTCTTTTCATCAAGAATATTGGAAAGGATTTATTTGTTTTGCAAATTTATGTTGATGACATCATATTTGGATCAACCAATCAAGACTTTTGTGATGAGTTTGGAAAGATGATGGCTAATGAGTTTGAGATGTCCATGATTGGAGAGTTGAGTTACTTCCTTAGTCTTCAAATCAAGCAATTGAAGAATGGTATATTTGTGAGTCAAGGTAAGTATATCAAGGACATGATCAAGACGTTTGGCATGAATGATAGTAAAGCCATTAGCACACCAATAAGAACAAATGGTAACTTGGATAGTGATGCAAGTGTAAATATGGTGGATCAAAAAATTATATTGGTCTATGATTGGAAGTCTACTCTATGTGGCCGCATCAAGACCGGATATTATATTTAGTGTATGCATGTGTGTAAGATTTCAAGCCTCACCAAGAGAAGTCATTTAAAGGCAACAAAGAGAATATTGAGGTACTTGAAGGATACACTAAATGTTGGTTTGTGGTATCCCAAAAGGAGCAAAGTTTGAGCTAGTCGGTTACTCCAACTCGGATTATGCGGGATTCAAGGTTGAGAGAAAGAGCACCTCGGGCATATATCAATTATTGGGAAGATCACTTATTTCATGGTCATCAAAGAAGCAAAATAGTGTTGCGTTATGAACCGCCGAAGCCGAATACATATCCACGGTAGTTGTTGTGCACAAGTACTTTAGATGAAGGCCACTTTGAATGACTTTGGAATCAAGTTTAAGAAAGTGTCATTGCTATGTGACAATGAGAGTGCAATCAAGTTGACCAACAATCTGGTTCAACATGCAAGAACAAAGCACATTGATGTCTGCCACCATTTCATAAGAGATCACCAACAAAAAGGGGATATTTGCATTGAGAGTGTAGGCACTGAAGATCAACTTACCGATATATTCACCAAGCCATTGGATGAGAAAATGTTTTGCAAGCTAAGGAATGAGTTGAACATATTGGATTTCTCAAATATGTGTTGATGCACCCCCACACTCATATGACATGCCTCTCATTCGACCAACCCAAGGTAAAAATTGATTGGCATGGCATACATCCTTGCTAAGGACTTGTTTAGTGTATCTAGACATCTTTCACATTTAATAGGCTCATTCATGAAAATCAAATGAATTTGATGATTGTATGGTACCACTATTGCTTCTATGCTTGATTTGGTCTAGTGGTAGCATATGACATGTTTGTGGGTTTGTAAAAGTGTTTAATCTAGAAAATGAGCTCTAAGTGTTTAACTCAACATGGTACAAGATAACCCTTATTTGAAGGTGTGAAGAAGCTTGTCCTTGGATCAAACCAAGTTAAATATCTTTGGCAAATATTCTAGTTTGAACCAAATTTGGAAAAATGATCCTCACCCCATTGATTGATATTGATAATCTCAACCTATCTACATTTTAAACCTTTGTGGTCATTGATGACAAAGAGAGAGAAAAACAAAGATATTAGTGATATTAGTACATGGGGAGAAAAACAAAGATATAAGTGATAGAGAGAATTTGACAAAGGGGAAAAATATGACAAAGGAAAGGGATCAATTAAAATTTTGAGCACACAAGTAGGGAAAGCAAGCTCATGAACTTGTATGGTGCATTTGAATGTGCATTTCATATGTTTGCTTGCATGACACAAGTTTTAAATTTCAATGTCCATGCTTGTGTGGTGTATGCTAGTTGTAGGTTTGAATGATGAAATTAAAATCTAGCATGCATAAGTTTATCTAGCGATTTCATTTCCAAGTGTTTCCAAGTGGTATCAAGCTAACCATGGTGCTAAGGATGGTAAAATGGTGCAGTTCGATTGGTATCATGCTTCAAAGGTCCATCTTTTATACCTTAGCATCATTTGGTAGACATTGTCTCCTATATTTCCTATCTAAGCATATGTGCAAGCTACTATCCAAACGACTAGACACTGGCGTTGGAGCGTCCAGTCACTTTGAGCAGCACGTCCAGTCATCACTTGACTGTTGAGATCGGGCGAACAACGTTTGAAGTAGGGGGCCACGTGGCGTACATTGCGCGACCGGACGCTGAGGTCCAGCGTCCGGTCAATCTGACTGGCGTGTCCGGTCACCCCGTGTTGTGCCTAGTGATGGGGAACAATGGCTCTATTTTATGGGGGCTTCTATTTAAGCCCCATGGCTGGCTCAAGCCCACTCTCTTGGCCATTTACATTGACATAGCAACCTTGTGAGCTTAGCCAAAGCTCTCCCACTCATCTCCATCATTGATTCATCATCTTTGTGAGATTAGGAGAGAATCCAAGTGCATTGCTTGAGTGTTTGCATCTAGAGGCACTAGGTGTTCATGTTTTGCTGTGGGATTCGCTTGTTACTCTTGGTGGTTACTGCCACTTAGATGGCTTGGAGCAGCGAGGATCATCGAACGAAGGTTGGTGATTGTCTCCGGCTCCGATCGTGGTGATTGTGAGGGGTTCTTGACCTTTCCCCAGCGGAGAGCCAAAAGGTACTCTAGTGAATTGCTCATGGCTTGTGTGATCCTCATCTTGTGTTGGTTGTGCGGCACCCTATTGAGGGTTTAGCGTGTGATGCCAATTAGCGCGTGAACCTCCAAGTGAGTGAATCGCCACAACGAGGACTAGCTTGCCGGCAAGCAAGTGAACCTCGTTAAAAAATCATTGTGTCATCATTTGATTTTGAGGTGATTGGTCTTTATTGTTATTCATTCTTATGATTGATTGGCTCCTTCCTCGACATGGTGGTATAACCTTCTTACTTACTCTCTTTACATTACCGCAAACTAGTTGTCAAGCTCTTTAGTGTAGGTAGTTGTGAGAGCTTGTTAGTTTGGTTAGTGTGACTCTTTAGTTAGGTTTTGAGAGCACACTAACTTAGTGTAGTATCATAGCTATTGTGTGGATAGAAACTATATAAACTAGAATTATGGTAGGTGGCTTGCTATTTTAGTAGGCTAGCGCAACACTTGCTTTGCCTCATAATTGTCTAACCAGTTTGTTAAGTGTTGTTGTACAAATTTTTAATAGGCTATTCACCCCCCTCTAGCCATTACGACCTTTCAGGAGGGCTCGGACGAATCAAAATGGA
Organism: Miscanthus floridulus; assembly: GCF_019320115.1. NCBI lineage: Eukaryota > Viridiplantae > Streptophyta > Magnoliopsida > Poales > Poaceae > Miscanthus > Miscanthus floridulus. The sequence continues at coordinate 74,999,270 of NC_089590.1, forward strand.
TGCCTCCCGCTGACTCCGAAGGTGCCGCCGAGGGCTCAGATGGAGCAGGGTGACCTGTTTCCACAGACTCCGGGGCTGCCGTCGAAGGTCTGGACATAGCAGGTGGTTCATTTCCGCCAGCTACGGGGGCGCGTCCTCCCCCTCCTACCTCACGACATGCCACGGGAAGGGCCCCACCTATAGTGAAGGTGGGTCCTCGTCCTTGGTGGCCAGATCATCCCACGAGATGGGTGACATGGAGCCATCATCTTCCTCCTCCTCCTCCTCTTCTTCTTCCTCCTCTTCTTCTTCCTCCTCTTCTTCCAACAAGCCTTGATGTCGCTTGCCTTGTTGTAGCTTCACTCACTGCTTTGACCGTCGTTTCTTCTCCTCATCATCCTTCTTCTTCTTCTGCTACTCTTCCGTGGCATGGTTCACCGCCCTCATGGCCGCATGCTCTGGCAGTGGCACGACAAAGTCCCAAAAGACTAACCCTACCGGTAGCTCGATGAAGCCCATGTCCAGCCACATCATGGGATGCCCTAGGATCGAGAACATGACATCGGCCTTCCCCATGGCCTAATTGATGTGCTGCGTGACCTTGCTATCGAGGAGTAGCCCCTGGGCAAGCGTCATCCCGTACAGCGGAAGGACATGCGCCATCAGAGGTGCCACCCTCCTCGTGTGATACCCCTCAATGATGTTGGCCCCACGAAGGCTGTGGGTCTTTAGGAACACAATGGCCTCAAGGAGCTCACCGGCGGTACCTCTTCAACCAGGCACTCGGAGAAGATCGGTAAGGGAGCGGCAGGGTCATTCTTCAGGTAGAACTGATGCAAATGCCACCCCTTATTAGATCTAAAGAGCTGGTAGGGCATGTACTCAGCCACCCACTGCCCCTAGAGGTGGATGCCCACGCATCCCATCAGCACCAGGGTCTCCCGGCCTCTCTCCTTCTTCTTGATCAAGGAGATGGAGAAGAAATATCTCCTAAGCTCAAAGTAGGGCTTGATCCCTAGGTACCCCTAGCACAACGTAATGAAGGCCACGATGTGCTGGATCTCATTGGGGTTCAGGTGATGTAGCTCGATCTGATAGTGGTGTAGTAGACCCTAGAAGAATGGGTGAGGAGAAACTGTGAGTCCATGCTTGTGGAAGGGCGCGAAGGAGACGATGTAGTCATCGGGCGGTGCCAGCGCATCCTCGCTGCCAGGCATAAGCCACTCTGTCGCATCAGTCCTCTAGCGGAGAAGACCATGCTTGACGAGGCCCTCTATGTGTGCATGAATAACATCAGAGTGATACCACGAATCCATGGAGGATGGAGGTGGCTATGAAGAAGCAAAGGCGGTGGCAGAGGAGCAGAAGCTATGGATCTAGGGATCCAGCGTTGGATTAGCGAGCATGGCAGATCTAAACGACGGCGACGAAGAAACAAAGAAGGTAAGGCTATAGTTTTGGTGTGCAGGAACACAAAGGGGGAGGCCACTATTTATAGGGCAGAGTAGGATGAGAAGGCAAACCATCCGCCTAGATTCACATGCCCGTTGCACCGCATCACGTCACCTCCCTCTGAAGATCACGCGTACGCTACTCTAGCCATGCCCCCAAAGGATACATTGGATGACGGTTTGCCCGTTCAATGGGTCGAGAACCATCGCAGGTAAGAAGGGATCCAGAGCTAAAAATGTTCCTATGGCCCATTTAGGATGAGGAGTTTGAAGGCTAGCCCACCAATGGGTTCACAGCCGTTCTAGGTCACCCTTAGAGCGAGGGGTGGAAAGGGATGGGCCCACTAGCGGCTAGTACCCAGGTGCATGAGCACCGTTGGCATCCTAGCCCACGTTCGAGTCTTGGTTGGTTCCCAGTTCATGGTTTCTCCTCAAAGAAAAGCAACGAGCCCTTGGGACTGGTAAAAGGTCCTTATGTGGTTTTGGTAATTGAGTGACAACCTAGGTGGACTAATTGTGTTTATGTGAGATACACAGGTGATTAGTCCATAGGTACATGTGTATGAGCAACATATGCCATGAAGGTGAAAATGGCTTGGAGATGTTGCAAAGCTCACACATGTGATGATGAAGGAGCTCATTGCAAATAAGACATGACATTGAGTCATGTGATCAAGGTGGAGAAGATCAAGACATGACTTGACTTGATGGACTAGTTGTAAGCGTGAAGGGCAAGTTGGAGGCCATGGAGCGATGGACCGCGTGGCGGTGAAGCTTAAGCAAGACTTGGCGCCGATGGATGAAGGCAACGGTGAAAAGCAACTAAAGTCAAGATCGATGAACCAATATGATCATGTGATGATATGAAGTGGATCATATCATTGTTGATCATGTTGGTGCATGTGTTGCATCAATATTGGAGGAGATGGAGTGGAATGCACAAGGCAAAGGTATAACTTAGGGCATTTCATTTCATCGGTCATAGGTGTATAGAGAAGTTGATGACTAGATTTAGGATAGATGGCCGTACTATCAAGAGGGGCAAACTTGTTTGCATATCGGTCATCTAGTGCCACTCGAGTGATCTAACTTTGCATCATTGCTAGGATTGAGTGGTGTGGCAAGTTGAGTGGCTAATCCTTTGGAAAATGATTGTGAAAATGCTAACACACATACACATGGTGGTGTACACTTGGTGGTGTTGGCACATTTACAAAGGAGATGAAGTTGGAGTTGATGTGGATCAACTTAGTGAAGGAATGGAGGCAAGGGTTCAAAACTCCATCGGCGGAGTGTCCACTTGTAGAGTGCGGACAGTCCAACGGTGCCACCGGCACCCTATATAGAAAAGATAGAGTCTCACAGAGTGGACCGGACGCTAGTCACGTAGTGATTGGACGCTGGGGTCCTACGTTTGGTCAGTAGCAGCAGAGAGCGCACAGGCTTCGGTCTTTGACCAGACGCTGGTAGGGTGCGTCTGGTCAGGCTGGCATATGGTGACAAAGGCGATGCAGAAAAGTTGAAGAAGTACCGGATGCTGATGCTGCGTCTGATCGTGACTGACCGGACGCATTCGGTCGTGACTGGAACCTTACTGGAAATAACCAGACGCTGGGGTCCTGCGTCCGGTCACTTTGAGCAGCTATGTCCAGTCATCACTTGACCATTAAGATCGAGCGACTGTGTTCGAACGGAGGTGACACATGGCAAGCATCCATTGACCGAACACTGTGGTCCTGCGTCCAGTCATTTCGACCGGCGTGACCGGTTGTCCTGAGTTTTGCCCAGTGAAGGGCTAACTGCTAGTTTAGCCCATGGGGCTATAAATAGAAGGGGGTCTTAGCCATGGCTGGTGCTAAGCACCTTAGGGGACTTTGTATCCATGCTTGAGAGTACTTGAGAGCCCTCCATCTCATATATGCTTGATAGTGATCATCCGATTGTGTGTGAGAGAGCGATTCTAGTGTGATTGCATCGAGTGGCACTAGGTGATCGAGTTGCAAGCCGGTGGTGCTTGTTACTCTTGGAGGTTGCCACCTCCTAGATGGCTTGGTGGTGGTCTCCGTCGAAACCCGCAAGAAGCTTGTGCGATGCTCCGGAGAAGAGCTTTGTGAGAGGCATTGTGCTCGTCCCGCGGGAGCCACGAAGAGCAACTCTAGTAAAACATGTCATTGAGCTACCCTCACTTTCGAGGTAGGTTCTTGCGGTGCCTGACGTGCGGGCTTGGCAGGTGATGTCAATTAGCCGTCGAATCACCAAATGAGCGGTCGACACAACGGGAACGTAGCGTGTTGGCAAGCACATGAACCTTGGGAGAAAATCACCATGTCAACCTTGTTCTTCCTGTTGGTTTGCAATCCCTTTACATAAGCTTATGATTACTTTTATATACATTGTGCTTGTGTAGTTGCTCTTGTAATTAGTTAGCTTGTGTAGCTCACTAGTTACCTTCTTATTTGTGTAGCATAGAAGTAGCTCCCTTGCATAGCTAATTTGGTTTGTGTAACCTTGTTAGTCACATTGCTTAGTTTGTGTAGCTAAGTATTTTCACTCTCTAATTTGGCATTGGTTGCCTTGTAATTAAGCATTGCTAGTGAGCTTAGTTGGCTTTGTGCTTTTGCTTACTAGCATGTGTAGGAGCTCCCTCATTACTTGAAGTACTAGCAGCATAGTTTTATGTGACCTTGCTTCTAGAATTGGTTAGGTGAGCTCTAGCTAGCCTGGCACCTTTGTTGCTTAATTAGGATCTTAGCGAGGTGTTAGAGAATAAAGATAGAGAGGTGTAGTCTTGGCTAGACTGATTGTATTAATTCCGTACTTATTTCAGTTAACCGACACGATTAATTTTAGAAAGGACTATTCACCCTCCCCTCTAGTCCACCATCTCGACCCTACAACCGGCCAAACGGACCCAAGAACTATATGGACTGACCGCCAAGAGTCTAGAGTCGGTCCCCAGCTGACCCATGCCGGACCCTCGCGAACGGGAAGCTAGGGCCCCACTCAGAAATAGCTCACCGACCCTCGATCGGACCCTTGCTACGCACGGGGGCTCAAGGAAAGTTAGACTCATAAGGAGATCGAACGCGCGGTAGCAGTACGACGATGGACCGATCAGATCCTAGGGACCGAAATCAAGAAAAGTCTATCTGACCTCCCGAATTCTTCGGTTACATGCCCCAAGAATACCGATCGTGACAAAAGGGAACCGCCACCCTACTAGGACATGCCGCGGGCTACAAAAAGAAGGCCAAGGCCCTCAGAGTCCTCCCGTCTAGAAAAGCCTCCAAAGGAGTATTCTACTCCTCCGCAGACTTGGGGGCTACTATCGGTATCGATATTAGGGATACCCACAGCAAGGAAATTAGCGCCCACGCTGACTTTTCCGAATAGGGCAAGATGTATTAAAAAGTTTCGCCCGACCCCAAGGCTGCGGGCTCCGCCTCGCCCGACCCTAAGGCCGCGGGCTCTATCTTGTCCGACCTCGAGGCAGTAGGCTTCGTCTCACCCGACCTCAAGGTCGCGGGCTCTGTCTCGCCCGACCCCAAGGACGCGGGTTTTGTCACGTCCGACGGGGACCCATACCACCGTCAACCACTCTAGGTCCAAGCGTATGGGCCTAGGTCAGAACTCTGACACCAGGGAAGATAAAGGCACGTCTAAATGTAACTCGTGGCCATGATAGGTCATACCAGAGGATTCACATCAAGAATAGCGTCGGGCGTGCCAGTGCTATTCTACCTAACCCTTGTACGAACGCTGACAGGCGCGTCAGTTCACCACGACGTTCGCTGGGACGGAATGGAACGCCATGACCGACAGATGACGTATGCGCATGGCATCAGTGATGAGCAGGCCATGACGTGGAGCCATCCCTGTTGACATCTACAGGATCGGCGGGACCCACATGAAGGAAAAGGACCCGACGATCCTGAAAGTCTTCTTCTCTCTTGTTCTTCTCCTTTTTCTCCACTGTAATCCGCGCTTTTCCTTCGCCTATAAAAGGGGAAGCATGGCGTACCATGAAAGAGGATCCAGATCCGCACGAGACCGAACCACGAGATAAAAACACAAGAGCACGACACGAGCACACGACTGAGCAGCGATCGAGCCCTCAGCACCCATTCACTCCTTTCACCAGAGACTTGGGATCATTTCTCTCTCTCGCATGTTTATAACCCCTACCGCAAACCAAGTGCCGGTAACACGAGCAACGGTAACACGAGCAGCAGTAAACTGGACTAGGGACGTTCCGCCCGAACTAATATACACCCTTGTGTCCTCCGAGCACACTATCCGAGCCAGATGCGCAAATACAAATTTACTCGTCGGTGGTCCGAAAACACCGACAATTACCGCCCCGTTCGCTGGTCTGAATTTTGGCTGAAACTGGCTGAAAAACACTGTTCCGGCTGAATTGTTGTGAGAGAAAAACACTGTTCCGGCTGAAAAAACTAAGCCGAACAAGCCAAATTTAAGACAAGCGAACGGGGCCTACGTTTGTTTCCAAGATTACCATGTCATTTGAAATGAAATAAAACTTGATGAATCGTCCACTCTCAATGGAGAGTTTCATTCCATGATTTCATATGCATTTAATTTCAAGACTCATAGAGGGTTGATAATCATTCCAAAAGAGTTTTATCTAAATAAAACATATTTCTTCTCTCTCTTCTTAAATACAATGTCATATTATCAAAAGTAGCTATATAACAATCTATTTCATGGAAATGAACCTCACGTGAAACTCCTAAGGAGACCGGCGTTAACACGTCACGTCCTCGACTTCATCTAGGACTACTCCAGTCGTAACTCTGGGTCCCTGCCTCCCTGGGACCACTTGTCAGACACAGGTGTGCGTTGCCCAAACAGTGCGGGTACGAATCTAACAGCTGATTCAGGATCAGTCGCTCACTCAGAGAGTCAGAGGCAGTTCCACTGGTGAGCGCACCACCTCATCCTCATGTGAGCACGCAACGCCTGATCCCCGTCGTGCCCCTGCCCGTGCTCGTGCTCCGCCCACGGGCCAGTGACGCGCCAACAGTCGCTGACGCCCGTGGTATAGCACTAGAGGACCCACATGTCATGCGCTGGACGGGCTGTGCGCGTTCTTTCGTTCTTTTTGCTCCAAAAAAGTAACACCGATGCACTTGTGTACAACCAGACCTCATCATTTACCTTTTGTTATGCTGACGAGTAGGACCAGGACTTACGTGGTCCCGCAAGTCAGCATCATAAGAACCGCAGCTGGTTTCCTTAAACCGCACGCTAATACCAAACCCACCACGGAGAAACGAGGACAAAAAGGTCAAAAGGCGCAGGGCCAAAGCCCGAGACGAGTCGCTCCAGTCCCCACCCCCGCAACCACCAAGCCGATGCCACTATGCTTCCGGGGGGACGCGAGGACGGGAAGCGACGCGGCGCCACCGCCACCGCCGACGAGGACGCCACCACCGACGCCGACGCCGCCACCTCGGCGTCGGCGGCATCCCTGAACGACCTCTGCGCCACCGCCGCCACCGCCACCGCGGCGGGGGCGCCCGCGCCGTTCCCGAGGGCGGCTGCGTGGGCGGTCGCCGCGCTGCTCGCGGTGGGCCTTGGGGTCGGCGCCCTCGTCCTCGCCGTCGTGCACAGCGCCGCGCTGCTCGTGGTGGCGGTCCTCCTCTCGGCGGCCGTGGCGGCGTTCCTTCTGTGGAATGCCGCCGCCGCCGCGTCGGGCCGCGCTCTGCGCCGGTTCGTGGACGGGCTCCAGGCCTCCAGCCTCCGCGTGGCGGCCGATGGCCAGCTCGTCAAGATCACCGGAGTATGTTTTCCGTTCCCACGCGCATTACGTTTCCTTTATCACGAATTTTGCTCAATTGGTCTAAGAAATTGTGGTCACCGCTGTGAACTGCAGCATTTATGCTTTGCAATTGAGCTGGTGTTCGCAATTGCATTACGTTTCTCTGCACTTAATTCACTCGCACTAGATGTCTGTGAACAGCAGCTTGCAAAGGGGATATATATAGAGAGAGAGCCCACCCTTATCCGAATTTTATGTCGAATATTTTTCGCAGTACTTTATCTATTAATAGCAGTTACTTTGGATTCATTGTTCAGTTTCAGCTTGCCATTTCACATTTTTGGTACCACTGGTGCTTTATGTTTTCTGTCATGTGAGGGCCACAATCACCAAATTACGCATGGGTTAGTTTCAGTATTCCTAGTATCCTAATCTCAATTTTCCGTTCATTCTTTCATGCAGTCTGTTTCATGTGGCGATATTTCACTGATCTCGTCATATGAGAAGGTTGAGAATTGTGTATACACATGTACTCTTTTGAGAAAATGTGCTAGATGGGGTTCTATGACACTAAATCCTTGGAATCAATGTTCCAAGTGGAAATTAGCACATGCTGAGGTAATAATGCTTTGTTGTCATATGCTCTCAATTTCAATGTCTTCTTACATGTTTTGATATGAATCATATGAGTAGATCCTTTCCTTTATCAACTGCCTTAGGCCCTGATGTGTTAACTCCTTTTGTTTGTCATGCCCTACAGGAGTCTAATGCAATCCAATTTCATCTGAAACATTCCCTTTTTTTTTTCAAAATGGTAATGCTAGTGCTTGCAATAGAAATATAGAATAGCCGAAGTCTCTTTCTGCCGCTTTAGTTTCAGTTCCAGTATATTGTATTCCAACACCTATATTCTTCTGTTTATTGCAAGATACTGAGGAAAGGTCCACAGGGAGTTTATACAACAAACTTCGCGTTCTTCTTCTCCTGACAGTAGTTTTATGGTAGAGTTTCTCAGTTGTATTAGTTGAAAAAGTCTTGTTGCATAGCTGAATAATACTACAAGAACTTGCAATTTGATATTTCGTTTTGACTAATATTGTTCACTAATACAACTTTCCAAGTTCCAAAAAGTCTAAAGTTTATAAAATCTATAATCTCTGTCATTATTGTAGACAATAACACCTTAATAAGAATTTAAGTTGTCAAATATGATATATTTCTTATTCAAACATTCTGTGGGGTTGGGCAGAGGTTTGCTGCTGATTTCTACATAACGGATGCAAAATCAGGTAAAAGAGCCTTGGTGAAAGCTGGGCACCACTCAAAGGTTGTGCCTCTGATCGATGAAAATCTTCTGGTGACAACAAGCAGGGACACTGAGTTATCTTCTACTCTAAAGTATTGGCTCGAAGAAAGAAACCTTTCTTCTGAAGAAGCTCAGCTTGTCCGTCTCGAGGAAGGGTAATCAAATGATCCAGAATATCTATTCCCTTTTTTCTATGGACTATATGTATGCTGAACCCTTGTAAACTGAATAGTACGATCTCACATGATTACAGGTATATCAGAGAAGGAATGCGGTTGAGCGTGATTGGAATGTTGAGCAAGAAGAACGGGGATGCCATGATACTTCCTCCTCCGGAACCTCTATCAACGGGCTTTGTGTTGCTGTCGTGCCTCCTCCCATCATATTTTGACGGAATAGTGCTGAGATTGGTCGAAGGGCGGGCCTGGTGTAAGCGGTAGAGTCTTACCGTCTGTGACCGGAAGGTCCCGGGTTCGAGTCGCGGTCTCCTCGTATTGCACAGGCGAGGGTAAGGCTTGCCACTAACACCCTTCCCTAGACCCCGCACAGAGCGGGAGCTCTCTGCACTGGGTACGCCCTTAGTGCTGAGATTGGTCGACAGAAGTTACTTCATGCCAAACTCTGGCGTCTCATGAAGAGCTGTGAGAACTCGGTGAGATGTAACAGCTAACAACTCTTGTGCGGTGCCCTTGCCCCTTGGGATCTTTCTTCCTGTATGGGTCCACATTTTTTTGCTTTTGGGACTCGATCATGTGGTTCTTTTCAGGTAATCCTAATGTACATTCTCACTTGGTTGATAGTTGTAGTGCTAGTCATTTCTGGGGGATGGATTGTGTGTGTTTCAGGTTCCTTTGTTTTTCCATTTATATAAGATGAGATTCGTTGGTCGTTCCTATACCATTTTGCTCTGTCTACTTCGTTGGGGTTTGAGGACGGAGTTTAGCACTCTATCCTGACTGCCTCTATCTTTTTTTTAGCAAAACCTGACTGCCTCTATCTGAAATACTGTATGGCAGACTGGTAGTGGACTAATGGTACTATGGTTTTCGGTTTGGACCGCTCCAGACCTCCCGTCAAGCCGGGGACGGCTGGAGGCTCATTTCGTGCCTGTTTGGGTGATGCGGTTTTTGAAACTGTAGATAAAACTATGGTTTTATAAATTAAAGAGACATAAAACTATGGTTTAGAAAAAAAAAGGTCATGAGTAGAGTTTCTAGAACTCTAAAAAACTACAGTTTTGATAAGACCACGGTTTTAGAGACTACAAGCAGCCTGTTCGGCAGACCGTAAACGATCGTGGATTATAAGTTGGAACAGTATTTTTCTCTTACACCAAACCAGTCAGCAGTAAATAATCTATGATCCAGTCCAGCCAGCCGAACAGACTGAAGATTTGTTGCATTTAAACACCTAGTAACTTTTAAAAACCAAAGTATTTTATAAAACTATAGTATTTCTCCATTACTGGCCTTCGTTTGCAATTCGATTTGCATCAAACAGGGCCTTCGTTTGCAACCTGGTTTCGATCCCTTTTTCTGGCCAATTGGCAAATGGAAATACAGTCAGAGTGTCAGACTCAAGCGTCGAGCATCAAGGCTGGCGGCTACGTCAGACGTGACGCATTCCACTCCATGCACGCCAGCACGTGCTGCTGCTGCTGTGCTGGAAGCCCACGGAGCACATCTAAAAAAAAAAACTCAAAGCATTGACGCATTGCATCCATAGGAACTCGTGACTCGTGGTCGTGGATGGCGAGAGCACCTGGCGCCGTCGATGTGATTAAGGATGGCAATGGGTAAATCCCCATCGGGTATGGCCACCCCAGACCTATCCCCGCCATAAAAATTTGGTACCGCCAGAATACCCATACCCGCCATGGGTGGAGAATTTTCCCCAGACCCATACCCGGCCGGGTAAATCATACCCGGCGGGTCACCCGTACCCGCCAATAATTTATTCACGCACATGAAAATCAATAATTCAACAGCAACCACCACTAACCAGAGCACATAAAATTAGATAAATAATAGCATATAATAATATCTTCTGCAACCAGCAGTCACATTACACCATCACACAAAGTCATTCTATCATAAATCATTATATTACGACGCGCTTTACTCACACGCCTATTTTTTCGGCGGCGGGACCGTGGGAGGCCTGGCGTCAAGCCTCCCTCGAGAGGTCGAGGGCTCTAGCGGCCAAGTCGCCAGGTGGGACCGACGGGTGAACCTAGGGTTTTACATGGGCTAGTGGGCTTATTTAGTTTTGGGCCGAGTATTTTTCACCCATGGGTAAACGGGTACAGGAATTGCTGGAACATACCCACACCCGCGTACCCGATGGGTGAAGGGTTTAGTCCATTTACGTACCCGTGGGTAGTGTGTTTAGTCTATATTTAGACCCTAATGGAGTAAATACCCGTCGGGTATCGGGTCGTGGGTCCCCATTGCCATCTTTAGATGTGATCCTCCACGGCGGCGTATCCCAACTGATCGAACCGTGGATCGTTGCCTTTTTACTCGAAGATGTGCCAACTGGGCTCCGATCATCACCGGACAATGGCCCCTGGCCCATGGCTACCATTGGTCGTACAGAAGCCGAGACACAGAGCTACAGAAAAAATCCACATTACCTCCTCAACTTTCACGAAAGTCCATTTTTTCTTCTTGAACTCCAAAACCGGACAAAACACTTCCCTTAACTTTTAAAACTGTTCATCTTACCTCCCTGGTCCGGTTATAAGCGGTTTTAAGGCAGTTTTGTCTTATTTATTTATTTATTTTGGCTGAATCTTTGAAAAATCATAGTAAATTATAGAAAAATTATAAAATTGATAAATCCAATTTTGTTGGACTCCACATGTGTAGATCTACACAGTGAACATATAATATGTCATGCTTTAGTACATAGTTTTTGTTGTAACTTTAGATTTATGATTTTCTGTAATTAAATGGAATAATTTATAGCTACAGTTTCTATGGTCCAATTGTGATGATTTTTTTATGGTAGGCTAATTATTGTATGTGTAAATTGTAGTAAAAATTTCATACCCATTGGATCATATAACTTATAGATTTTATTTAGGTTTATGTTTGTTAAATATAAAGAATACTATATGCTATTTAGTACTCCCTCTGTCCGCAAAAGAATGCAATTCTGGAACAGTGTCATGGTTTAGTACTAGAAGTTTGACCAATTATAGTTTAAAAAATATAAATATTTATAATATCGAATAAACATCATTAGATTAATTACGAAATATATTTTTATAATAAATTAATTTAGAATTATAAATGTGAATACTATTTACTAGAAACATGGTCAAACGTGAAGCACTTTAACTAGCACGTATACCATAGTTACTTTCTTTCACGGACAGAGGTAGTATTTGTGATTGATTGATTGCACTATTATCTAATGTTAATAGTGATGTAACTGGGGCCTACTGATTTATGGTGTAATGATTTTATCTTTTTGTCCTAAAATTCTAATAAGTGTTGTTTATATTGCTTAAACTTTCGGCTATAGGGCCTGCTTGGTTGGCATCTAAAATTTGTCATGCCAAAGATTTGGCAAGTCAAAAATTGGGTAAAAACATTACCATAGATTTGGCAAGCCAAATATGAGAGTTTGACAAGTTTTGATAGCAAACCAAATACTAGCCAAAGTCATGGCTTGTCAAATCATTGGCATGGCAAATTTTGAAAGCGAACCAATCAGGCCCTGTCTCTTTAGAATTTTTGATGATGTTTCGAGATTTTGGGTAGGTTAGGAATAACCGAACTCGAAAATTAAGGTATTCCAAAGATCAGGTACTGTTTTCGTTATCAAATTTGTAAACGAATTTCATAAAACCCAAATTAATCAGGTAACTGGAGTGCCCACACCTAAGCCCAAGCCATGGCCGGAGAATGTGGCATCCCCGTCCCTTTTGCCTGTTTATGTTCACTTAGCATTTAGATGGCATGACCAATCCAACTCAACCTGACCTGATCAGTGCATCTGGTGAGCTCGGGTTATAATTTCTAGCTCCATTAGATTGAACATGAACTGCAATTTTTTTACCCAAAACTTAACCTAATAACTCGAAAAAACATTAGAAAAAAAAGACCGTCCGATGCACTAAATTTTAGATAAGTAGATCTCAGAATCTTAACGGTTTCTTTAGGCCTTATAAGGCTCTCGATTTTCCAATGCAAAGAAAAAAAAATGTCTGATCATACAAAAGCCATTCGAATAATCATCATCGCACAAGTCCTATGAAGCACTTATGATGAGGGGCATAGGCCCCAGCATACCAAACAGACAATATCGGAGCCTGGTTTTTTATGTTGTTATTATATCGATCGCCGAGTGCGACGTCCAATTATTATCCCAACCGTCTCTCCCTTGCCCCCAATGGAAAAAAATTTTGGTTGTGGTAGGTATCCTGTCAATCGCCCCCGTGATTCGTGCGGATGATGCATGTAGACACCGTGTTGGTTTAGATACAACAAATTGATTGGACTATGTTAATCGACACGATCGCCGATATGTTTATCTGCAAGTCCACCGTAAACCAAACCGCGAACTGCCCGGCCAGTGACGTATTTGACGTGTTGATTATTTTCTTGTGCCTACAGCACCGAGTAACATCATAGCTTCTGTTTGTACTGATCTGTCACCGTCGATCTTTCCTGCTGCCGTCGCCAGCAGTGTCGTGTTCCTGCTGCAGTCCCTGCGCTGCGCTTCCAATTTCCGTGGGAAGCGGCTCGCCCGGTGAATGATTCCGGATTTCAGGTACAAATCCTCGAAAAGCTGGATTGGATATATCGCCATATCGGCCGCGGCAGACACCGTACCACTCGCTACCACCACAATCCCGGCGCGCACACCACACGAGCGCTCGACACGGGGTGATCAGCGCCGGGCGACCCCCCTTTTGTCGCCATCACGCCTCAATAATTCACTGCCCACACGCCATCGCCACCAGTCGTCCGCCCACCACTGGCGTACGCAGCCCGCCAAATATAACGCGCCCAAAGCAGAGGCCGAAACCCGCGAGGCCGCGACGCGCAGGGCCAGTGGCGACCACGACGCACGGGGAAGCGCCAAGGAGCTGAGCCTGAGCGGAGCGGAGCCCGGCACTGCCTGCCGCCGGCCATGTCCACGCCCCGCCGCCGCCTGGTCACCACCGCCTCCCCGTCCCTCCGCTTCCTCGGCCTGCTCAAGCAACCCGACGAGGCCCCCAGCGCCCACGGCGGCGTCCAGGAGCCGCTGGAGCTCGACGAGCGCGACGTCGTCTGGTCCTCCTCCTCCAGCGCGACCTCCTCGCCGTCCCCGACCCCGTCCCCCTCCGCCTCGTCCGCCAGCAGCCTCCGGAGGCCGATCTCCACGTCGTCGCGCCACTTCCCCGCAGGCAGCATGGGCCTGTCCGCGCTCCTCGCCGACGACCACCCCCTGCACGCGCCCACAACCGCGCCCGTCCCGGCCGTCGCGCGCCCAGAGAGACAGCACGCCCCGCAGCCGTACCACCAGTCGGCCCCCGTCGCCGTGCCGGCCTGGCCCAAGGCGATGACGGCGGCGGATAGGCGCCGCCGGGAAGCGGAGCTACAGGCCGCCGCGGACTACGAGGACGACGACGACGGCGAGCCCGTGGTGCCGCCGCACGAGATGGCCGCGCGGCGCGCCGCGGCGGCGTCGTCGATGATGGAAGGCGCCGGGCGCACGCTCAAGGGGCGCGACCTCCGGCGCGTGCGCAACGCCGTGTGGCGCACCACGGGCTTCCTCGACCTGTGAAAAAGGACGTCCCTTTCCTTTGGAGGTTTCGTCTCGTTCTCTGGCCACGTCACTCCAGTCCACTCCACTTGAGCTGCCTCGGACCTTGGCAGCTTCTTGTTGCGTAGCGTAGTGCTGTGCCAGCTGCCAGGCACTGAAAATGCCAAAAAGGTGGGCGTTTCCTTACTAGGTTTATGAGGTGTATTTTTTTTGTGGAAGTAGCTGCAGGTGCTTCAGTATTTTTCATGGAAGAAAACTACTGTGATCAGTCTGCATCTAAGGGCTCGTTCGGCTTACTGAAACTTGGCTGAAAAACATTGTTTTAGCTGAATTGTTGTAAGAGAAAAACATTCTTCCGGCTGAAAAAACAAGCCGAATAGTGCGAATTATAAGGTAAGCTGAACGGGACCTAAGTATGTTTTAGGATCTCTGCAACTCTCTGATAAAGAGATTTTCTCGGAAGATGATGCAGAATAGCTAAAATTGTTGTGTGTAGCAGAGCTTGTCACTGTTAAACCTGTGGTCTAGTGTGCAGAAGTGTAAAATAGATGTGGTGTGTACATAGCTTTTGTATACCACTGTGGCTAATAGAGTGCCTTTTCTAATCTGTACTAATGGACTAGTATACATCCGTACTAGTATATCCGCTTGCACAAATGCTTTCCTTTTGCATTGCCTGATCATGTTGATCAGTCATGGCCTTCGAAGCCGATTTCTGGAAGGAAAAAAAAAAGCTGGATATGAGGATGGTTTTAGCTTTCCTGGGCTCATGGTTTTAGCTTAAAACTTTAAGTGAAACTTTCCTAAAATGGTAAGTAGCTTCAGATTCATATTTTGACTCGGTAAAAGTAAAACGTAATGCAGAAGGCACCTAAAGGAAGGATAACAGCAGTTTACTAGACGTATCATCTTTCACTGTTAGAGGATAAGAGCTTGTTTGGTCGGTAAGTAGTTTGCCATGTTCGACCTTCCGCAAACTATGGCTGCCACAGAAATTGTGACGAGTAAAACTAAAGACATACTTGTGGTAAAGTTTGACAAAAATAAATTTATGGTATTTGAGACAGAGTGCTAAGAAGTGTAGCGCGCTATAGTTATGGCAGCGAAACAAACAACTGCCAAAAAAAACTATGGCATGACTAGCCATTGGCATAGCAAGTTTTAGTCATGAACCAACTAGAAAGTGATGACATGTCCTCAGCCCTGTTCGTTTGACTGCCAGATCGTAGAATCCAGTTTTGTTCGCCAGATTCTAGAACATCTTAAAAGATTATATAAGTTGGAGAGCGTGGATAATATAAGGTGGCCTACAAATTGAGATGTCTGTTGGCCACTCGAAGTAAACACTCAATTATATACTAAGTTCTTTATATAAACCCGAGGTAAGCAAACAAAACCTTACATCGTTGCTCGCTTACCGCTGTCGTGGTCTCCTCACACGACTTTTGGGGCCGAGTGGATGCCGGGTCACCTCCTGGAACGATAGAAGGATATATACTGGAGGTACTGCACAGGCGTTTTGCTTTTCCGTGAAGGCGACACGGCGCCCAATCGCCCATACCAGGGGAAGTTAATTACTCTCAAGATTCGACATCATTGCTCGGCGTACATCGTCAGTCTGTCGACGGAGTAACGACGATGCCCCAGTCCGGCCAGTGGCCGGCTCCATCCCAGTATGCGCGCGCTGTGACAAGAATTTTTATGCTCTAAAACTTTTGCTGGTGAGGGCGGCTTTGCTGGAATCTGTTAGGAATTTTACACGTACGGGCCCGGTTCCCTTCCCCTCTCCGCCTTTACGTATTCCAAGTAGCGGCAGCGACTTGTTTAGGTCTTGTATGTACGAGAATTCCGTTCTGGCCCGCAAATATGCTTTGCCTCGCTGCTTGGTGGCCGGCCCTTGGAGATGATCGATCCCTCCCGTGCCAGATTGGCAGCTCTCGAGCCTTTGCGGCGAGGCAGACCGAGCGACCAAATGACAAACTGAATCAGAAGCGCAGACGACAACGCTACGCCAGGGTCCGGTTCCGGTGCCGAGCATAGGATGCCCATTTCCTTTCCAATGGCTGGAATGGTGGATCAAGGCAGTCTTGGACCGTTAAACTCGACCGGTAGTGGAGGTGGAGTACTATACGTACCAATCAACCGAACAGGACTGGACTGCACAAAGTGTATTATTGCTCCTCCATTTCAATGGCACCCGCACAACACGAGCCAGCCGATGCAAAGTCACTACTAGGGCCGTAGGCTACTAGCAGTATTCCAAGTAGCGCCAAAGATTCCGCGACACCCTGCGCCATCCATCCATCAGTAAACCGATCGAGCAGCATCTCAGGCCGTTCAGACGTCTTTGATGAGTAGGGAGCACTCTTACAATCAGCGAGGACATCAGTGAGTGATCGTCCCAAAGTCCGAACGATGCCGATCTCCAATCAGCAAAAGGCATCGGCGAAACGTCTGATGGGCGTCGACCCACGCCGAGCGGTTCGCGTGGGAAGTCCTGGGCGCCTCCTGGTCCTGGCACTGGCATCTCGCCGCGAGATGCCCCCCGCCCCCGACTCACCCATCCCTTTCAGGGCTTCCACGCGCCAGCGTCAGCTGGACCGCGACGTGCGCGGAAAGCACCGAGGGGGGCAGAAGAAACGGCAACTGTAACCGATCATCACTTTACTGTATTGTTTCCGGCACAATCTGTGGGCTGCAAGCATCATCCCTGCCTTCTTTTGCCTTCTTTCGAGATTGTTTTCTCGAAGAAGTTTTTGGCCCAGAAGGCACTTTCATGTCTGGCCAAGTGGTCAGCCATATCCTGAATACCATTATTTTACTGTCTAGTGATGATGTAAGTATGAGCCCCTGGAAATTGACAGGAAAATAAATTAGAGGGTTACTTCTGCTTCAAGAACCTTATCATGGCGGAATGGGTGGAGTCAACCAAGCTACTCATGCCAAACATGGGAGGGAGGGACGGAGGGTGGGTCCCCCTGCTACAAGTCTACAACCTGGAGGGCCCACTCCGTTTGTTTGCCTTGAGAAAGGGCCAGGTTGAGATTCTTATCCTCCAAAGATTTCACTGAATTTTCTGATTTTGATGGGACCAAATGTCCCGCTTTTTCTCTGAAAAGGAATGATCAGATGTAGAGATAACGACAGGAACTAAGTTGCACGGATACGGATACGCGGATACGGCAATTTCCTAAGAAACCCGATACGTGGATACGTTTTACTGTTTTTTAATAAATATAGATAATAGCGCATATTAACATTGTGAAAGAGTGACAGTAGTAAATTACCTTGCAATAGCAAGTACCAGCCAAAGCAAAGATCGGAACTCCGGAATCATCTCCATTCTTCAAATCTTCAATTGTCCATTCTCGAGTTCTCCAAGACTCCAAGTCCAGAATTTGCACAGAAAAACCAAGTAACCAACTATCAATCAATTTATTACTAAAACTTAACTACTTGAGTATTCAGTAATCAGTAATAGATCAGTACATCACCTTGTACTACTAGTGTACCGGAGTCTGAACTCTGAAGTAGACAGGAGATGAGGAGAGGAGAGGACAAAGGAGTACTGTAACTGCTATTTAAAACTGATAAGTGATAACAATAAAACATTGCAATTAACCACTTAAGACTCTAAGAGTACTATTATTACAGCACAGAAGGTCTGCAGTCTCATCAACTCTCAAATATAGTAGTCTCAAATTTAGAAAATTAATAGAAGGCATTTAGGCTTGCAATTCATGCAGCAGCAAGTTCCTATTCCTCAATTGTTTCATTGTCATCCACAATATCAACCGGCAGCTCATCCAGACCAAAAGACACAGCTTGCAGTTCAGGTTCATCAAGGGACAGATCAGCCACTTCAAGAATGCCAACACCACCAAGTGAATCAAAAGAATCCCTTCCTACATCCCACATCCTTGTCTCTCCTGTCTTGTATGCATCAGTTCTTCTTGACAGATGCCTCAGATTTGAGTGCACAAAGACCAAATCTTCAGCACGTTCTGGAGTTAAGGCATTTCTCTTGACACTATGGACAAAGCTATAGGTGCTCCAGTTTCTTTCACAGCAAGAAGATGAGGCTGGCTGGCTAAGCAATTTCATGGCCAAACTCATCAATAAGGGAACAGATTATCCATGATTTGTCCACCAAGTCATAGAGGAAACAGCCCATCTATCATGGATTGAGTCAGGATCATTAAATTCTTCTGAACAACTAGAGAACCTTGAGTACTCTTCTTTTACTTTAGTCAATTCTTCTGGCACAGGAAAGAACTTCTTGAAGCAAACCATCCTCATTTTTTATACCTCTTTATCCTTGTGGGGTGGTTCACGGCCAGGACCTTCTTCAATCCACTTTTTGCTATAATATCTGCAATTGGCAATGATGATTTTAGTGAATGAAAAAAAATCTGTACTGACCATTCAAGTCAATGAAAAAAATCAGAATGGCAATTTGTACCTTGGATTAAGTGAATGAGCTAAACAATGAAGTGGATTATTTCCTTTTGTCCACCTAGCAATCAATATGTCATAAATAACCGAGTACAGACTTGACTCCTCATCTTCTTGCTTGCCCTCGTATCGATATATGACTTTCTTCACTTTCTCTATCATTGAATCCCACATCTCATAAACTAAGTGAAGACATGGTGTGTCGGTGTCTGTCATACGAATCATTTCATAAATAGGAGTAGTAATCTTAAGAATGTAGTCCACCTTGTCCAACCATACATCACTAAGTATCAAGTCCTTGACAATTTGGGCTGTTGGAGTTGGAGAATCATCTCTGACTTCTCTGTACACACTCCATTTGTCATTAATCACCATTTGTTGGAGGGCTATTTTTACCTCAACAAACCGCTTCAACATACAAACAACAGAGGCAAATCTTATTTCAACAATAGAAAGTAACTTCAAAGGGCTGAACTCATTGAACATTGAAAGCCGCATGCCATGATTCATTATGAAATTATTTATCATTGCAGCCTCAGTTTTAACATCATACATAAATTCAAGTTCCCCCCAAGCAAATAGTTCTTCATCAGAGGGGTTGTTTCCTATTTTAGGTTCACATATACTTTTTAGCGCAAGATTGAGGGTATGCACAACACATGGTGTCCAAAATATGTTATCATACTCAGATTCTATTATGAGACCAGCACCTTTGCAATTTGTAGCATTGTCTGTAATGATTTGTACTACATTATGTCGACCTACTTCTTCAATTATACCATTCAACTTCTCAGCAATGTATTCTTTTGATTTGTACTGACCTTCACAATTATCAGCCCTCAAGAACATAGGTGCCTTGTCAGAAACAACAACAAAATTGATGATTGGTCGCCTCTGAGGATCTAACCAACCATCAGAGCAGATTGTGATTCCCTTCTCTGCCCATGTGCTCTTTGTGCTCTCCAACAAAGTCTCTATGTGCGTCCTTTCTTGCTTCAGAAGCCCCTCCCTAACTCTGTTGTAACCAGGAATCACATAATCTTGCATGTTGCGGCTACAAGCAAAGGTAAAGGCTTCTCGGATACGCGATACGTGCCTTCCTGGACGTATCCGTGTAACATAGGACAGGAATATGCACCGTGGAATGTTCAGCGACGACTTTTTTTCTAGAACAACGTGTCATTGGATTGATTTTGTTGAATGGGTACAGTTTTTCTTCTTCAAGGAACCTGTTTAATATACATAACCATATATGCATCTTTTGCTATCTGTTCACAGCCACACATCACCTGATGATTCACAGAATCTATATCGATATATAACTGACTGCATTTTGTTTATGATAAAAGGATGGAACAGACGATTTTACAATTGTATCAGACTATCAGATGCCTGACGAAGATGCCTCTTACTACATTGCATCTTGTTAAACCAGGATATGGCAAAACCATACATCAACTTATATACATGGTTTGCTAACCATTCACAGTCATGCATCATCTGAAAACTTGCCGAATCCACTTTTATATATCTGACTGCATTTTTCTTTTACCAAAAGCAGCTGGAAATCGACAATTAACAATAGGATCAGCTGGCCTTGGAAGATGCTTTGCATACTGCGACTTGTGGATCCATAGTATTGCAAAACTATAGGGGGGTACTGGGGTACATGTTAGTATTTCAATCTATGGTGCAAAATTTTGGCTACTATTAGCTCTTGCATCCATCCATGATTTGTTCTGATGTGATGAATCATCTTGCATATGATAAATTTTACTGGGGCACCACATTACATCATTATATGTAGGTAACATCCTGATAGGTACTGCACCTTTACCTACCTGCATGTATCACAGCGCAACTAATTACCGACGAACTTGGCATGCCAATATCTCCTCCGATTGGGCATGGAGCTGTTCTCAGATGTCAAGTATGTTTGTTACTCTTTTTTTCTTTTTTGAAACGAAGTATGTTTGTTACTCTAGTGTGAAGACCTGAATGCCATGCACAATGGTGGACTGATCTTGGCCAAGGCAAGCAAGGATTCAGGGAAGATCCAAAGCCCATCGCCACATATCAACCCAGATGCAACTGCTGGCACCATTAAAGATGCTTTACTTTTGTCAATCATGTGCCAGATGAAGACTATCAAGCTCCCCACACACATGTCGATAGCAGAGCTCGCACCAACTAGGAAGGGAACCCCCATTGCCATTGGTAGAGGAACCCATTTGCCATACTTTGGTGGCAAGAGGTCCCTCATCAGATTGGCTGCCACTGCAAATCCGAAGAATCCATAGCACAGCTGCAAACAATGTCGGGGCAGAGCAGAGAAGCCCTGGACACCAAGAGTTGCCATATTGCGGTAGATTAGAGCATATGGTGCCTTCCAGTACCCATCAGGGTTGCCAATGTCAAAAGCCTTGTAGAACAGAAAAAATGTCAGCGGTCCAATGACACAGCCCATGGCAGTGCCAATAGCCTGAGCAGTAATCATTGATTTAGGTGATGTTAATGTAAGATGTCCAGTCTTGAAGTCATGCATCAGATCAGCGGATATTGACACCAGTGATTTCACCAAACCACAGCCCACTAGGCCAGCAACAACACCAGAGTCCTTCCCAGCCCAGGCCGCAAGAATGAAGAGCGCAACCTTTCCATAATTGTAGGCCATGTTGATATCAGTAAGGCCAGCACCATAGGCATTGCAGAAACCCAATGCCGGAGCCAATAAGTATGCTATGATAACATAGTACCATTTCATCTCATGGAACATCAAGGGAATGGCAAACACAGCAACAACTGATAGTGCAAGATATCCAGAGTAGGCTAGCCAATTGGGGATACTGTCTTTTGAAAAAAAACTCATTGCGCTGAATTTCATCAAGCACTGGAATGTCTTCCTCTAGAAATAGGATGAGACCCACATAAGATTATATTCGCAAAAAAAATTAAAAGATATTCACAGGAGTTAGTCAGACTATTCACCTTTCTTTGCATTCTTCAGTCTTGATCTGTCAAGCAGACTCTTCACAGTGAATGCAACAATCTTAACAAAATTGTATGTCTCCCAAGATGAGCGCTATGCAGATGAAGGCCTAGAAAATAAGAGAAGGTATGTAAGACATGACTGATAGATTTGCACAAACGAAATGGAACTGTTAACAAACCTTATAACCTTGCAGGCCTCTCATACTGCTCTCTGGCATATCTGCAGGATACCAATCCCCTTTCAAATCACTGATCAGTGGCCACATTATTCCCCATGAGAGAAGCGCACCAAGAAGGAGAGACAGATTAACAAGGTGGGAGCAAATCATCCCAGCACCAACATATGTTAGACTGAAGTCGAAGAAAAAGCTGAAATCCAAGAAGCATATATCTCATCAGGTGAAATTTTTATTAGTCAGGAACTAATTTGAACGGCTAATGAACCAAAAGACCTGTGTTACGTTTGTTTCCAAGCTCTAAGTCCAAAAGTGGGAAACTGTGAACCCACAATTGTCTCCACCTGAGTAAAACCACTGGAAGAAGCTCCAAAAGAAGCTGATTGCAAAATATTTTGTGAACCCATTCACTTGCTGCCTATTGTGAAATACACAAAAACTATTCAATAAATTGAAATTTTGTCTGAATCTGCAGGATGAGTTATGTGAGAGAACGACATACTTTGCTGTTGCATCTCCATGAGTTGTGTGGAATCCATTTATAAGCACAGCTGTTGCAGTACCGCTTGGGTAAGTTAATTTGTAGTCAATTATCATGACCTGAAATGGTACAACGTCAGTAGCAGATTTACATCATCCACTTACACCAAACAACCTAATAAATTCCATAAGTTCTTGAAATAGAATGTGTAAACGCTCTGGGTCCATTTTTAAAGGGCTCACAATACACATGTTCAGTTATCGACTTTGTGCATGAGCTTATCAACTTATGCATGTGTCGGTGCACTTGTACTACTTGTTAACTTTTATTCAGCCAACAATGGTTGTTTGGTTGTAACAATGTAACAATTGCAGCTCTATGCATCTATGGACGCAGAAGCCACATTACTATTTATTCCATTATCTAAATAATATGTTTATCCCAAAAGGCCAAAAACGAAGGCAAGGATAATGGCATTGATGTTTGTTTAGTTATGTTTCTAGTTGAGTAAAGCTAAATGGCTATTCAAAGTTGTAGTAATAAGTATCTCCTCACATTTTAAGATATGCAATCCATTTGGCAATGTATACCTCAACCCACAAGTAAAAATGGCTAGCATTCAGTACGGAGAAACATTTTTTTTCCACCAGTCATCGTCAAACCATATGTGCTTGAAATAACTAGCTATCACCTAACAGATTCTACAGTTGTACCCAGAGTAGAGGCTAAAAAAAAAAAAAAAAAACTAGCTATCACCTAGCTGGTTAAACAACTGAAGCAGGCCCTTGCGACCGTGTTGACCATATAATGTAGCAACGCAATTCAATCAGCGGGCATGGTGAAATACTACCCATTGCGCTGAAGAAAAGTGCCTGACTATAATTCTAAGAACTTTTGTCCCTTTTCCCCCTCTTATATGTAATCCGTGAAGAACTCTTGTGCACCTGAAATAAGCTGACGTTCACAAACCAACAAGATAACAAGACAGATGTTAAGGCTCACGCATGAGTGCATAACGCCAAGGAAGAGAGATACAGCCAAGAGATGTTAAGGTCACGCATGAGTGCATGACGCTAAGGAAGAGAGATACAGCCAAGAAATCATTTTCTTTTCTTTTGAGAACTTTAGTTCTTTTTTGTAGTCAAAGATAACCTTTTTTTTTAAGAAAAGAGCAGGATGGTGGAAAGATAAAAAATCGTTTATTTTACTTCTTACTAGGTAGCGTGCTCGTGCGTTGCTATGGGATAGCTAACATTTTGTACTAAAAACACACAGATCGCACGATAAGATAACAATACTGTAAAAATTAAATACCAACGTTAAAGTGACATTTAATCAAAAAAGCAAAGTTTATGAATTTAACACAGTCACGGAGTGCATAGCGTCGCAGACTCACAAACTCTACTTTATAGACATTTCCGTGATGCGGTTAATATAATGTTTTATATTGGCAGGAAGAAATCTCTGATATCAATTTCTTTCGTGCTCACAAACTAATGACCCTGGTGCAACAATAGGAAATACAAAGGAGCTATCCTCCTGAATGCGCGAAACCAACGCCACTACGATCGTGCCATCCCACAACCACCAGTATGACGTTGTTTAGCACTATTGTTCATTATTATCGCTAACTTGTTTTGTTGGTTTTATTCAAGTAATTTATGTTTGTAATTATGCAGGTGTTAATTCGGTTGATCCCACATTGGCACATGAGAAAAGTGGGGAAAGTCGACAAAACTCATGGTTTTGAGAACATACACGTGTAATAGTTATGAATGCCCGTGCGTTGCAACGGAAAAAAAATAATACCACAATAATATATGTACGAATGTGTGTTTACTATTACTGAAAAAAGAGTTTAGAATATTAATATTACACGAGTTTTAGTAAAGGATAGACAATTAAAATATTACTCAAGTTTTGATATGAAATATACAATTCGCATTTCCTAGTGTCGCCTGCACTTCTGCACCACCACTCGCCTCCCCGGCTCCCCTTATCGCCGATTGGTAGCGCTGCTCCTTGCCGACTTCCCCACTCCCCTCCCCACCCTCCAGCGAGTAGCCACAAGTGATGCTCCTTCCCTTCCTCCACATGTTTATAGCCAATCGTCATCATTACAGAAGTGTTAGTGGAGCATATACAATTAATGATAAATAAAGCATATAATTTAGGAAGGGCGGGCCTGGTGCAAGCGGTAGAGTCTTACCGCCTGTGACCGGAAGGTCCCGGGTTCGAGTCGCGGTCTCCTCGTATTGCACAGGCGATGATAAGACTTGCCACTAACACCCTTCCCTAGACCCCGCATAGAGCGGGAGCTCTCTGCACTGGATACGCCCCCCTTTAAAGCATATAATTTAAGTTTTTCTTTGAAATCAAAGCAAGCAAATTCATTCATAATAGCCATGTTCGCTGTGACACTATTTTACTATATTTTGCCTATAATGTGTTTAAGATATTATTGTAGGCTTGCAAGAATTAAGAATCTATAGGAATTCCCTTCATACATCAATAAATCCATAAATAGACAAAAAAAAGTTCTTGCCCAACAAACATTCAATTAGAGAAGGTGGTAAGATCCTCAAGTTATAATGAAAAGCTACATTGTATTCCTCTTTGAAACATTCTTCACCAATGAACTAAGAAAAAAAAAGCAGAAAATGTATGGCTAGCTAGCAGGTACAAATAGGCATTTTCATTTTTTGTTGTTGTTGCGAACAGGCATTTTCATATTATTACAACTAAGGATGATCAATATACTTGAAACTGGCAGGTAGCATTTCTAGGCAGCTAAAACTGAAACATGACCCTGATGCTGCTGCTGACGCTCTCATCAGTTATGATGCAGCGCTGAAGTTCCAGCTCATCGGCCAGTCCTGTGGAACCATGTCCCTGCTTAGCACACGACCAATTCAGAAGCAAGAAATGCTATGCACAAAAGATAAACAGAAGCCTACTGCAGAAGACGCAGCCCCGCAGATGACCTTCTTGGGCTCTAAACAGAGGCAGCCTCATTAGGCTCTGTGCACCAGAGAAGTAGTAAAATGAAGTGTGGTTTCATTCTAAAAAAAAAGGCAGGAAAAAGATACTGCTAAGAACTTGTAAATTTATTGCAGAGAACAGCAACCTTTTATACTGCAGAGAACAACATCTATAGTACATTTCATAGCTAAGCAGTCTTGCACCACAATGCAGCATCGTTTTTTTAAAAAATACTACCATTTTGAGGGCAAAGAGCAATGCTGGACGAGCAATATATTGGTGAGGAAACTAAACAGGCGCGACATGGATATGAACTACTCTGAACGCAGGCTGACAAATGCTCCAAGTCATGAAGTCAAAGACAGTATCAGCAGCTCTGAAGACTGACCGCTATCACCTATCAGAATGAATGTAGATGCAGTGCAAGAAACACCAAACACAAGCAGCACTACAACAAGCATGCAGTTAACATCAGCACTCAGGGAAAAGACCTCGTGGAGTCCCTGTGACAGTGATTCAGCCTCACGAACTCTGAAAGTCTGAAACCATTTGACACACACTCTGAATAGTGGACTGGTGAAGCTAAACAGGCTTCAAACTCTGGCAATCAAACCTATTACCTATGAATCCTGTTTGAATTCTTGCAAACACTGCACAATGGAAGGACTGGCTCAAGCAAGCAATAAAGCATCTCCAGCGATTCAAGGAAATACCCATCCAAAAACTCTAAATTCCTTTCATGCTTCAAATCAAACTGAGTTCACTTTTATGTACTCAGATCATCTAGAGTGGTACAACTATTTTTATGTTTCAGAAAGTAAGACCATAAGAGAAGCTGCTCTCTGCAATTGACATGGTCAAACATGAGTTTCCTAGGATTATGAACTGAAGTCCACCAACAGTTGACGCGCTATGATGCAATTTAAGCTTGCAGATTGTTGTCACCTACAACGCAAATATTATGAATAACCTACAATGCATTATTTAATCTCCAATGTTAAAATAATGGGAATCCCCATAAAAGGCTGGTCTGATAGCATGCATTGAACACAAAGAGTAGACCAGCTAACATGTAAAAAAAAAGGGCGTACCCAGTGCAGAGAGCTCCCGCTCTGTGCAGGGTCTGGGGAAGGGTGTTAGTGGTAAGCCTTACCGTCGCCAGTGCAATGCGAGGAGACCGCGACTCGAACCCGGGACCTTCCGGTCACAGGCGGCAAGACTCTACCGCTTGCACCAGGCCCGCCCTTCAGACCAGCTAACATGTGAGGAAAATAATAACGATCCTTGGTTTTTTAGAATGAAAGCTACTGTAATGTTTTGAATATATTTTACTCATTTTTAAAATCATAAAATCCATATTCATGTCAGACCAGCAGACTTGGTTCCGAAACAAATGGCAAGACAAGCAACTAACAAAACTGTACCATTTAAAAAGATCAATAGGAAATGCTCTGACTGGAGAATTGAAAAATGAAAGTAAGTAGTTCTCTTTAGTGTGCCATCACCAGTAACATATAAGGAAAACACCAGACATACAAATTGCAGTGAATTTCATCGCCCATGTGGATATTCAAGGAACTATTTTCATCCCCCCTTTAGCTATTAAAGACATAAGTGAAAATCCCTGGTCGACTGTAGTAGGTGGGTTTCTGAAAGATTGGCAAAAAGGATAATGTCTGGAAACACATAAGGATATTGGGCCATTTTTTAGGAAATTTATGTGCTACCTTGACGATGATTTCACATGAGTGAACCTGAGGCCCGTTAGTTACTGAACTGCTGCTCAATGCATTCTCTAAGATAAGACAGTGAAATGAAAGAAATACAGAACCATGTACACCACTGCACAAGTCTCACAAGGCAATACAGAACCTTCCTCACCTGTTTGTGCATGCAAAACCAGTTCTGGACTTCTGGTTACCGGTGGCTGGTGGGCTGTATTTCTAATAGCTGTTACGGTGAGGTTGATTTTTAATTTATGTTTGATCAATCGTGATTATATTCCCTGTGCCGAGAACTCGTCTGGGGATTCCACCAATTTAGCATGTCCCACAGAGACAAAAAAGAACAAGCTGACTGCAGGCAGCAAAGTAACATGCATTGTTCAGCCATTCAATCCTATCATTGGTCATTTGCAGAATTCCAAAACATTCTGAACATAAGGGAGTGAGGCCAAACCTGGATCTTTTGCTGTTGCCTCTCCAATGTCGCAGCGAGGAGGGAGTATAGGAGAAGCGCAGCGCCACTGTTGCGTCGAGGAATCAGTTGTAGTATCAAATCAGTGGTAGTAACAAATTAACTAAACGATAATTTTGATATTGACCTCCTGCTTCAATTACTGAA
The DNA here is from genome assembly GCF_019320115.1 of Miscanthus floridulus. NCBI lineage: Eukaryota > Viridiplantae > Streptophyta > Magnoliopsida > Poales > Poaceae > Miscanthus > Miscanthus floridulus. The sequence continues at coordinate 75,026,976 of NC_089590.1, forward strand.
ATGTTAACATACTTCTTTAGATCAGGGTACAACTTTGCCAAGTCTTCATTCACAAAGTCGTGCAACTCTGCAGCAACTATAATCAGAGGCCAGGGGCACAATAATTACTCCCCAAATCCCCAATTAGTAACCTCCTCACAAACACTAACAGAGAAACAGTAGATTGGCAGCAGCAGCAGCAGCAAAGATACCGTTGGCCTGACCGCATGGGCAAAGCAGATCAAAGCACGCCAAGGTTGGGAGGATGGGAAGCACAAGGGCTAGGACACATTCAGAGCAAAGTATATCAAAGCACACAGAACAGCAGACGCAGATCCAGTAAAGGACATTGGGCGTGCACATGTACGCCTCGGAACCTTTGAAAGGGGTCAAAGTTAGTAGGCATAATACATTTATACACTTGTAATCAGATCAGATTCGAATACAAACAGCCAGGGTTCATACCTGTTGGGTGGCCGTCGCCGGCGAAGGGCCCGACCAAGACCTGAGCACCTGGCGTGCGCCGGCGGCGCGAAGCAGCAACGGTGCCGGGATGCGGGATGGCGGAGGGCGGCGGCGTGAGCGCGATAGGGCATGGGGCCAGGGTTCGGATGCTTGGTTTCGCACAGCACACAGGGAAGAGAAGGGGTGAGCATACCTGTTGGGTGCTCGTCGCCGGCGAAGGCCCGACCAAGACTTGAGCACCTGACGTGCGGACGCGGCGGTGTGAGCACGACCGAATTTTTTATAATTCGGCCCTTTTTTTTTTAAGTTTCTCGCAAACAGACCCTGTCAGAAAAAAATCAGGAAATTGACCTTTAGCTCGGCGCCAGCATAAATTTGAAAAAATTCAGGAAATTGACCTTTAGCTCGGCGCCAAGCTCGGCGCCATTTATGCTGGCGCCGAGCTCCTGGGCACGGTTGATGACCTGTCAGGGGGCTCGGCGTCAGAGTGACAGGCGCCGAGCTCCCTGCATTTAACCCCAACCCAACCTTCTTGCCCGAGCGTTCTCCCTCTTCTTTTCCCTCTCTCTCGGGTTTTTCTCTCCCCACTTCACCCTACCTCACGAATCGACATATTAGACCTTGAAAACCTTGATTTGATCCGTAGATCTTCGAAAGCAAGGTATCATCGCTCACCTCCTTGTTTTTTCGCATCGATTCGGTATATATTAGTCGGATTTTTGAACATAAGAATCGTCATCACTTAGGGTTTCATTGTATCCCTCAATATATGTATTATACAACAGTAGGTTGATTCCAAGACGTGGAAAAAGCTAGTAAACCTAGACACGTGTAGTTATGTTATGTGTTCATTGTTGTGGATCAAATGAGAAACCCTAGATTTATGGTTTAATGTTAACTACTTTCGGTTCTTAGAACGAAATTGGTTGTATTGTAGTTATGGTTCTCATTGATATTTATTTGTGATGTTTTGATTTATGTTTGTTAAATTACATCTGTTTTGTTAGATGCAAGAAATGTTTCGGGAGGAGTTTTGGCGAAAACGGGGTCGTCCTCGAGAATTATACCCCGACGTGTCTAGTAAAGATGCTCCCATCCCTTCTGACCTCCATATCCCTAACTGTGACTGTGGTTTCCTGGCCTATGTTTTTCAATCGAAACATCCGGACACAGCGGCGCGTTGCTTCTACACATGTAGTCGGTTTAATGTAAGAAATTGTTTGCACTATTCTTTTTCTTTATTTGTGTAAGTATTGTACTAATATTTTGTTGGAATCTCGTTGTGTAGGATCATGAGAGGTGTTTTTTCTTTCAGTAGATCGATGGTACAGACGAGTTTGATCCTAGGTACCTCTTTTTCGATGATTGGTTTAGAGGAAGACATCCACGCGAAGACTTCAAGCGGTGGGTTCCATCCCCCTAACCCTCCGCCAATGACGGCTAAGGAGAAGCAACTAGCCACAGTTAGACGACTCGAGAAACCTTCTCTATGCGATTACGGAGATCGAGCTACGATAAACCCTAAGAATACGTTGAAGTTTGTGTGTCTAAACAAGCATGAAGTAAGTACAAAGTGTATGTGTTGAAATCTTGAGCTATATGTGTTCATGTACTAATGTCTCATTATTTAGGTATTTTCAATGGCGAAGTGTCGTTTCAAGGAGTGGTTGTATGGTCCTGGTCCTAAGAACCAATGGCCGGAAGAACCGTGGAGGGTTAAGAAAAAGAAGAAAGAAAGGGTAATCTACAAAGCATCTCCTGTCATGTGCGAATGTGGTGTAAAATCCAACTATGGTCTAGTCCCTTCGGAGCTTAGAATAGGCCATTATTGCGGCCATATGATTGAGTATGGTGAGGTTCGTTATTTTTCTGGTAAACATAAAATCGTATTTTGTTTGTTTTGCTAAGACATATATGATATAATATTTCTTTTGAACAGAGCACTAGGAAATACAGTTGGAAATGTTATAATGGTCAAGCTAAGTTCTTGGATGAACTAAAGATGAGACAACTAATTGCATGGAAAAGGGGATATGGACCTGACTACGTCAACCTATTCGTTAAACATCACAAAAAAAAGATATGTGAGTTTGCTAGACAGCGCGGTATTTGTAACCCGATCGATGTTGGGTTTAACAAATGGAGATTGGAGAGGCGGATGACGTTAGAGGAAGAGAGGGCAAGGAATGAGGCAAGAGAGGAGACAAGAGTACAGATGCAGGTCTTGAACAAGCATGTTGATACATTATGTGCCAGTGAGTGCTTAAAAACCTTTTTTCGTTGCCTGGTTCTAAATGTAATATAATCACGTTGTTAACTGATTGCATTTTATACATGAAGGGATTGGTTGCAGGGGGAACATGCCGCAGAGGTGGCTCGTGCAAGGTATGAGAAGAAGAAGTTAGATAACCATAGATCACGAGCTGGTCGCACCGTTCAATCACCGATTGTGTTGTCTGATGAGGGAGACAAGGATGCGAACGACACTGCCAGACTGAGTGAGCTCATTGCTCTAGCAGAGGCGGGCATGCAGGCATAGGAGGCTGAGGACGATACTGGCAGACTTAGCGAGCTCATCGCTCTAGCAGAGGTGGGCATTCAGGCACAGGAGGTTAAGGACGACACTGGTAGACTGAGCGAGTTCATCACTCTAGCAGAGGCAGGCTTACAGGTGGAGGAGGATGATGACGCGTTCTTCACTCATGCCGCAGCGGCCGCAGATGAAGCGGAGGCCACTTACTACAAGCGACAGGTAGGTCAGAGAAACGCAGTTGAGCCTAGCCACAGCAACAGGGTTGTAGTAGAGGACTGATACTCGAATGATGAGTTGCTTACTCAGTACGTTTCAGACTGAGGATTTAGAAGTGCATTTGCCACTATGTCTACTGTCGACACGTAGTTGTAGTATTAATACATTGTGTAATGTGGCATAGTATTGAACTTTTCATTATGTGGTTGTTTTCATTATCTATGGTCTTAATATTCTGCTTAATTATACGGACGTATTGAAATGTGAACACGTGCTGCAAAAAAACCTAACGACGTACGGCATTATATAAATCAACACACAAAACACATTAAATGGCATGTGACTACATGCACCGAACCTAGGTACAGAGTTTCCTTCGACTAAACCTAACATGCCTTAGATAATTAAACCATGCCTTAGGTAATTAAACCTAACATGCCTTAGGTAATTAAACCTGTGTACATATGAAAAAGATAAAGTCATCCTAGTAGTGTGGCCACATAGCAAATTGTGTTGCACCTTCTCCATAGTAGCCTCCCGTTGTTGTTGGTGGTGGCGGGGGAGGTCCCTTGTTCTTGTGGTTAGGGCAGGTGCAATATAGATCATTGCAGAGTGCCTCCTGTGAATCAGCACCATTGTTGTTGTCGTTCTGTCCGTCGTCCTTGTAACCGCTGCTAACTTCCCTTTCTAGATCAAAGATACGGTTCTGTAGGTAGTAGATGTACTCCGTATGCGGATAAATAGGTCGAGGATCGACCCACCTACTGAACCCATAGTTTTCTTTGGTCAAGGAAGACTACAATAAATATGTCGTGTAAGTGATATACAAGACAAATATATTGAAGAAATAAATAGTAATCATAATTACCCATGCTCACGGGCATTTGAAGAAACGACGACCTCCATCTATTCTCTCGGTGAACATCTGCACTAGGCAGTTCTCACCATACATGCATTTTGGTCACTCTTCTTTTCTTTCATCATATCCTCACAGTGGTGTCGCTTTGGTGAAATTACTTTTGCTCTCAACTGGGAACCTCTCATAAAGAGCTTCCTCAAAGAAATCAGGATCAAGAGGACCCTCCCACCCCTAGGTAGTTTCCTTCCACTTTTCTCTCCCTCTGGACGACCCTCCGGACATTGGTACTGCAACGAAAGCAAATGCCGAGGAGTGTTCTTCTTTCTTGTTGTGTGTGTGAATGAGAGAGAGTGAGTGGTTATTTATAGGTCGAGAGGAGGAATGGAGGCCTCTCAATGTGCCATGTCAGCGATCCGTGTGTCTCTTCACCTCAGCCCTTGGATCAAACAGTCATAAGATGGATGGTGGAGATAGAGTAGAGTTGTGCTTCCTTGCATGCTAGTACTATATCAGTGATGTGATAATTCGATGTTGTTCGTGTATCTGAAAAGTCTATGTTTATTGTCTGAAAAGCATAGATTCGTTCACTGTTGCTTGGTAATCCTAGATTCATCTAGAAATCATATGTACAATATTTCTTAGATTATACACGTTCTAATAGATTTATAGTTAATCTGTGTACTACATTTGTGCCTTTGTAGAAGTGTAATATGATTAAAGGTTCATGGGAAAAAATCGTAAGATACGATCTTGTTTTAGGAGCATCCACGGTTACAAACAGAGACATCAATATATCTTCCAAACATTTAATCATCCAAGGAGCATAATGCAACCACAACGAACATCACAACCAACATAATATGTCATGTAAAGTCCAAATAGTCCATAATGTTCATACAGTCCCGAATAGTTATAGAAAAGTAAATACAAAATCCATAATAGTTTATACTAACACCTACCACATCCCTCACTACCTCCTACTATTGCCCTTACCCTTGTGACCCAGAGCGCTGGTGCCTGGAGTGTAAGGGTCACGCGGACAGTGTCGCCTAGTGCCTAGAGGCGGTGTAGGATGAGTCGAGGGAGCATCATGGAGCTGAGAGGGGCCAAGCTCATCGTGCCTCTTATCCACATCATCGCCGTCGTCGTCCTCCTCGTCCTCATCCCCATCCCCTATAGCTGCTTGACTAGAGGAACCCAAGCCTTCTCTTCCTGCAGAAGGAATGTACACATCTTGCGTCGTGTATGTCCTGCAACCACAACGACCAGCCGCACGGCGTAGATGATGTGACAGCCTCTGTTGTACAAAACTATGTTAACTGAAAGAATATAACATATTAATGATATGTTTGAAAGAATATTTTTAATCTTATGTCTAGGAAGCCAAGTATGTAGTCGTCATTGACTCTCAGCCGAACGCGCTCGATCTCTTCAACTGAGCATTTCAGTGTATTGCCCTGCAACAAAGTTCTCAATAATAATACTTCTGAACAGATAGCAATAGGTTTTGTTTTCTTTTGTACAAGAATCTAACTTATTATAAGGGTTATACGGCTCGAAGGTTGCACTAACTACAATAGATAACTCCTAATGTCAGTCCAAGAACGCCTAATGTATTATTATGCAACTTAACGTACAAAAATAAGGCGATTGGCTTACCACTCTATCCAAGATCGGTCCTACCTCCACCTGCCTTCCTGCATGAGTCGACTGGTCGTACGCCATGTCTTCATCATCGGAGGACTCGATGTCGGCGTAGTCAGCTTCGGCCCACTGTAGCCTCAGCCTACACCGTGTCGCACACTGGTACCAAGCTTGGTACTGCCTGAACTCATGGTTCGTGTGCGGCTCGTTGTTGTCGTCCACATTGTCATGCATCTCCTCCCATTCCTCAATGAAGGACTGGTGGTGCCTCTCCTAGTCAAAAATCTTCTTGTTCCTCTGATGATCCAACCTACACGTATGTCATCATGACATGAATCCATATACGTGTCACCATATTAATAGATATGGACCATCATCATGAGACATTTGAAATATCAAAACACTTACTTGTGTAAGTCAACGCCAGTCAAGAACAGAGCCGTAGGCCAAAGCTGTCTCACTCCAAATTGGCGTGCAACCCTATCTGGCAGGTGGAACTCGACAGCATAGAAGCAGATTAGAGGGCACCTCATCCTATAGAAGTCATCGTCGGCCCCACAGACGTTGCTCAGCTGAAAAGAAAGTGCGTCCTCTCCACCATACGGCTCCCACTCCACCTGCAACATGTCCAAATAAGATGTTAGATGGTATACTAATCCTTTTCAAAGCAGCATGGAAAATAAAATTTACTTACACTAGACGCCGTCAGCGTATCTAGCTCGTTCATGTACTTAATGTACGTCCGGTCTATCCTCATGTGCGGAACCCTGGCCTGGTCCCAAAGGTACGCCCACGTCGGCTGGCGACTTGGAGGCTGACCTTGGAACCACTCATGATGAGCCAGAACCTCTGGACGACCAACTGGAAGACGAGCCCACATTCATAGCTGTAACAGGTACACGCATCCACCAAGTGATGGGTTGGACGAAGACCGACGACACCCCTCGCATAGCTACCGATATAGAAAACATAAGACTATAGAGCCCTAGTTGTACTGACCCGCCTGGTCCCAGTCACTGAGGCAGTGGATCCACATCCAGGACGCACTATCACCCGTGGCATTGGGAAAGAGAACGTAGGCAAAAAGGTGTAGGATCCACGCCCGGCAATAGTACCCAACCGTCTCCTCATCTGCCTCCTTGAGGCACTGTGCGAACTCTACACGTAGCCAGGAGATGGGAACTCTAGAAGTGCGAGCCCCTTGCTCACCAAGCTCATGCCTAAGGAAGGCCTCCACTCGTGCTCTTCAGCCCTCTGACCTGCACTGCCCGATGACTGGGTTGCCCTCCACTCGTGCTCTTCAGCCCTCTGACCTGCACTGCCCGATGACTGGGTTGCCATGAATCCTTAGGCCTAGCATCTTCTAATAGTCCTAGAGCGAGACTGTCATCTCCCCGAAAGGTAGGTGGAAGTTGTGAGTCTTCGGCCGCCACCTATATTTAAGACAAAGCAAGATTACTTGTCAAAAAGTCAATCGCATGAACAAATAGCCATGAATGGAGGCAATGATTCACTATAATACCTATCTACCAACGCAGTTATCGCCGTTGAGTTGAACTTGGGCAACCCACAATGAACCTGAAAAGAGATGACATCCAGGCCAGCTCTTTGCAGGAAAGGAGTGTACCTATCGTCGTAACGAATGTCCAAGAACCCACTATGGGTCCTAGAACGAAGGTGCGGAAGGTCCTGCATCGAATAAAACATAGTCACCTGTTACTTCACGAACACATATACGAATAAAACTTATATATTATTACCTGCCCCAGCGCAACGAGACATCCTCGGTGGGTCGCCTCGTATGTCGGGTCGAGCAGGTGGAATTGCTCCATCCTACAAAAAAGTGAATGAATTAGAATTCCAATATACAATGAAACATTAACTTAGAAATGTATAAGCAATTGACACAAATACAAGCATAAATTGAGACATGCATAATTAAATATATGAATAAGACAAATATAAAATAATAATATAAACCAATAGTCCTACCTCACTAATCTGCCAACGGCAACTTCGTGAGTTGTGGCCAAGTCTACCGCACTTGCCACACTCGTACTCTCGGGATCAGTAACAAATGGAGTTTCTCTCCCACGCCTAGTTCTTCTAGGTATCTGATCCATAACCATCATGCACCTCGTCCTCTGCCTTGATCCACGCTTGTTCCAACGGTAAGCTGGATCCGCAATGTACTTCGGCCCATCATATGGAGGCCACTCTCCAGGGTCCCGGAAAGGCACGAAGCGGGGGCTCCATGTGTTCACAAGCGTGTCGACACTGAGCTCATGAGGTATCCTCCTCTCGATATTATAGTTGCGATGCCTAGCTGCTGCCACCAAATGAGAACATACAAAGTGGTATTGCCTTAGTTTACCACAAGTGCACTTGAAATCTTGGAGTACAACCACATGTATCCTCGACTCTCGGACCTCGCTATCGGACATTGTACCGCCTCTATGCTCGACCTGATAAGTCCCTATGGCATGGTCAAAGCATGCAACCTCATGTGTGCTAGCCCTTTCTCTTGCCTTCTCTAGGTGTGCCTTTGGTTTTGGAGCCTATATCTCTCTATCACTCTGCAACTGCAATACATGGGCGTGTCTATCGTTGAACCAGGCAACAAGCTTATAGAAGGTGAATTGAACGATTGCATTCACGGGCATACCATGTATCCCCAATAGCAACTTATTGAATGACTCTGCCATGTTGCTGCACTAAAACTCGTACCTCCAGCCACCGGCGTCGTGAGCTCTCATCCATTTTTCCAAATCCCTCATCAAACCTATGAGCCATTGTCTACCTTCTACATTTGATGTGGTTCTGACCTGCTCCAACTTTTCCTTAAAGTACTTGTCCTCAAGCTATCGAGCAGTCTCCTAGAATAGATCAAAGTTACCCTTAACACCATCCTTCCAGAGTAGATTCTCGGCAAGGTGCCAAGTACACCAACGATGGTGCAACGGTGCATACCCCTCTATCTGCTCTCGCACGGCATTAAGTATGCCCTGATGCCTATCAGATATGATGCCAACCTCCCTGCCAGGCCCAACCATATGTATCCGGACTAGCCTCAAGAACCATCCCCAACTGTCATTGTTCTCCTTCTCAACCAAGGCAAATGCCAAAGGAACCAACTTGTTGTTCGCGTCACAGGATATGGCTATAAGAAGTGTGCCCTGGTATTTGCCAATCAAGAACGTACCATCAATAGAGAAGATGGGACGACAGTGCCTAAAGGCCTCGACACACTGTGGGAAGCACTAGAAGGCATGGAAGAATATCTGCCTCCCATCCTTCCATGCATTAGGTTTTGGGATGTACTCATAATACATGCATGGATTCACCACTTTGATTGCATTGAAAAGAAATGGCAGCTGCTCATACCCATCCTCCCAGTCCCCATATATCATCTTCCACGCTCGCTGCTTAGCCCTCCATGCTTTACCATAAGTTATCACATATCCTCCATACAACATTTCAACGGTCATGATAATTGTCCTCACCTTCATGTTGGGTTCTCCCTACAAAATTCCCATCAACCGCTTAGCAATGAGGGTAGATGTCAACTACCGATGCCTCAGTGTCAGCTCATGGTTAGTACAATTATGTGGCCCGACAACTTTTGTGATCTTCTATTTTCTGGTTACCTGTTGCTTCCTTGCACAAACCCTCTATGGGTAGCGTTTCTTGTCACACACAACTGTGTAACGACGCTCCACATATGAATGCAATACCATGTAAGGCCTCTTTCGTATCACTGCAAAAGCCTGCAACCACCTCTTCAAAGCAGGGAGGTCATTGAACACCCTCCCATTCTCAATTACCATGTTAGGACCGGCCTTAGGAGCTTCTAGGAGCTCATCATCACGTCCTTCTACAAACACCTGATCGAAATGAGCAAGATCGCTGAACTCATGAACTCTAGGATCACGACGGCCAGGAAAGATACGCCTCATCGTCTCAACATCACTCTCCGTCAGCTCTCCAACAGGGCGATCATCATCAGAATCAAGAGCCCTAGCCATCTCATATGGCTCCGAATCATGCATAATTTCAACACTATTTGACCCACGGAATCCATCTCCAAAGTGCACTTGTGCAGCAACAGGGGGCACATCCACATTCTCAGGAATGTCTCTTGCAACATCATTATAGAAATGAGAAAAGAATGAAAGAAATAGATGTAAGGAACGGGGTAAGCTCCCAAAAACCATGCGGTTAAGACACTTACTTGAATGATTATGTGTCAAAGGGATCTCATAAGGAGGATCTGCCATGGAAAAAATGAGTCTGACAACCATCTCCAAATACCGCATTGGGGGCAGATTGAGCATTGGGAATCATAGGTGCAATCTGTACATGTAGGTAAGGTTCCAGAACAGGAGGGTCGATGTGTGCCTGATGATCCATTGCTGGGGTAAACCCAAGAGGGATGGGATCAACTAACACCCGACGTACAACTACGTCTAAACATTACAGCTGGCTCTTCATAGCCGATCTTACATAGTTCTCCCACTGATCCGCACAACCAATTGAGATCATTCGCCTAAAGATGTTCGGAGGACAACCTAGGTGCAGTACACCATCAACTGCAATGTCATCATCTCCAAGGCAATGCAGCTCCTCCCAAGCCCTTGCAACCATGTCACTAAATGATGGCCTATCATTGAATAGCACAGGCACACTTTGCATATCAAGAAACTCAACATATCCATAGCGATCGCTTTCAATGGTGCCTCCATGATATATGATCACTAGGTTGTCTATCTAATTCAAACAAGTAACGAAACACATGTCCTTTAGTCCAAATTAGACGATAGATAGTACCTAACAAGTACTTTCTAACTACAAACTAAGTAATCAAGATAATAACTACGAATATATTTACAATGTACTCACTAAATAGCTAGATCATATGTAGATAACTAAAAATGTAACTACATATCTAAGTAGCTATCTAACTATATCTATGTGCCTATGTGTCTATGCTTCTATCTATCTACATATATATCTCACTAGATCACTAACTAAATTAACTACCTGAGTCATCACATTACCTAATAAATAACAAATACCAACTAAGCAGGTACATTGCATATTCATAATTTTTACATATCCAGGCCGGTGGACGATGGTCGTGGGTCAGGCCGAAGATCCGGGCCGGCGGTGAAGCGGCAGACGACAGCGGTGGCGCGCAGCGAGCACGGGATGCTCGGGGCTACACGCGGCGAGTCTGGCTCGACGGGCGCGGCCTCGGGCCGACGGTGGAGGGCAAGGCGAGGACGGCGGTGGATGGCGACGGAGGCGTCGCGGCAGCCAACCACGGGCGACAGTGCGGTGAGGGGCGTGGTGCGGGGCGAGGGGCCGGCCTCGGCGCGGTACGGGGCGAGGGGGGGCACGGGCACGACCTCGGCGTGGGGCGGCGGCGTGGGCTCGGCGCGGCGAGGGGCACGGCACGGGGCAGGGGGCGACCTCGGTGCGGCAATAGCCGTGGCGTGAGCGTGGCATCGGGCGCAACGCGGGAGCAGGCGTGGGAGCTGGGGCGGCGGCGCGGGCTCGGCGGCATGGCGTGGCGTGGGCGTATGCGCGGTGGTGGGCATGGGGCGGTGGCATGGCACGGCGCTGCCTCGGGCTTGGCGTGGAGCGGGCACGGGCGTGGGCGCGGGGGTGTCGTGGCAGGAGCACGGGCGTGGGCGCAGCGGTGGCGTCACCGTCGGCGGGGCTAGGGCGCGAGAGGAAGAAGAGAGGAAAGGCGCGTTCTCGGTAGATATTTCCAAGCTTGGCGCCAAGATCTATGGTGCCGAGCTCGGTGCCAGTCACTCTGGCGCCGAGCCCCCTGGCAGGTCATCAACCGTGCCTAGGAGCTCGGCGCCAGCATAAATGGCGCCGAGCTAAGGGTCCATTTCCTAAATTCTTTCTGCCAGGGGTTTATTTTGTGAGAAACTTTCAAAAAAGGGCCAAATTGTAAAAAATTCGGTGAGCACGACCGGTCATGTGATCCTCGGAAGGAGTGCGATTGGAGGCAGCATCTCATGAGGGCAGAGAGCGTGATTGGAGCCTAGTGGACGTCCGGTTTCACCGCGCGTCCTGGTCCACGCGCGGGGAGCGTGCGCGCGAGCGCTAGTGAAAAGAGGGGGGCATTTACATATTTACCATTATTATGGATGACATCTTACACTGTGTCACTTATATATGAGTAACTAACATGGTACTTTTTATACCACTCACATCATAATGATGGTAAATATGTAAATAATCCAAAAGAGGACGTTTAGGTCCACCGCGTGGAGGAGCGTGCGTGCGCGCTGGGGGAAGGGAGCAAGCAAGCGAGAGCATTCGACGCCACCAGGGAGAAAGATAATGAACCAGGGTAGCATGTCGGGAGCCTTGCCGAAGCACCATGGACTGGCCGCTCAACCTCCCACCCGCGGGGTCCACGTCCACGCATACCGTGGCAGCCTGGGGAAGCTCACGTGCTAGGGCCACGACTTCCGCACCGCCGGGTCCACGTGCTACCGTGCTGTCTGGGCTACGCGCCGGCTTCGCGTGCTCCTTGCCGCCGATGCTGCACACTACCAGGGGCGCACGCCAGGCTATCTGGCCTCTTCCGCGGCGCCTCCACATGCCGGGCTCGTGTGTACCTCCTCTACGCGACGTATGGGGAGAGAGGAGTAGAGGAGGACCTGGTCACACTAGAGGCCTCAACCGCGCCGCTAAGGTTTGCCCTCGCGTGGTGCCCCTGTGGTAGCGCAGCACAGGGTCGAGCCACCGGAGCCAGGTAGATGGAGGAGTGTAGCGCACGTCGCGAATCAGAGCCGACAAGGGCGGAGCGGTGGCTTTGCAGCCTCGGTGGCACCGTGGCTACCAGCAACGGCAGCGCTGCCTCGAGGGGTAGGGGCTAGAAAACCCTAGCCTCATCGGGGTAGGGTGGCCATGGAGTGCGATGGTGTGGGTGAGCGTAGTGATGGAGCGGCGGCGCGAGGGCAGGGAGAGAGAGGGAGCATCAGCGTGCGTTGCTACGGGAGAGGCGGATCGGACACATGGAGGCGGCGACGGCGAGGCAGCTGGGTGTGGCATCCATGCGCGCTGCGGCCAGGGGAGAGGAAGAGGAGGTGGATGCGGAGCGGTGGCGGCGAGCGAGAGCTAGCGTCGGTGTGGATCGGACGCACGGTGGGTGGGGGCGGTGATTGCAGAGTATTAGCGATTTGCGCAGACGGGAGGTGGGAGGTGGATGCGGAGCGGTGGCGGCGAGCGAGAGCTGGCGTCGGCGTGGATCGGACGCACGGTGGGTGGGGGCGGTGATTGCAGAGTATTAGCGATTTGCGCGGACGGGAGGCGGTTTCACAGGGGAGGCGGAGCGAAGACGACCAAAAAAAGTCGCACGAAAAAATAGTAGTTGTAGGAGATTACCGGAGGATAACATTTTGACGACAATAATGGGGAACGGAACAAGATTGGGGTAGAAGTATAGAAAGGTAATGTTGCAGTTCTTGACTTCTTGGGAATAAATAGGAGAGCTCAGTTTACCGACCTTCCTTAGAGGTATCAGCGCAACAATCCCGACAAAGCTTACGGTGAAGAGGAAGCCGGTCATCCAGCCAATGCCGGGCTCCTTGTAGCTTCCCGGCACATTACCTTCTGTCTCCTCCCCGGCCATCTCGTAGGTCCTCTTGTTCAGCCAAGCAAGAAGGAGCCAAACCCACCTACGGCAACATCATCAATCCGAGGTCACCACAGACAAGAACGGAAGATTCAATCACAAAACTCCACATGTCTCTTACCTCTAGTGGCGATGCTGTAGCATGCGATGGCGTAGGTCTGGATGATGGTGTTCTCCTGGTGGGTGAATGGGCGCGTGGCGATGCCAAAGCGGGCGAGCACCTGCGTCCACCTGCGGAGGATGACGAAGGCGATGAGCACAGCGGAGACGTTGAGCATGGGGACGAGCCCCATGGTGAGGCCTAGCTTCATGACGATCACGCTGTACATGGCATCGACAACGAGGCTCGCCACCATCCTGCGCGCTGTCAGCTGGTCCCGCCATGGCGGCGCGCGCCCCACACCGCGTGCTTCGCCGACCTTGGAGTCGCTGTCCAGGCAGACGGTCGCCTTCGCTACATCCTCATGGCCCCTGCTATCCCGCGCATGCACCATCGCCAGCTCGAGGTGTGGCGGTGGCGGCCTGTGGTACTGGTGTTGCTCCTCGTGTTGCCACCTCCGCCGCTCCTGCTTCATGGCAGAAAGATTTTTGCAGCGTCAGATTCGTGCCCGTGGGGATTTGTCAGGGTGTTGGTGAAATAAAAAGAGAAGCCTCACATGTCAGTGAGTTCTTGGCCCATTGGTCATGAGAGATTTAACTTTTTACCATTATAACAAACCTCCTAAGATCTCACTTCAATGGCTAGAATACGAATTTGGCACGCAACGGAGAGAAGAGATACAGAATTGTCACTTTTGCACTCGTGGCACGCCAGCGCGTCAGTCGAGGTTGGATCCGAGGCAGCATGGGGTGGCAAATGACCACGGCTGCCCCTGCCCTCTGCTGCTAACCTAGCTGGGCCGCACTGAGTCGCCTCGCCTAGGCCATTTGCTCGCTCTTTGTCTCCTAGCTCTCGCCGTAGCCCTCCGCCGCTAATGCCGCCATCCGACACCGCCGCTACCTTCCTCTCCTAGCTTTCTCGATGGATTATTACTCGAAGTCGTCTGGAGGTGGATGGATGAGGAGCAGGCTTCACGGTGGCCTGAGCACCCGCATTGCCTTGGTCGGTCTCGATCCCATTGGTGAGCTCAGCGGTTTCCCATTGATCCCTTGCCCGGATTGCCATATTGCTTGAGTGGTGGGAGGGTGGACCAAGAAGGGCAACGAGAATCATGGCCATTTGTACTTCAAGTGTGCAAGGAATGGGGTGAGTTGTCTCCTAGATTTTCCTAAATTAGCACAGTTAGGGTTGTAATTTGTGTCCTTTTTTAGTTCTTCAAGTTGTGTGGGTACTATCGATTCAAGAAGCAGTACTTTCAGCACTTGAAGGATCTCGACATCGTCATTGTTCGGCCATCGAACTAGGCAGAGGTGGTGGAAGAAGAAGCTTTAGTGGGGAGTCTAGATGGTGACAAGCAGAGGAATGAATTGGAGCACAAGCTAGAGAAACTGGTGTTGAAGATGAACATGTTAATTGCTTGTGTTGTATGTGTTGTCTTTGGGTGTGTAGTGATGTATGCTGTAATGAAGTAATGGATGAATGAAACTGAAAAATGTTGTCCCCATAATTTTAGTTCAGTTCTAAAACTTTGTTAATCTAGCTTTGTTCTACCGTGAAATATCAGAAGTGGATAGCAATTGCTAGTACTTTTCTTGCCATGGAGACCAAAATTAGTTCAGTTCTGAAACTTTGTTTTCTGCTGCAACTATTATACTTATTGTTGTCTAACAAAGGAAAGTTCAGAGAAACTATTTTATTTTATCTCGTACCGTCAAAGATTGGGACAAGTATTTAGGCACCACAGGCTTGGTATTTGCTTCAGATCAGCTTGGTGCTCAACTAGTGCACGGTGTGATTCAGGACTGTTGTCTAGTTGGATGGATGAATGAAACTAATGGATGACTTAAACTGAAATAATGAATTGACACATAATTCACAGAGGTATGATAAAAACATATCACATGAACATCATTTCATAGAGTAGTAGCTTAAGGCCACACATTACATAGTCATTTGGCCAGTTCCAACACAAAAGCTTACGGCCACACATCACATTGTCTTGTGACCACATAAAGCACATAATGTTCACGTGTTTTACTTTTTTTCCCCTTCTTTGCTGGAGTCTTCTTTCCTAGAGTCTTCCTAGCCTTGGATGCCAGCTGCTTCCTCCTTGGTGTCATCTTCCTTGGAGCACCATCAGCAGGCATGTCTTGAATCTAGTTTACAATTTGCAAATCAAGGCAGGTGTTCCTGTGTTCAAACATCCAGGAGTTCAGGGTTGCATTCTTTGGCAAGCATAGAATTGCAAAGTTTGTATCATACCTTGGAGGTGTTCTTGGGCTTGATGGTGGAATTGTCTCCAGTGGTGGCACATCCAGGAGATGCCTCTCTGCTTGTTCTTCTGCTTCTGCTACTGCAACAGCCTTATCTGCTGCTTCTACAGCCTCTCTTGCCACCTTTGCAGCTGCCTCTCTAGCCACTGCTGCTCTTGTACTCGGTGTTTCTTGGTCTATTGGTGGCTAGTCCTTCTTGGCCTTCTTTCTTCCTAGTCTAGCTATTGTCTTCTTGGCCCTCTTCCTATAAATAAACACCACAATTAGTTGTTGCTTATTTGTTAGTTGTTGCTTATTTATTGAAATAAGATAATAGTTCAGTATTTACCTTTTCTTTGTCCCTATTAGTGCACACCTCCAGCTACCAGTTCTGTGGCCATACTCACCACAGCCAGTACATTTTACCTGCCTAGTTCTTTCAGTTGGAGATAGGTACATGCTCTTCTTCAATCTGCCTGGTACTTTTTTCTTCTTGGACAGTGGTGGCAACAACTTGAAACCCTTGTCAACCTCAGGCCATTGGTCCCTGTCAGTGATGTTTGGGATAATACCATGGTAGGCAGCCTGAAACTTCTTAATAGAGTAGTATTTGTCCACATATAGGTCCATTTGGGGCTGCCTCATAGTGGCGATGACAGCCAATGCATGTGGGCATGGCTTCCCAGTTACCTGCCATTCTCTACAGGTGCAAACATGCTTTGTAAGATACACAACATGCCTCCTCACTTCTTCATCTTTGTATATCTCTGTGACTTCTGCTTCTTCTGGATGCCCCTTGGTCACTTTGAGGTGGCCTAGACCCTTGAAAGTTGCATTGAGTTGGTGTATGACAGCAGGTAAGGTTCCTCCAGTCAAGGTAGTGGAGATATTCCTTCTCTTAGCAAACAGGACCATTGTTTTCTCCCTGATAGTATCAGCCAAACAATACACAGGCAGATCCTTGTGCTCTTTGGTCCATGCATTCTAGGACTTAGCTAAATTATTATTGATGTAGTCACATTTGATGTCACTGTTGAATTTGCTCCTGGCCCAGAGTAGGTTCTAGTGCTCTTTGAACCAAGTAAGCACACCAGGGCTAGCTACCACAACCTTGTCAAAGAAATACTTGAATTTGTGAGGAGTATAGGCCCTAGCTGTAGGCCATATGTTTTTGGCATAGATATCTCCACTGCAATATTTCTTCATATTCTCCATCAAATGTCTGAAGCACTCTCTCTTCTCACACTAAGGCCACACTTGAGCCACTGCTGCCTCAAGACCCTTGCAAGCATCAATGCATACTACTAACTTGTCCATAGGTCCAATTGCTTTGCTAAGCTGCTCCATGAACCAGATCTAGTTTTTCTTGGTTTCTGAGTCAAACAATCCAAATGCTAAAGGATACATCTAGTTATGACCATCTAATGCTTGGGCTGAGGGCAACTGGCCATTCCACATCCCATTAAGGTTTGTGGAGTCTATACTAATGTATGGTCTACATCCATTTCTAAAATCATCTATGGCTGCCTTGAAACAACAAAAAAATATGCTGAAATAAATCTTCCCATCAACTTCTTCAGTAGCTATCTCAACTATGGTACCAGCCTACCAGGTGATCTCATCTCTACCTCTGCCTTAAATCTATACAACCAATCAAACGAGTCATCCCACTTACCAAAAAGCTTGTTGGCTGCTCTCTGTCTGCCATACACTACAGTTTGGTAGAGGATCTCAATCTTGTATTTGGTCTGCAACTCCTCCTGCACTTCCTTTGGACCCATGCTTGGCTTCTTCTTGAGTAGTGGAATAGCCCTCTCTACCACCCAAGCTTGTAAGGCCATCCTGCCAACCACTCTGCTTCTAAAGGCACAATTATGTTGCCCTTCATTTATTTGCACCTACACATGCACAAAACAGCCAAACATAAGTAACCAGACAAACATAACATCCAGACAGTTTAAATAAAACAAAATAAATCTATAAAAAATCTATACCCTAACACTCCCATTGTGCTGGGTTCTAGCTCTAATAATCCAAGAACATCCAAGAGAAGCACAGTTTTCCCTAAATCTTGATGTATCAGAGTGTGCAGTGCGAAGCTCAAACTCCTTGACAATTGCATGTTGTCTCACAGCTAATCTGAAATCGTCCATAGAAGGGTAAGAAACCCCTACAGGCATATCTGGATTATCCCTGTCCCAATAAAAAATTGGCTCCTCAACCACATGATCATCAACTGGTACAACTCCATCTGCTATATCACTCTGCATCTCAGCTGTCATGGTAGGGATAGGCACAACTTCCCTAACTGCTTCCTCTGCTCTTTCATCTGCTGCTTTGAAACCCATTGCCTCATACACTTTGTCCTCATCAGCAACTTCCTTGGCCTTTCCATCCTCGTTAGGCTCTGCCAATATAGTGAACTCAGCCCAATCAACCTCTTCTGCTTCTTCCACTGGCACAGATGGAGGTGGAGAGCTGCCGGTGTCACCACTACCTTCAACATTATTAGGAACAACATTGCCTTCTACATTATCAGGAGCACCACTGCCTTGTGCATTACCAGGAGCAGCACTGCCTTATGCATTACCAGGAGCAGCACTGTCTTGTGCATTACCAGGAGCAGCACTGCCTTGTGCAGAAGTGACACCAGATGCACACCTAACACCAGAGCTAGCATTGACACTTTGAGCATGTTTGTTGACTACATCCACTACAAGCACAGCTACCTTGTCATCCCATCTATCCTTTATTAGCTGCTTAAAATGTTCATCCCTCCTAACTTTCCATTCAGATTCACTGTCACTTCAACCACCCAAACATCTAATGTCTGTGAAGGTCCCCAGATTATCTTACTGGCCATTTTATCATGAAATTTAGACAGAGAAAACTGCACAGTCCTATCCAGCCATAGTTCATGCTCCTGTGGTGATATTTCTACTTGCCCATACTCACCATCAGCAACATACTTAGAAACCTTAACAACTAATCTAAAAGCGTTGCCAGCATCAATCCTGACACAATAACGAACAGAAACACAAATCAAACTGTTAGACGGTATCCTACTACACAGCATCTTCCCAATCCGGAATCAAAGCGAGGATGAAGTGCAAGGAAGTTTAATTTACCAAATAGGGCAACCACTCGAATCCATTGCGTCTCCAATCTCCACCGCAACAGAAAGCCACTACATCAACGGCCTACGAAGCAAGGAAGGAGGACAATTTCACCATCACCTGGTAGGAACCCTAACCTAACCTACAATCCCATCAAAATCAGTGCAATAAAACGAGCGGGATGGCGACAATGGCGGTCCACACGTACCTTCAATCCATCGAGAAAGCTAGGAGAGGAAGAAGGGAGAGGAAGGCGGCATCGACGTCAGATGGCGGCGGCGGAGGAGGGCTACGGCGAGAGTGGGGAGACGAAGAGCGAGCAAATGGGCAGGGCGAGGCGACTCAGTGCGGCTCGGCTGGGTTAGCAGCAGAGGGCAGGGGCAGCCGTGGTCATTTGCCACCCCCATGCTGCCTCGGATCCGACCTGGATTGATGCGCTGGCGTGTCATGAGTGCAAAAGTGGCAATTTTGTATCTCTTCTCTTCGTTACGTACCAAATTCGTATTGGCAACCGTTGAAGTGAGATCTCAGGAGGTGCCGTTTGTTATAATGGTAAAAAGTTAAATCTCCCATTGGCCGTGGGTGAACAAGAGTATGGGGTGTCAGTGAGTTCTACCGTCAAAGGCGAGTCTATGAACACGAGTGAGATCTTGCGATTTGCGAAGGAACATATCATCAGAGCAAGCAATCCATGGAGCAAGAAAATAGCTTGATGAAGAATCCATGGAATTTATTTTTGAGTGGAACGGAAGAAAATTCATCAGAGGGAAGGAGAAGAAATATCTCGCCACACCTGGGCTCCTCCTGCTCCAGCCAGAAGGACAACACAGCACCGAGCCAGTGAGGGAGGAAGAAATGTAGAGTTCACCGAAAAGAGGGAAAATGATGGATAAAAGGGAGAAAGGGCATCTCCAATTTTTGACAGGCCAATAACTCACAAGAAACATAAAAAATGTAAATTCCCATACCTGGGTGATGCTTCTCAGTATGAAGTGCTCCTCATCAGCAAGAGAGAGCTCTTGCGCAAGAAACTAGACGGGGGCTGCAGCCATAGAACTCGAAGCTAAAAATAAAGCGAGGGAGAAGAATCCACTTCAGCACACAATGAGATGCTGGGTTCCGTGCAAGAAACACTCTTGCGCACCCGGTCCCGGACGAGTGGCTGGGGTTAATTTCTGTTCAGACAAAAAAAATTTGAAGTCAACACGGATAACAGGGGTGAAATCGACCCGCTATATCGAACATCGATGATTTCAAGGAATTTATTTATTGTTAATTAGTGGCGTATATGACAAGAAGACGTTGCCTACCTGGGAACGGAAGCTCGACATGTAACGAACGCCATAGTGACGCGACAAGAGCGGCTCATCAAAAGAAAACTTTGCCCCGGACCTCACTTCCCTCTTACAGTGACGCGACGGCAGCAGGGAGCTTGGGAGCACCCGGGCCGCGGCCGTGGTCTTTGTACACGCGGGCACCAGTGCCAAAATGGGCAAGCGACAAGAATCACTGCCCGGAAAACCACACCAACCGGTGCGCGGCGGCGCGGTTCATGCACGCACGCAAAGGCGTCCGCTTTTTCTGGTCATGCTGCGGGAGCGGGACGTGGACAGACGCTCCTGATACTTGTGTACAGTGCCCTGTATGTGTGTATGTATCGTGTGGGGAGGACGACAGGTGATTTGGTTTTCTATACTTTTCTCATGTGCGGTTGCTTTCAAAGGAACGGGATACGTTCATACGTTTCCATTAGAATATGCCCATGACGTATCTCGACAAAGCGCTCTGGAATCAAGCGAGCCATTGTTTTATAATTATAATCCTTCCTTTTTCGTTCGTTCTAAGTTAATTTTAACAGCACTGCTAGCGTCTGAAGTCCGGACGGATGTCCGCAGCTACAGTCATTTCCACGCCTCCGTTTCACGCATCCACGCAGGGCTCGTGCCGTGTGTTTGCGCGGGGACGGCTCGTGGCTCGTCAGATTCCCACGCGCATCCCATGTGTAAACACCCGATCTATTTTTGAAATATTTAGATTCAATGCTTGCAATATGCAAAAGAAGACTAATAAAACATTTCGAAACATGCGTCTGAAACACTTGAAAAAACTATTGCAACACACACGCAATATCTAGATAAAACACTTGCAACATATGTGTGAAATATATGCAACATCCAGATAAACACACATACAACATACGTCTGAAAAACAGATAAAAGATTGAAAACAGACACTTGCAACATACGATACAAACCATTGCAACATATGCAACATCCTGATCTAGTTTTGCAGCATCCGTATGAAACATTTGCAACATACCTCTAAAACATCTAAAACAAACGTTTGCAACACGCGTTTTTAGCGCAACGGGCGGTGTGGCAAACTGACGCGGTGGAGACGGCCGCCACAGCAGATGGCGTCACTCGATACAGTGGAGGCGGATGCGGCAGACGGATGGAGGAGCCCCATCGCAGTGGAGTCAGGTCGCGGCAGGCCTAGGGCGCTGCAGCTCGGGGACGGTGGTGAGCAAATACATGAGGCCGGTGCGGCCGAAGAACTTGGCGACGAAGACGGTGGTGTGGCCCTGCACCTCGGCACTGTCGATCCACTAAAGCGGGCGGGGCGAATTTGTGTTGGCGAGGGCACGCTGGCGCGGGCTGGAGCGAGCGGCGCGAGGTGAGCGAAGCGTGTGGAGTGCTTTGTCTGTGTAGATGGTTGGATACGTCCGGATAGGAACAGAGCGTCCGAACACCCTAAACAAAAGCATTACCGTAATTTTAACAAACATTTTTTCGGAAAAATATCTATAAACAACATGCATTAAGACATATTTTATGAAAGAATTAATAAACAGTTTGACGGTGTAGATGTATTTTTTATTAAGTTTTTTTAAATGAGAGAAGTGTGACTTATTAGGTTATTTCGACTAGGAAATTATATGTGAGCCGATCAAAACTCTATCTGTAATTTTATCTTAGACTATACAAGGAGAGATATGAAGGAAGCCCCAGATCGGCACCCTGAATATATCATCAATCAGTCTGTTCGTTTGTTGGTTTCAACCAGGGTTTATCAGTCAGCCAACAGTGTTTTCATCTCATAATAAACCAACACCAGCCAGGCTTATCTACCCAAAAACCAATCAAAAAACGAGCTCAATGTATAGACATATAGTTGCGATTCCCTGTTCGCAACCGACCACCAGCATATGGTGAGCAAGCAATAAACACTCATGATACACTGGCCGTAGAATAATCCGTACCTGAATCCTGAAATCGATATAAATCCTTATCTCACGTGTCATCCCCTCTGATCTACTACCCTTTTTTTTTGGCGACTTCCCTCTGATCTACTACTGTGCGTGATAGGTAAACACCACCAAAGAGGTGCTTCCAATGTCAATCAGCGCCTACCGCCTATATAAACACCACTGACCACACAAGGGCACTTTCCTTACTAATCAACACGTAACCGAACCTCCTTCCCATAGTTGGCCATGCAGCCCGAGCCCACCGGCCCGGCCCAAGGCCCATTTTTTTACCCGGTCCAAGCATGGCCTGGCCTGGCCCGGCGGCTAACGGGCCCAGGCTGGCACGGCCCAGAGGAGCAGGCCATGCATGGGCCTTACCCCAGGCACGTGGGCCAGCACGGCACAGCCGAGCCGACGACCCGTTGGAGGCCCGGCCTGCCGCCTCCCCCTCCTCCTCATATGGCCCCCGCGTAGCCCCATGCCCCCACGCAGCCATCGCCCATCCCCGCTCCGCTCTCCCTCTCCCTCTCGGCCTCTTCGCTCTTCCTCAGAACCGAGCTCAAGGCGCGGCGACAGCCCCTCCCCTCAGAACCGCATGCACGGTGGCGCTAGCGCGGCGGCCTCTTCCCGTGGTGTCCTCCCTTCTTCCTCGCAGGGCGGCCTCCTCCCCACGGATCCACGCGCAGGGGTGGCGTAGAGTCCTCCTCCCCCTCGGATCCATGCAGCAGGGGCGGCGCAGAGGCCTCCTCCACCTCGGACTTTGCACGCAAGGAGGAGACACAGCGGCCTCCTCCCCCATGGATTCTGGGCGCAGGCAGCGTGCCTCTCCTCTGAGCTCCCTCTCCCTTTTCTCTGATTTGTGTGAATGCATGACTTTTGTCGATTCCTCTATTTTTCGATTTCTTTTGTGGTGTTGTGGACTTGTGATTGATCCGTGAGATCTAGAGCCCTGTGATTTTTGTTGTTTTTTTTTATTTTTCTTACTGGAATGAGATGAACAAGCTTGAGCTTGCCATGGCCATTGACGCTGTGCATTTGCCTCGAGGCCTCCTCCATGGCTCCATGCACCGCCGCCGCCAGCCGCGCTCCCGTGCTGCCCCTCGCCCCCTACTGCCCCTCCTGTTCTTCCCTTTCCTCTCTCTGATGCCGCCGACGCGGCTGGTGGCCCCCTCGACCTCAACGCCTGCTGAAGCGGGCCTTGGGCTGGCCCGGCCTCCCTGACAGGCCATGCTTATCGAGCCAGCCTGGCCCAAAAATCGGCCCAGCAGGCCGTGCCTGGGCCGTAGGTCAGGCACAGTGCCTGCCTCGGCACAGCCCGGAAGGCACGACGTGCCGTGCCGGCCTGAACCCCATCGGGCCGGGCCGGGCCAGCCCGTTGGCCATATATACTCCTTCCACGCCAGGCTGCTCTCTGATTCTTTCATTGTAAGGGACTTAAATACTTAATTGATAGCAGTATAGCGCAGCATTTACACTCATCGCAAAGGTGACCCCTTGAGAACCCTCGTTTCGTAGTGTGCTTGGAGAGGTGCATAAGCACAAGAGTATTGAACTTCAATGTGTGGAAAATGAAGGTACATGGCTCGTGGACCACAAGGTCAGATGCTTGCATTATTATTACTTGGACCACCAAAAGTATTGCACAGTGATTTGCTATAGCAGCCGGGGAAAAACGCACGAGCACAAGATGATCCCCTGATCTCAAGAGTGGGCACTGGAGTATTATTCAAAGACTATCAGCTTTGGAGGCAAAACAAAACCGCTCGCCTCTAGAAACTATTGATTTCTAGAGGTTTTTGTAATAAGATTTCATCATTGCTAAAAAAATCTTCTCTGTAGTATTGTACACATGTGCTTTTATATTTTCAAACTAAATATTGTGGGTCGTAAAAGTTTCAAATCTTGATTGAATTTTAGTTTTAGTTAAGGGTTAAGTAAAGTACGAGGGAAACGAACAAAAGGCCTTTGTAAAAAGAAGAAAATAAAAAAAAAGATGGACCTGGCAAGTACGTTTAGTGGGCTCAGCCCAACTGGGATCCTGAAAAAGTGAAAAAGCGCAAACTTATGAACCAGCCCAATAAAATTGCAGCGAATTCCTTGTTTGGTGACCGTCAAACGGCTTCATGTGGGTGTAGGGCTGACAGACGGAACAAAAAATCGTCGATCCTTCTCTCCTCAGTCGCTGCCGGTGCAATGGAAGTGGATACAGTAGCATCTAGATTCTATTCCGTTATCATGATAGTGCAAAACGATGCGCGTATACAGAGTCCCAATCTATCCGATTGCTCAGTGTCTGAAGCCTATCCCACCACGACGACCACCGAGTATAGCACGACAGCAACATTCACTACTGACGGGAAGCTCGATGCCATGCGTCTGAAACATGGATGAACTGCACTCTCCCTCGACAGATGTCCGTGCCCTCTTGTTTCAGAGTTCCAAGGCTCTCCTCTCTGTTGTACCGAAGCAGTGAGAGGCAAGCTCGGGGACGTCTGTTCCGAGAACAGAAGAAACGACAGAGACGAGTCACGCCGGCCACCCTTTTGAAACTCCAACGACAACACCTAAAATACAAAATCTATTCGTCTTTTGGGTAGCGCTATAGACAAAAAGTTCAATATCTATTCGGCATCTTCCCCAACAACAAGACCAAAAAGAGAATTCTTTCTACAAATGAGTTTCCAGGATAGATGATGTCCATATTTAGGGTGTGTCTCTCAGACAATCCAAAATATATCTTCCGTATAGGCATTCTGTTGGAGACTAATTTTAGGTCTCTTGCTACTTATTTTAAGTTTGGGCGTTGGAGACCGTCTCCCGGCATGCATTCTTCAGCAAAGCATCGATTCAACGTGTCAAATTGTCAGCGAGTTCTTTGGGCCGTTTGGAACCTCTAGGTAGTGGTGGCGGTGAGGCACCAGACGGAAAAAGGCGGGAGGTGCCGCACCCCACACAACCACAACCTGTGGTGCCGACTGAGGAACCGTTGGGCAAGTTGAGCGAACCGTGGCGGTGGAAGGGAGCATCAGAAGGGAGCATCGTTGATGCCGAAGGGGTAGGCGGGGGGCCGCGGATGCGTACTGGCTGTGGCATGCACGGCGCACGGAAATGCCGTGCCTAGATTTCTCTTCCGAAGGATAGCAAGCGGTGCCGCTGAGTGAAACTGCTCCACTGCAGCGGAAGAGCTAGCGCTGAGCACAGTAGAATCTGCTGAAAAGCTTTGGCGAATTGTGGCACTCGGTCGCGTCAAGAAACACGCAGCTCATTGCAGTAACAGTTTTATTAATGCTCTACTATAGTATGCTACTAGACGACAAGCAATTCATCTTGTCATCCTTCAAATTTCCATTTTACATATATACACCGTACACGATCCAGCTCATATGGACATTAGAACAGGCCTGATTTGTAATTCTACTCTCTAGCTTCCTGGCGTGAACTTCATGCAGATGGGCGGCTTGATCTTGGCCAGCGCGAGCAGCGACGACGGGAACGTCCAGATCCCATCGCCGCAGATGAGCCCCGATGCGACGGCGGGCACCAGCAGCGCGGCCTTCTTGCTGTCGAGCTTGTGCCACGCGAACACCACGAGGCTGCCCACGCACATGTCGATGGCGAAGCTGGCGCCCACGAGGAACGGCACCGCCATGGCCATCGGCAGCGGCACGAATCGCGCGATCCCGCGGGGCAGGAGGTCCCGCGCCAGGTTCGCCAGCACCGCGAACGCGAAGAACCCCGCGCACAGCTCCAGGCAGTGCGTGGGCAGCGCCGAGAAGCCCTCCACGCCGAGGATGGCCATGTTGCGGTAGATGAGCGCGTAGGGGGCCTTCCAGTACCCGTCCGGGTCGCCCACGTCGAACGCCCTGTAGAAGAGCATGAAGGTGAGCGGCGCCAGGACGCACCCCATCAGCGTGCCGATGGCCTGGCCGACCAGCATCGACCGCGGCGACGTCAGCGTCAGGTGGCCCGTCTTGAAGTCGTGCATCAGGTCGGCGGAGATGAGCACCAGCTGCTTCACCAGCCCGCAGCTCACCAGGCCGGCGACCACGCCGTTGTCTTTCCCAGCCCACGCCGCCAGCACGAACAGCGCGATCTTGCCGTAGTTGTACCCCATGTTCATGTCCGTCAGCCCCGTGCCGTACGCGTTGCAGAACCCCAGCGCCGGTGCCAGCACGTACGCCAGGATCACGTAGTACCACTTCACCTCCCGGAACATGATCGGGATCACGATCACCGCGATGAGGCTGAGCGCGGCGTACCCCGTGTAGGACAGCCAGGTCGGGATGTTGTCCCTGTTGAACACCTCGTCGCGCTGCATGTCGTCAAGCGCCATGGTGTCCGCGTCCGCCACTACATAGCACAAATTCCAGCTAATAGTAAGTAAGGATATTTCGGTGAGGTAATCGGATCTTTTTTCTACCGCTTTATTTACTTACCTTTGTTCTGGTTCTTGCGACGTGATCTCTCGCGTATGTTCTTGACAGTGATAGCTATGACTTTAACAAAGTTGTAGAGGCCGTCTCCCACGAGAAGAGCAATGCAGAGGAAGGCCTGATCGGGGAACCAATCGGGAATGGGGTTAAGAACTGAAGCTAGTTTTAGTACTGTAAGAACTGTTATAAACCCATTAGTATACCTTGTACCCGTAGATGCCTGACATGCTACTTTGAGACCCATTAGTATACCAGTTGCCCTTCTGCTTGCTGATGAGTGGCCACATTACGCCCCAGGAAAGGATGGCGCCGAAGAGCAACGAGAGGTTGACAAGGTGCGAGCAGATCATCCCAGCGCCAACATACGTCAGGCTGAAGTCGAAGAAAAACCTGACGATTCAAAGGGCTCAGAAAGGTGAGTCTTTTGCTGCCTTTGTGCACTGAAACATATAAAAAACAACAACGAGAAAGACAGCAGTGATTACGTCTGTTTAAAAGCTTGGAGCCCGAAAGTAGGGAACTGAGCGAATCCGCAGTTGTCGCCGGCAGTGTAGAACCACTGGAAGAAGCTCCAGAGGAAGCTGATCCCGAAGTACTTGAGGAATGCACGGACCTGATTTCTGGCATGACGGCGAAAGTGGTAAATAGTTCAGGTTTTCAGTTTGATCGTGTTGGCAAGTTGGGGGAAGATTTCGCCAGCATGACTGAAAGTCTGAAATGAAATGAAATAGCGTACTTTGCATTCTTATCTCCTTGAGGTGTGTGGAACCCGTTTATGAGAACCGCAGTGGCAGTCCCACTGGGATAAGTGAGTTTGTAGTCAATAACGAGCACCTGAAAAGTATTTAGAAAGGTGAAAACTAGAGGTAATACCCAGGTTCCCTAAAACGGAGTATTTCATACTTTATTATATTGATGAATTGAGAGAGAGAAAAAAGGTTCTAAATGATTGAACTAATCGTGGCCGATTATGCAAAAGTCTTCTAAACGTACAAAAGAAAATGAGAAGTTCTGAGAGCAACAGCAACCATAGAAAATTCAGAAATCGCCGCTCAAATAGTAGTCGGACATGGAAAGACGAGAGAGAGGAGCACCTTTCTGACTGGAAGCAAGGTGAGGAGCCCCACGAAGCTGACGGCGAGGAGGAATCCCGTCATCCAGCCGATGGCAGGCTCCTTGTAGCTCCCCGGCACGTTGCCCGGCGTGTTCACCCCGGAGAGCTCGTACGTCTTCTTGTTCAGGCCCAACAAGAACGACCCGAACCCACCTGCAGATTCAGATGGGGGTCAAGAACGACGGCGGATGCTTCATGCTTGGGATGGGGCTCATTATAGATTGGGCGACTTACCGCCGAACCCTATGGTGTAGCAGGCGACGACGGTGGTCTGGACGACGGTGTTCTCCTGGCGGGTGAAGGGGCGGGAGGCAATGCCTAGGCGCTCGAGGGCGCGCGTCCAGCCCCGGAGCACCAGGAAGGCGAGCAGCGCGGCGGAGACGTTCATCGTCGGGGTGAGCCCCGTGGTGAGGCTGAGCTTCATGACGATCACCGTGTAGACGAAGCCGATGAGCAGCGCCGCCACCATCCCGCGCGCGGTGATCTGCTCGCGCCACGGCGGGACGCGCTCCGCCACGCGCGCCGCCGCGGGCTCCGACTCCATGTCCGCCGGCGCCGCGCGCTCGGCCGGCAGCGTCTTCTCGATCTCGTGCGCGCCCGCCGGGTCGTGATGGAACTGGTCCATGGCCCCGGCGCCTGGGCCCCGGGGGACCAGCAGCTCGAGCTCCGAGACGGCGGCGGCTGCAGTATGGAGGCGGAGCTGTGAGTTCATTTGTCCACGGAAACTAGACTAGGCAGGATGCCACTAATACACTATTGCCATCCATGTGCTCGTGCATTGGACTTGGACAGCTGCACAGGCGTGAGTAGCTAGATGCACTCGGAATCTCGGATTGTTAAACCATTTTCGCCTTCTCTCTCTTCTCTTCTTCGATATTTTATTAAGTTTTGTAATGGAAATTGGAAACCGAAATTCCCAAATGGGTCAGAGAAGATAAGGAAGGATGAGGAACGGATGGATCCTCTCAAACGCTAACGTACATGTCACGAGCAGACGATTGGAGACGCGGCACCCAGATTCTGATTGCCCGAAAAGATCAAAATCTGGAGTGAAAACCACGCAAACGACGCCATAAATCACTCCAGCAGGACAGGAACACCCAAAAAACACACAGAACGGACTATGACGATAGCAGACAACGGAAAACGCGAAACTGACGCACAGGACAGCCAGAAACCGAGCCAAAGATCAAATTTCTCGGCGCGGATTGGAGAGCGGAGACCAGGCACGCTGAGGGCCGGCCGGAGACCTCACCTGGCTAGCTTGCCGGAACAGCAGCGCCTGATCGACGAGCACGGACGCCGATCAGCGATCACCCCTGGCACAAGCCGCGGCGAGAGGGTGGAATGGCACGGCGGCCCTTTTGTACAAAGCAACGGCGGCAGCCGCTCAAAACCAGGCGGTGTACTGCGCCTGCGCTTCGTATGATCGTATCCGGGTCCGGGCCACGCGCGTGCGGTCGCGCGGGGGTGCAGTACAAAAGGCAGGCATCGACTCCGTTGGCTAAATAGTGTTTCGGCTGATTTGCTTTGTAAAAAAAAACACTGTTTGTTTAGTTAATAAGTCATGACTGAAAGTATCGTTGGCTGATTTATTGTGAGAAAAAAATAATATTCATTAGCTAAAAAAATACGACCAAACAAACAGGACGACGGTTTCAGATTATAATTGAAGCGAATACGGCGTTCGGTCTTGCAGTACAACGGGACGGACGGGGTGCGGACAGCGGACGCGCGGCGCCGGTGCGTGCGTGAGTGAGAATGGCAGTGGCAGGTGCGGGAGGTGGGCGCGGGCCGGTCGATCGGTCAGCGATGTGCGCGCGTCCTTTTTACCAGCCGGGGCCGGGGACGTGGACGGATGAACACCTCGCTGCCGCTGCTAGCTGGCTCCCTCTCGCTTGACTTTTGGGTGTTTGTATTTTGGTTTGGCGTGCGACGGCGACGGCGACCGCGACGACTGGAACCAGTGGCTTGGAGTTTTGTCTCGATTGAACAAGTGCCGGGTTCGCCGTTCACATGTTGAGGGCCTTGGGGTGCGTACAAAGGTGGTTGACAAATTTCGGTGTTGATCTTGTGTGTCGTCGTAATCTTGTAGGGTCACGCTCACATCAGCCATCTGCCGTTTTTCTGCACTACTACTTGGCTGAAGCGTTGGTTTTGGAGAACTCATGTGGTGATGACCTGTTCCCAGATCAACGATTGATAGCGCAACTGGTGGTCTCGATTTATAATTTTGTACTACTAATTGTTTCGTGTACAAACAGCCTGATCTATTATAGCACTAAAAATTAGCGGCCACAATTAGTACTAATAGATCTAAATAAACCTGCTACTAATATGCTAATTATCAGCTAGTGGATTGCTAACTATTAGTTTCATTTGGAGGCTTGTAGTTGCTAACAGATGCTAATAGTTTATATACATTCAACTTAGTATGCAACCACCTTGTCGGGTACCATAAAAAGGGGTCTCCTAAGCAAAAATCGAAAAAATCGCTTAGACCCTGTCAAAATTAAAGCCAAGAGACAACTACTGGCTAACCCCCACCTTGTCCGAGGCTACCGATTCTCCGCCTCGCTCGATGCCTCGCGCGTAAGGCCTCAGACGGGGAACTGATTCTCCGTCTCGCTCGAGGCCTCAGCACGTAAGGCCTCGGACGAGGGTATCGATTCTCCGTCTCGCTCGAGGCCCCGCGCGTAAGGCCTCGGACGGGGAACTGATTCTCCGTCTCGCTCGAGGCCCCGCACGTAAGGCCTCGGATGGGTATCGATTCTCCGTCTCGCTCGAGGCCTCCGCGCGTAAGGCCTAGGACAGGGGAACCGATCCTCTGTCTCGCTCGAGGCCCCACACGTAAAGCCTCGAACGAAGTGCCAATTCTCCACCTCGCTCGAGGCCGGCTCGGCAACAACCCCTGCCGCCTCTGCCTCGACCGATCTCCCTGACAGAACAGTCACGTCCAACTAAACGTGACCAAACACTCCCGTGACGTCAGCCGAACTGACGGCTCGACACTAACAGAGTGGCCGACGAGATGGGAAGTCGCATCAACACCATGCCGTTCGGGACGGGACGAGGCAGGGGTTACCGGACTCCTGTACTCGGTACTGTGCCCACGACTGACGCCCGCACTGCACTGTGCTACCTAACCCCTGCTCCAGGAACAACGCGGCGTGGGGAGTCAAGTCTGGGTCACTGTAGCCTTGGTATCAGTGTGTAGGACCAACTGCTCCCTCCAGGGCCTCGGCAATCCACTTCAGGGTCTCGGTAGCTTTGGGATTCGCGTCCGTCGAGCCCCCCACGATGGCTCGGCCTCGGCACCAACTGAGCATCAGCTTTTTACACTATCAGCACACAGCGACCGGCACGTCGTCCGCCATGCCCTGCGTCAAGCTATCACTGGAGCTCCCACGACACATAGGATCGGGTGTGACCGGCGCGTTGCACCAGTGCATCAAGGACAGGACCGCTCCGTCAACCATGCCGCCACAGTGACAAGCTACAGGGCACGGAAACGCCACCTCCGCTCACAGGACGCCGCGTAGCAAACACATGTATCACCCCTGTCCCCCCTTCAACTATAAAAGGGAGAGACCGGGTCGCTTCTAGACAGGTATACACGCACAGACAGACGGGGACATACGAGACAGACGAACACGAACACACACGTTCACTTCCTCACCGCAAGAGATCAACATCTCAAGCAATCCACACCGCTCCACGCAGAGACCTGGGACCAGCTCCCTCTCTCGCCCTGCTTGTAACCTCCTACCACAAGCACCTCGATGCAAGGAATACAAGATCGATCTCTCAGACTGGACATAGGGCACCTATTGCCTGAACCAGTATAAACCTTATGTCTCTTTGCATCACCATCCGGAATTAGGGGCACGCAGTATATTTTCACTAGTTGGTTGAGGGTTCGCCGGTCCAAAACACCAACAGTTGGCGCACTATGTAGGGGCTCTACTGCGTGTCATCTTCGTCATTCCGACAAGTTTCGGATGGCAGACCCCGTGCGACCACTGTGTCTCGGCACGATAATCTGGTTCGGAAGCCTAGAGTACATGTCTCTAGGATATGAGTACGATATGATACTCCTCTCACCCAAAGTCCCACCGACCATCGACGACGTCACGTCCCAGCAGCCTAGGCATAGGCGGCACCCAAGCCACCGCTCTCATCGCGATCGCCAGGCACGGCATGGGCGGGACCACCCCGACCCCATGCAAGCTCAGGGCAATGCGCCGCGCTCCACCGGTATCCCATGCCCAGCTGTTGGCACAAGGTCCCTGGTTGAGGACCTGTCTAGCCTAAGCCTAGACAAGAGAAAGGCGTCGGTGGCGCGCAGCGACGCCCTGTCATCAAGCTCTGCCCCGCCACCCTCCTGAGGGGTTGACTTCGGTAGAGCGAAGCCCGGCGATGGCACCATCCCTGTACCCCTTTGGGTTGAGAAATGTTGCCGCCACCTATGCTTCTGCCTATGCTTCCACTCACGTGAAGCCCTCAGGACGCCACCAACGCTTCGCCCTTGACCTCGACGCCACGACCTCGACCCACACCCACGCTGACCTCCTCGGAGGAAGACGAGGCGTGGGCCGGAGCGGACTTCTCCGAGCTTTGCGACCCTGAAGCCATGTGTCGCTTCCTGGCCACGAGCGACTACTACTTTGGCTACTCCGACTCTGATGACGAAGGTACTTATGACCCCTCTCGTGAGTGCTTCCATGTCGAGCTCGGGATGCCAAGCATGGGCAATGAGGACGAAGGGGCAGGTTCTCGTCTCCCACCCGCCGAGGGGGCGGGCAGCGCCACACCTCCATGCGTCGAGCCTCGGGTAGCGCGGAGCGAAGACCTTGCCCCCTAAGGAACTTCGACGTCTAGACCTGGAGTAGCTCTGTGAGCTTTAGGCCAAGGTCAAACAAGACTGACTCCTTCTATAGTAGCTACGAGACACTCTCGAGCAAGAGCAGCGGGGTTCACAGTGATGGCGGAGCGGCCCGACGGAGGGCTCGCGATGTCAACCGCCGCATCAACAACGACGAAGGGGGCGAGCAACCCCCTATCTTCCATCGCGCTAGCCAAAATGTCGCGGCAGCGGCGATGCTGCTCCGAACTGATGCTCGAGCCCTCTACCATGGAGGGGCGATGGGCTCACGGCGAGCTCCGAGACCTCCTTGAGACTATCGCGGTGCAGTAGGCCAAAAGTTCCGCCTCTCGACGGCATAGAGGTGCCTCGGAACTTCCCACGGCACCACCTCGGCAGGATAGGGAGGCCTCGGTTTGTCCCGAGCCCGCTCGGGCACCAATGGCCAATAGGATCCCCTTGGTGCACGATCGCCTCGGCGACCGACACGAGGCGCAAGGCGACCACGATGTGGTCAGCAGGCGATGGCGCCACGACAATGAGGGCCCCCCCGAGGCTTACCATCCACACCGAGGTGGCCGCTACGACAGTGGGGAGGACCGTAGTCCTTCTCTTGAGCTGCCTGGCCCTTGAGTTCTTTAGCAGAGCTATCCGCGCTGCTCATTTTTCCGACCCGGTTTCAGCAACCGGCCAACCTCACAAAGTACAGCGGTGAGACCAATCCTAAACTTTGGCTGGCCAATTACCGCCTGGCTTGTCAGCTAGGCGGCATGGACGATGACCTGCTCATCATCTGCAACCTCCGTTATTCCTGTCAGACTCGGCGCTGAGCCTGGCTCGAACACCTCCCTCCCTCGTAGATCCACAACTGGCGCTGACTTGGATAAGGGTCTTCGTCAGGAATTTCAAGGGCACATACGTGCGCCCTAGGAACTCCTAGGGATCTCAAGAGTTGTCGCCTAGGGGTCGAACGAGTCTCTCCGAGACTTCATCCGATGCTTCTCCAAGTAATGCACCGAGTTACCAAGCATCGGCGACTCGGAAATTGTCCAGGCTTTCCTCTCCGGCACACCTGCGGGACCTAGTTCGGAGAGTTAGGCCAGAACGTGCCGACCTCAGCTGCCACGCTCCTCGACATCGCTACCAACTTTGCCTCAGGGCGAAGAGGCTATCGGAGCCATCTTCCCCAACAACGACGGCCAAGGGGAAGAGGAGGGACAAGGCCCCCTGGGGCCTCGGCTCCCCACCTCCCTAAGAAAAAGAAAAAGGGTTGCCCAGGGGAAGCAAGAGGTCCTCGAGGCCGGCCTAGTCATGGCCGTAGAGCGCAAGAAGTCCCTGAGGCCCCAGAGGCCTCGGGCTCTTCGACGATATGCTAAAGAAACCCTGCCCTTACCACCAGGGCCCGGTGAATCACACCCTCGAAGAGTGCACCATGCTCCGGCAGTTACTACGCCAAGCTCGGGCTCCCTGGCGACGATGCCAAGATGAGGGACACTGGCGATAGGGACAACGACAAGGACGACGGGTTCCCTGAGGTGCACGACGCCTTCATGATCTTCGGCGGGCCTTCAGCGTGCCTCACGGCGCACCAGCAAAAAAGGGAACGCCAGGAGGTCTTCTCGGTTAAGGCGGCCACTCCCTGGTACCTCAACTGGTCTCGGGAGGTGATCACCTTTGATCAGAACGACCACCCCAATTATGTTCCAAACCCCGGGCAGTACACACTTGTCGTCGACCTGATCGTCGGCAACACCTAGCTTACCAAGGTGTTGATGGACGGAGGCAGTGGCCTCAACATCTTCTATGCCAACACCCTAGAGCTCCTAGAGCTCGACCAGTCGTAGCTCCGAGGTGACGTCGCGCCTTTCCATGGCATTGTGCTGGGGAAACACACGCGACCCCTCGGGCGTATCGACCTGCCCGTTTGCTTCGGCACTTCCTCCAACTATCGCAAGGAGGTCCTCATTTTGAGGTGGTTGGGTTCAAGGGAACCTATCATGCCATCCTAGGGCGGCCGTGCTATGCCAAGTTCATGGTGGTCCCTAACTACACCTACCTCAAGCTCAAGATGTCGGGTCCTAATGGCGTCAGCACTATCGAGTCCATGTACGAGCATGCATACGACTGCGACATCGAATGCATCGAGTACGCCGAGGCTCTTGTGGAGGCCGAGACCCTCATCGTCAACCTCGACCGACCTCTTGGCAGCGAGGCGCCTGATTCCAGCATCGTGCCAGGACTTTTGAGCCACGGAGGCCGTCAAGCTCGTCCCGGTCGACCCCAACGGCCCCGACGACCGGGCGCTGAAGATCAGCGCCACCCTCGACATCAAATAGGAGGCCGTGCTCGTTGACTTTCTTCGTGCGAATGCCGATGTATTCGCGTGGAGTCCCTCGGACATGCCGGGCATACCGAGGGAAGTCGCCGAGCATGCCTTGGACATCCGGGCTAGCTCCAGACCGGTGAGGCAGTGCCTGTGCCGATTCGATGAAGAAAAGCGTAGGGCCATCGGCGAGGAGGTGCAAAAGCTTTTGGTGGCCGGATTCATTAAGGAAGTATCCCATCCTGAGTGGTTAGCTAATCCTGTGTTAGTTAAGAAGAAAAATGGGAAGTGGAGATTGTGTGTAGACTACACCAGTCTAAATAAAGCATGTCCAAAAGTCCCTTTCCCATTACCTCGAATTGATCAAATCATTGACTCCACTGTGGGATGCGAAACCCTATCCTTCCTTGATGTGTATTCTGGTTACCATCAAATCAAGATGAAAGAATCCGACCAGCTCGTGACTTCTTTCATCACACCATTCGGCATGTACTGCTATCTAACTATGTCGTTCGGCCTCAGAAACACAGGGGCCACATACCAGTAGTGCATGACCCATGTCTTTGGTGAGCACATAGGGCAAACCGTCGAGGCCTACGTGGACGACATCGTGGTCAAGTCCAGGAAGGCCAGTGATCTCATCGGCGACTTGGAAATAGCCTTCAAATGCCTCAGAGAAAAGGGCATCAAGCTCAACCCCGAGAAGTGTGTCTTCGGGGTCCCCCGAGGCATGCTCTTGGGGTTCATAGTCTCGGAACGTGGCATCGAGGCCAACCCAGAAAAGGTCTTGGCCATGACCAACATGGGACCGATCCGGGACCTCAAGGGAGTACAGAGGGTCATGGGATGCATTGTGGCCCTAAGCCGCTTCATCTCCCGCCTTGACAAAAAAGGCTTGCCTCTGTACCGCCTCTTGAGAAAATCCGAACACTTTTCTTGGACCCCCGAGGCCAAGGAAGCTCTCGCCAAGCTCAAGGCATTGCTCACCAATCCTCCCATCCTAGTACCACCGGCCAAGGATGAGGCCCTTTTACTCTATGTCACCATAATGACCTAGGTGGTTAGCGTGGCCATGGTGGTTGAGAGGCAGGAAGAAGGGCATGCCCTACCCATCCAACGACCTATTTACTTCATCAGCGAAGTGCTCTCCGAGACTAAGACACGCTACCCCCACATCCAAAAGCTGATCTACGCCATAGTCTTGGCTCGACGCAAGCTACGTCACTACTTTGAGTCCCACCCAGTGACCGTGGTGTCATCTTTCCCCCTGGGAGAGATAATCCATAACCGAGAGGCCTCGGGTAGGATAGCCAAGTGGGCCATTGAACTCATGAGGGAAGCCCTGTCTTTTGCGCCTCAGAAAGCAATTAAATCCTAGGTCTTGGCCGACTTTATGGCTGAGTGGACCGACACCCAACTACCACCTGCTCAAGTCTAGGCGAAATGCTGGACCATGTACTTCGACGGGTCCCTGGTGAAGACAGGGGCAGGCATGGGTCTGCTCTTCATCTCATCCCTCGGAGTGCACATGCGCTACATGATTCGGCTCCACTTTGTCACCTCCAACAATGCAGCCGAATACGAAGCCCTCGTCAACGGCTTGCAGATCACCATCGAACTTAGAGTATAATGCCTCGATGTGTGGGGCGATTCATAGCTCGTTGTCGATCAAGTGATGAAGGAGTTGAACTGCCATGACCCCAAAATGGAGGCTACTACAAGCTGGTACGTTGCCTTGAAGACAAGTTTGACGGTCTCGAACTCAACCACATCGTGCGTAAATTCAATGAGGCCGCGGATGAACTGGCAAAGATGGCATTGGCACGGGCCCCGATCCCCCCGAACGTCTTCGCTAGAGACCTCCACAAGCCTTCCATCGACTATGCCTCGGCGACGAAAGAGGGCCCACCGATCGAGCCCACCGCAAGGCCCGAGGCCCCCTCTGTCTCCGAGACCCCTTCGGGCGAGCCTGAGGTCATGGAAGTCAACGCAAAGCCTCCAAAGGCCAACCAGGGCATGGACTGGTGGGTCCTGCTCCTTGATTGCCTCGTTCGAGGAGAGCTTCCCGCAGACAGGACCAAAGCCCGACGGCTTTCTCGGTGAGCCAAGACTTACGTCCTTAGCAACGACGAGTTGTACAGGCGAAGCCCATCTGGCGTCCTCCAATGATGCATCACCATTGAGGTAGCTCAAGCCCTACTTTGGGACTTGCACACGGGAGCTTGCGGGCACCATGCAGCGCCTTGGATGCTCATTGGAAATGCCTTCCGCCAAGGGTTCTACTGACCAATGGTAGTTGCTGACGCCACCAAGCTCGTACGCTCCTGCGAGGGATGCCAGTACTACGCACGACAGACGCATCTCCTAGCCCAAGCCCTTTAAACCATCCCCATCACATGGTCATTCGCCGTGTGGGGGCTCGACATGGTTGGGTCTCTACAGAAGGCCCCCGGGGGCTACACCCATCTGCTGGTAGCAATCGATAAGTTCTCCAAGTGGATCGAGGCTCGTCTGATCAATCGAATCAAGTCCAAGCAAGCGGTGCTGTTCTTTACTGATATCATCCATAGGTTCGGGGTTCTGAACACCATCATCACCGACAATGGGACGCAGTTCACCGGCCACAAGTTCCTGACATTCTGCAATGACCACCACATCCGTGTGGCCTAGTCGGCCATAGGACACCCTAGGACAAACAGCCAAGTAGAGCGTGCCAACGACATGATCCTACAAGGCCTCAAGCCAAGAATATACAACCGGTTGAAGATATTTGGCAAGAAATGGCTTGCCGAACTCCTGTCGGTCATCTAGAGCCTGAGGAACACCCCGAGCCGAGCCACAGGGTTTACACCGTTCTTCCTGATCTATGGAGCCGAGGCCATCCTCCCCACTGACCTAGAGTATGGCTCCCCGAGACTACAGGCCTACAACGAGCAAAGCAACTGCACTGCCCACGAAGACGCCCTCGACCAACTGGAGGAAGCCCGAGACGTTGTGCTACTACATTCGGCCAAGTACCAGCAAGCCCTACGACGCTATCAAGCCCGACACATTCGAAGCCAAGACCTGAAGGTGGGCGACCTGGTGCTAAGACTAAGGCAGAGCAACAAAGGCCGCCACAAGCTAACCCCGCCATGGGAAGGACCGTACATCGTCGCCCAAGTGCTAAAGCCTGGGACCTACAAGCTAGCCAACGAGAAGGGCGAAATCCTCACCAATGCTTGGAACATAGAATAGCTACGTCGCTTTTACCCTTAAATTTCCAAGCGTTGTATACATTGTTTCTCAAAATACAATAAAGAAGCGTTCTTTAGTTGTTCTAATTTTTCGAGAAACCCCCCAAGCCCATCATGGGCCTCGGCATTATGATAACACCATAAGGGAGACTTGGCTCTACGTCTGCAGAGGTGCCCACTACGGGGCTCGAACAAGACATGGCTCTGCCTCTACTGAACCGAGCCTCCCTCGGGGGCTAGAAGGGGGGACTCCCCCTAAGTCCCACGCACCATTTTTAGTTGTTTTTCGAAAAAAATTCTACACCAAACTCTCTAGCATGCTCTGACAAATCAATTGTAAAAGACCTAAGGACCGAAAGTCTATCTCAAGGCCAAAAGGCCGGCCGAGTCGCGAGATGGCCTATGCCTCTAGGCTACGGCACTCCCTCACCAGCTTTTGCCCAAGGGGCAGCTTAGGCTCTGAGGAAGTTTTTTGCAAGAGATATGTTTAGAGACGAGACAGAGGGCAGAGGCTCGGAAATACCATAAAAAATGATTAGAAAGCGTAGATGCATAAGTACTTTAAAAAAGGCCCCGACGGCCACAAACGTCACGGTACGATAATAATCCTAATTTATTTACATGGCCCCTTTGGCCTAGGTCAAGGCTTAGGGTCACCGGCGTCGGCGAATGGTGTGGGAAGAACCACCTCCTCTTTGAACAGCTTGGCCAGCGCCGTGCCAGGGCCCTCAGCCACCTCCATCAGCTTCGTGACCTCCTCATCAGCCTCCTCATCATCCTCAGCCAAGACATAGCCATCACTGACGGCCTCGAGGTCGACACTGGCGTAGTGCGAGGAGACGATAGCCGGTGCGTGCTTGACACCCTTGTGCAGCGCCCCTCGGAGTCGCTCGCGCACTTGGCCGCTCAACGCGATCAAGCGGCCCCTAAGGGAGCTGCCTGACTCGACCCCCTCAGCCTCTAGGGCCTCGCAGACGGTACGGGTGGTGCTCTACAGCGCGTTGTGCTTCCCAACCTTGGCCTCGAGCACCGCCTGCACTACGATAGAGGCCTCAGCTACCCAGGAGACCTCCTTCTCCAACCTTGCGCCAAAACAAGCAGGATGGGGTTAAGCGCAAAAGAAAATAAGGCAAACAGGGGCGAAGCCCTACGGGACTCACCCTCGGCTTTCTCTTTCCAGCGCTGGGCCTCGACCCGAGAGGCCTCGACTTTCTCTTTCCAGCGCTAGACCTCGACCCGAGAGGCCTCGGCCGCCGTGGAAGCCTCTTTCTCTAGCTCTACATCACACCAGGGAGTTAGGGGTTGAACACAAGAAAAACAAATAAAACAAGGGGAACAGGACTCACCCTCGACCTTTCCCTTCCAGACCAAAGCCTCGACCTAGGAGGCCTCGACCACTTTGAGGGCCTCTGCTAGGGTGCCTTTCGTCAGCAGGTGCACACCCTGCTCCGCCCCAGCTGCCCAGCGAGGGCCTACAGAGGTCGTCGCTTCTTCAGCCCGAGACCTAAAGGTGTCTTAGTCGCCGGCCACCCGGGTCAGCTCCTCCTCCAACTCCTTAATCCGTGCCACCAAAGGGGTAGCCTGCTCCCGAGCTGTGGCCGCCTTGGCCATCATATCAGCACAGCGAAGGTGGAGGTCCTCCACCTCCACGCTCCGTGCCAACAGAAGCTCATTGGCATGAGCGAGCAAGTCCTTCTACCGCTGGAGCTAGTCCCAGATGTCCCTCTCCTGCCGGTGGAACAATGACTTCTTGAGGGACTGGGCCTCGAGCTCCTAGATAGGCAGAACGGACATCATGCACTACGAGAAAACTCGAAAAAAGACAACACTGCATGAGAAAAGAAGGCGTGTACCTGGGTGACCCTGGGCAGATCATCAGCCACGACGGATAGCGCTGTCCGCAGTGACCGCTCCGCTAGACGGCGGTATTGCTCGAAGGTGTCCCAACGCCCCCCCCTCGGCCGCGTCCTCGAGGGCGAACAGAGGCTCCCCCTTAGGGTCATCCCAGCTCTGCCACAAGACACGTGGGTGATCCTACCCACGGGGCTCGGGTTGTACCCGCACGAGGGCCGAGCTTCCCTCGCCAGAGGTCAGAGCCGGCTGCTCCACGGTACTGGCCACCTTGGCATCTGCCACTTCCTTCCCCCGGGAAGTATCATCGGAGGAGATCAAATGGACCTCCACTTCCTAGGCGCTCTCCTGCAACGGCGGTGGGCCTTGGACCAGGGGCGATATTGAAGCTTGCCCTACCTCCATCTCCACTTCCTGGGCCGCCAGCTTCGCCACGCTCACGCTGGCCTCTGTCGCCCCGGCCTCGGTGGTCCTAGGGGTCCGGCCTCCGCCACCTTGGCCTCGGTGGTCCTAGGCGCCCTGGCCTCTGTCGTCTCAGCCTTAGAAGTCCGGGGGCCTCGACCTCGCCTTTGGTGGCCTCGGTGACTGAGGGCGCCATGACCCCATCTGACTCACGGGCCTTGGCCTCGCAAGGCGTAGGCTCCTCCTCCTCCTCCGCTTGCTTTGTGGCCACCTCGGTAGCCTCTCCCTGGGCGACCAGCTCCTTCGGGTCGGCCCTCGTCGACACCACGCCATGTTGTATGGCGGCTTGCGCCTCCACCACCCATTGGGTGGTAGAGCTGGTGCTCACCTTGAGCGCCTTACATGGCGCCAGGGCGGGCACTTCCGCTTGATGCTTTTGGCTGAAGGCAAAACACCAACAAGGTCAGCATACGACCAAGGAACGAATGGGAGATGCTGCCAACTCTGCTAAAAAAACACTCACCTCGAACGGGGATACAACTGCTTCATCACTGCGTCCCTCCTCTGCAGCGGTGGTGGCACAGCCTCTGTGCCCACCGGTGTCGGCCGGCCCTCGCCGGACTCCGGCGCTCCCTCGACCCTCTATGGGGGTAGTTGCGTTGCCCCTGTCGCCGCCTGCTCCACCTTCATCGTTGAGCCCACCGGGC
Organism: Miscanthus floridulus; assembly: GCF_019320115.1. NCBI lineage: Eukaryota > Viridiplantae > Streptophyta > Magnoliopsida > Poales > Poaceae > Miscanthus > Miscanthus floridulus. The sequence continues at coordinate 75,067,980 of NC_089590.1, forward strand.
TAATGGCGTGCTTCCCTAACACCCGTGCCTCGGGCGCATCGGCATCAGCCCCAAGGTGGGTGATGGCCGGCCTCGAGGTATCCTCTCCTCCTCCTCCTAGAAATGCTGGGCTACTCGTCAATGCCCCGAGCGCCGCCCCCCTGACATCAGGGAGATGGTCCAAGGGACCCCGCCCCACCTCACTCTCATCATCATCGCCCGAAGAGTCCATCGATAGTGACGGTGACGGAGACGCCTCCACCAGGAGACCGTCCTGCCTCTGCTGCCGGCGGCGTTTCTCTAGCTCCTCGCGCTCAAGGGTCTTCCTCTTGCGCTTTGCCTCCTCGGCATCCTTACGCTTCTTCTATGCCTCGGCATGCGCCCTGTTCACCGCTCGCCGCTCTGCGTCCTCGAGAACGGGTGATGGGGAGGCTTGCACATCCCTCATCCCCTGTGGGAATGACGAACATAAATAAGGGAATAGGAAACGGTGAGGAACGAGGAGGCCTCAGGGGCCGCAACAGCGCATGACTTACCAGAGAGATGTACCCCCACATCGGGCGCATCAGGAATGGGGCCAGACCACTAATCCTCAGCCGCCCCTCCACCATCTCTCTCACCCGACATAGAATCTCCTCGTCGGAGAGGGCGATGGCGGACATCTAGACACCATCGATTGGCTCATCCGGTGTCATCTCGAACAGGCACCGCCACCGAGCCATCAGCGGTAGCACCCTCCGATGGTGGAAGGCCGCCACGACCATAGCCGCCGTAAGGCCGCGGTCGCACAGCCACTCCAATGCCTCTAGGAGCGGCCGTAGCTTGGGCTGATCAACCACCACGACGCCGTACCTCCACTTCTCCGGTTGGCTCTCCATGATCCGCCCGGTATAGGGAGGAAGTCTGTCGTCGTCATTACAGAGGTAGAACCAGCTATTGTACCAGCGATGGTTGGACGACGCAAGCTGGGCTAGGATGTAGAGGAGATGCCGGTCTTGGCGCACTTAGAGAGTGCAGCCGCCGGCCCTCATCGCCTTCCGCGTGCCCGTCGTGCCCGTCAGCTTGGTGGTGAGCCCCGCCCAAAAGAGGTGGGGCCATAGCTCCTAGTGGGGGGCAATGCCTAGGTACCCCTCGCAGACAGTGACAAAGATGGCCACCTGCGCGATGGAGTTCGGGTTGAAGTTGTGGAGCTCCACGCTGTAGTAGTGCGGGAGCGCCCGCATGAACCGGTCCGCCGGTAGGCCAAGACCGCGCTCGTAGAAGGTCACGAAGCTCACGACATAGCCGTCGCGTGGCCTCGGCTCTGGCTCGCCCCTCGGAGCGATCCACTCCAGTCTGTTGGGGTCGATAACCGGGCGGAGGAGGCTGTCGTCGACGAGCGACTGCAGCGTCTCCACGGACACGTCGGATGAACCCCAAGGATCCGCCTAGAGGACAACAACACTGCCGACCATGGGTACGGTGGAGGAGGCAACTACGGCGGTAAGGCTCGCTCTCTCTCTCTTCCTCGCCCTTCTCCTTTCTTCTCCCCGGCGCTCTCTGCTCTCAGCAACGGACGGGCGATGAAATCGGAGAAGTTTCCCTCAAATCTGGCACAGTTAATCCAGATCTGATTTAATCGCCCACGCGCCTAACTTTTCCTTATTAATCACATGCACAGTATGTCCCATCCACTGACACCACATCGCATCCGACCGCAACAATGGCAGGCGCCATTTCATCTCCCTGAGAAACCGCCTCAAAAGGCGCACCTGCCATTGTCAGCCGATGGGAGGGGAATATCCCCCACCCGATTCCTTTCAGACAAAGGAACTGGGCACCGAGCCCGTTACGGTCTAGGGGTTCGAAGGCTAGGCCCCTGAGGGTCTCGACAGCTGGCCTAGGACAATAGAGTCAGGGACAACTATGGGCGAGCCCGTACATGGCTGAGGCCCGAGCAAGCGATCGCTCGGGATGCCCTAAGTCATGTCCGAGACCGGTAGGGAGGTCTCTGAATGGGATCCCACCGTAGGGAGGCATCGAGCCCTCGGGGCCAATTGAACGGCCCTGGGACCCACTAGAGAAGTCCTCTCGTATTTTTGGGGTGCGTCTCTGGACCGCCAGTCGACCCTTATCGAATGGGACACGGGCCTCCACTCGGACTTACCCGATAACAGCTCACCAGAGGTGTCACTGCTCGCGCCCAGCGAGGGTAGCCTGGCATACTCCACCCCTCCTTCCAAACAAAAATGATGCGTGAGGGCCGCACAAAAAAGACGGGGAAACTCCTGATCGCCCTCTTGTTCTGCGCAGAGGCTCGGGGGCTCTTCCTGCAACCAAGCCTGCGACCCTGCGACCTAAACTCGCACTCATGGGCTTAGCAAACACAATAAAACCCCTCGCACGACATGAGAAACACCCTTGAAGGAATAAATCCACTCCTCTAGGGCCTCGGGGGCTACACCCGACGGGTGCGCTCACGCGCACCCACTGAGGCTTCGAGTATGAAACACCATCCCGCTAGGAGCTGCCGTGAGCCAAGTCTCGTCAAAACCTCAGGGAGAGCGCTCACACTCTCCCTAAGGCTCGAGGGCTACTATCGGGTACCATAAAAAGGGGTCCCCTAAGCGAAAACCGAAAAAATCACTTAGACCCTGTCAAAATCAAAGCTAAGAGACAACTACTGGCTAACCCCCACCTTGTCCGAGGCTACCAATTCTTCGCCTCGCTCGAGGCCTCACGCGTAAGGCCTCGGATGGGGAACTGATTCTCCGTCTCGCTTGAGGCCCCACACGTAAGGCCTCGAACGGGGTATTGACTCTCCATCTCGCTCGAGGCCCCGCGCGTAAGGCCTCGGATGAGGAACCGATGCACGTAAGGCCTCGGACGGGGTATCGATTCTCCGTCTCGCTCGAGGCCCCGCGCGTAAGGCCTCGGATGGGGAACCGATCCTCCGTCTCGCTCGAGGCCTCGCACATAAAGCCTCGGACGAAGTGACAATTCTTCGCCTCGCTCGAGGCTGGGTCGGCAACAACCCCGCCGCCTCCGCCTCGACCGATCTCCCTAACAGAACGTCACGTCCAACTAAACATGACCAACCACTCTCGTGACGTCAGTCGAATGATGACTCGACACAACGGAGTGGCCGACGAGATGGGAAGTCGCATCAACACCATGCCGTCTGGGACGGGACGGGGCAGGGGTTACCAGCCACTGTACTCGGTACTGTGCCCACGACTGACGCCCACACTGCACTGTGCTACCTAACCCCTGCTCTAGGAACAACACGGCGTGGGGAGTCAAGTTTGGGTCACTATAGCCTCAGTATCAGTGTGTAGGACCAACTGCTCCCTCCGGGCCTCGACAATCCACTTCAGGGTCTCAGCAGCTTCGGGATTCACGCCCGCCGAGCCCCCCACGATGGCTCGGCCTCAACACCAACTGAGCCTTGGCTTTTTACACTATCGGCACACAGCGACCGGCACGTAGTCCACCATGCCATGCGTCAAGTTATCACTGGAGCTCCCACGACGCACAGGATCGGGTGTGACCGGCGCGTTGCACCAGTGCATCAAGGACAGGACCGCTCCATCGACCATGCTGCCACAGTGACAAGCTACAGGGCACGGAAACGCCACCTCCGCTCACAGGACGCCGCATAGCAAACACGTGTATCACCCCTGTCCCCCCTTCAACTATAAAAGGGAGAGACCGGGGCCGCTTCTAGACAGGTATACACGCACAGACAGACAGGGACATACGAGACAGACGAACACGAACACACACGTTCACTTTCTCACCGCAAGAGATCAACATCACAAGCAATCCACACCGCTCCACGCAGAGACCTGGGACTAGCTCCCTCTCTCGCCCTACTTGTAACCCCCTACCACAAGCACCTCGGTGCAAGGAATACAAGATCGATCTCTCAGACTAGATGTAGGGCACCTATTGCCTGAACCAGTATAAACCTTGTGTCTCTTTACATCACCATCCAGGATTAGGGGCACGCAGTATATTTTTACTAGTTGGTTGAGGGCCCGCCGGTCCAAAACACCGACACACCTATTAGCAGGTGGATCCAAACTCTTTCCTTCTAAAAAATAGCTAGTTACAAAATAGCACTAAAAATTAGCTACCTAATAGTTAATAACTACTAATTTTTAGCTAGCTAATTTTAACAGGGTCTGTTTGGATTCATTAGCACTTAAAATTAGCTACCTAATAGCTAATAATTTTTAGCTAGCTAATTTTTAACAGGGGCTGTTTGGATCCACCTATTAGGACCTGTTTGGATCCACCATAACTAAAATTTAGCCAGCTAAGGATTAGCTAGCTAAACTTTAGCTAGGAGTGTTTGGATCCTCTAACCAATTTAAACCTTGGCCATGCTACCGCTCATAAATTTCATTGTTTGGCTACCTGAACTTTAGCTAGGATGTTTGGATCCTCTAGTTAAACTTTAGCTACGAGTAGTTTGGTCATTAAGGCCTTTTAACTGATTTTAGCTAGGTTGAAACAATTAAAGGGATTATGTACATTTTAGCCTCTAGCTAAAGTTCAGCTGGGTCTGCACCTACGCCAGCCATAGCGACACGGGACGTTACGATGGCAGGTCTAGTCTTCATTATTGGAATTTGGAAGTAAAATGTTTGTTTTTGGCCGGAAAAGTCAAATGTTTTTTTTCAAATAAGAAAGTCAACTGCTTACTCTGTACGGCTAATATTTGTCTGTGAATGTATACCTAATATTTTTTTGTGAATTACAAAAGTACAAATGCACAAGCTCAACATGTACGCACACTCACCCCTATGAACCCAAGTATGTAAACCCTACCTCTACGAGCACCTCTGAAAAACTGTGATAGCACATCTCGAGATTGAAGAAGTCACCACAGGCGCTTCGCTGTCGATGGGTATGTCGCCTACCACTGAAAACACAATGTCGTAAATCCTGGAATAAATTTAGAAAAATGTGAGCCTCCGTGCTAAGTCGAGGACCTGATATACTCCCTTCATTCTAAGAAGAATGTAATCTTAGGTGTAGCATTGGCCAAATTTCGCTAAGTTTATTATAAAAAACTACCTGTAGGATTAATGGGGCCGTTCGGCTGGTGTGGAAACCAGCCGGTTTTCACTGTTCTCGGCTTGTTTTCACTGTTCACACTCTCACAAATTCTTCCAGATTCCTCTAAATTCCTCGAAGCGAACATGACCAATAAGGGTTGTTTGGTTCAGCTACAAGTTATGGAAAGTTTGAGTTGTGAGCTCAAGAAAGTTGTTATCAGTTATATATTGTGGAAACATTGTTAGCTATTTTGGTTTAAATAACTATGAAGCCGATTTCATTCCTCTATCTCACCTGAAGCAGTTGTGAAACTTCTCTCTATTTCCTTCCATCTTGGGAAAAATCGAAAGCTAAAAGGCCAAAAGAAAGGTCTAGGTGCTGCGAAAATTGTACTACATAGAAATAGCTGCTCCTGAAAAAGCATTTTCTAGTTTAGTCCGTGTCACACCCCAAAATAGAATTTTTGGATTGTGAGTACAAAACACCTAATAAAATAAACGATGCAACATTTTTCATAAAAAAAATTTAAGATTTAATTAGGGTTTTACAATTTAAACATTGCAATATGAACTTAATTTTTTTAGAAAAATCAATCTGATATATTGTTGCATTCACGCTGCTTGCATTACTTTCAAAAAAATATAAGTTTTGTTTGAAAAACAAATTTAAATCTTATTTTAAAAGTGTTTAAAAGTGGAAAGTTTTGAAAACTCAAATAGTTAAATGATTTTCAAAATAAAGTTTTAAAGTTTATAAAAAGTTTTAAAACCTATTCTCTCTGTTTGGGCCAAAAAATCATTTTACCCACCCCACAAACCTATTTTTCTCTATCTTTTTCTTTTCAGCTCGCTGCTCACTCCTTGTCGGGTCGAAACCCCTCCTCCCTCTTGGCCTGGCCTTTTCCTTTCACAGGTCGAAGTTGCTAGCCGCTTACAGCCCACGCTGGCCCAAGCCAGCCTGCAGCCCAACTATTTTATATTAAAACTGTACCTATTTTTATTTACTAAATGTTTTTTGAAAGAATGGTGCAATTAGAATTTTGGTGTCGGACTATTTTAACATCTAAGGCCACATTTGAATTTATTAGTTGCTAATAGTTAGCTAGTTAATAGTTGTCTCTTAATAGTTTATAGCTAATATTGTCTGTTGACTGCTATTAACAAGTTTGGCTCAACTAGTAAGGTAGTTGTCAGTTGAGTAACAATTAGCTAGACATTAGCTGGATCCTTTTGGATCACGAGGATAATTATTAGCTCTGTAGTTCCACATAGGGTCTAAATTTGACTCAAGTAAATTCTATCAAGCTAATCCTGATCACTGATTCTGAATCAAATGATTAAAAGATATGGGCACGGCTATAGTATCGACATAAAAAAGGGAAATATTGATGAGACCTCCGCGCCTGTTCCACGTCAAAGCACAAGTCTAAGAAGTAAGGACCGGTTCAGTCTCACGTGGGCAACAATGCTGTTGTGTATGGATGGGGTGGGGTTTGGGGATTTGTTCAGCCTACATCAAAAGGTTGCCTTTTATGTGAAGCAGAATACCGGGGCTGTCAGACTCCGCGGGTTAAGTTTTTTTAGAACCTTCCTTACCTCGGCGAGGCCACAACAAACTGAAGCTTGGATGGGGATAAGGATGGGGATAGGGATAAGAGATATTATATTCTAGCCATCTGTTCTCCACGCCTCATTTAATCCTAACCATTATTCATTTCTCTTTCCCTGTCCCACCCCAATATCCCAATATCCCAATATCCAAACGGCACCCAGGGGTTTGCACAAGCGAGATTAACCGCGTTCTGCAGAAGACGCCGTCTGCGTGGGCTTACCGGCCCATTGCTATCCACCTGCTTGGTCTGATTCGGCCCGTGCGGTGATTTGATGAGGTGGGAAGAAGTTTTTTAATCCCTCAACTTTTGTCGAAGGACAATTTCCCTCCATCGAGTTTGGGCTGCACCATGTTAGCTAAGAGGAATGTAAATCGAACTATGTTAATATTCGAGAAGGCTGATTATATTTTATAAAAAATTAAAATATATTTTTTAAAAACTATCTATTCTAATATTAGTAGCTAATTATATGTAATTAAAAATCATAATATCTATTCTAATATTAGAAAATTTAATCAGTGTTCTAAATAGCAGACTAAGACATTTAGGGATCTCCCTTCTCAAAAACTAATAGCAGGCTAAATCGGGCTACAACGAATGATAGCGGCTAAATTGTATATAAGAGCAAATAGTTTAACCATCTATGAGCAACTATATCGGGAGATAGCGGCAGTTACAACGGGAGATTTAGAACCTTGAAATTAATTTAAAAATTGTTTTACTTTAAAAAATAAAACCAGTTTCAGTTTTCCACAAAAATCATGCTATATCTTATGGTACCTCTTTTGAAATTATTTTAATCTGGTATTGTCTTCTCTTTTTTTGTTTATTTGTAGAAGATGCTCTCATTATATATTGAGTATACTTGACCGGCGGTTTCTGAACATGTTCGGAGTACTCATTTCGATCGTAGTACCTACAAATTACACACTCAACTCTCCAAACTTGTTCCAAGTTCTCACTTCGTTTTTGATATTTGTAAATTGTATATTTAATTCTCTAAACTTGTCTGAAGTTCTCATTTCGAACCCAGTATTGATGCTACCACAACTATTTTCGCAGAACTTTGAAAACTCTTCTTGGCGTTTCATAGGTCTAAGTCACATTTTTTTTGCGTTTTGCAATTGAAGCCTCCACAAAATCAAAAGATAAACTAAACCAAACCAAAAACCAACATATAATAAGAACCAGGCATGTGATTTTGTTTTGGTTTGGATGGTCTGTCGTTTTCGATGTGCCCCATCACCCTCCCCAAACCACAGTCAGGGCACACGATCAAGGAATACTTTTTATAGGAAAAAAATATTTCGATACTTTTTCGAAAAAAGTTATGTAATTTTTTAAGTTCAATTAACCTACAAATTATCAATCCTACTCGATTTACTCCTTTTGTGACTGACGTGTGACGTCAGAACGTCTAGAGTAGATTTGGACGGTTTTAAAAGTTAATTAGAGAAGATAAAAGAATTGATATTTTGTAAGGAAACGCTCAGCCATGGTAGTCCGTCCCGTCGGATGCGGCACCTAGTCCTGCGCAGCGACCGGCCTCTAAAAAAATTTCCCACTCCGCTCATCCGCCCGCTGCGGTGTGGCTGAGCATTTCCAGGCCGCTCATTCGTCAGCCCCGCCGCGCCCCCTTCCCGCACCTGTCGCGGCGTCGCGCTGTGCCCTCCCCCCCGCATCGCACCCCATTGTCGGCTGTGCCGCGCGCCCATCCCCTGCGAGCAGACGGTGCTAGATGACTGCGAGCAGCGGCACTGGAGTAGCAGCATCAGGGCTGCGCCGACAGGCGCAAGCCTGGGCCGCGAGCAAGCGTTGGAGAATCACAGGAGGATCGCGTCGCTGCTGCATCGGCGAGCTCCATGTGCTGTCATCGACCTTTGCATTGGCATCGAGCTCCGCAACAACGAGCATCCATTCGCCCAAGCATCAATGTGACATTATGCTGAGAGTGCGTGTTGCCAACGTATGTTTCAGATGTTTCATCTGGATGTTGTAAAAGTGGATCGGGATGTTGCATATGTTGCAAGTGTTTCAGATGTATGATGCAAGCGTCTATTCTCAATGTTCTATCTGCTTCAGACGTATGCTATGTTTCACACATATGTTCCAAGTGTTTTATCTATATGTTGCATATGTTTGCAATGATTTTCAAGTATTTTTCAGGTGTTTTTGTATGTGTTTTAAGTGCATGTTTCATATATTTCATGTCTTCTTTTTTATGTTGCAGGGGTTGTATCTGGATGTTTCAAAAGTAGATCGGGATGTTGCACATAGGATACGTGAAGGAAGCGGGAGGGGGTGCACGACGCGGGCGCTCTAAACACAAATGCGTGTGGGTGACGTCCGGGCGGCGCGGGTCCCATGTGGATGCGCGGAAACGAAATGCAGCCGCGGGCGTTTGCCGGACGTACGGGCGCTAACAGTTCCGTATTTTATATCATGAGACATAAATCAGACTTCGGCGAAAATTAGAAGATGTTAATTTTTCTGGCCTAAGAGCAAGTATAATAATATGCCGTAAGCTGACTAAATGCTAAGGTGAAGGAGAGAAGAGAGGAGAGAGAGGAGAAGCAGGTTGTAAAGTTACGGTCGGTTTTGGCACGAGAACAAAAAAAAAACCCTACGAGAGAGAAAAACAGACCATATATTAACAGTGAAGAATTAATTACTATATAAATAGGCTAAGAGAAAGCCACAAGTATTATTAGCCTTCCCAACTTCGTTCCCATTTTGCAGGGCTCACCTGGGGCCGGGTCATTTACATATTTACTACTATTATGCAGACACATGAATTATTGATATGGTATTTTTTATACGACTGCTACGATGGTAAATACGTGAATATTCCGTCGGCGCTCGGCAGTCGGCACGCCGATGCCCAACGGCCCAGTGTAGCTGACTAGCTGTCCAAGTCAGTGAAAGGGTCGCAGCCAATCAACGTTCAGAACCGCCCGTCGGCAGTGGGAATGGGAGCTCCTCAGGCGATCGCATCCAGCCACCTGGCCCGTTACACGAATGCCCACGACCTTTGCAAAGGTTTCTTCATCAAGTTTAATTACGCACTCCAAGTCAGGAAATCCCCGATGATCTCCTGCGCGTCGCAGCCCAAGCCACTCGATTAGTGGAGTCCACCAACCAAGCACGTGTCGTCCCTCCCCGTCCCAGATCCCAATCCGCACCAGCCGGCCAGTCCGATCCACCACAACCCATTCCGTCATCCGCCTTCCCCGTCCGCTCTCGTCGGCGCGCGATGGAGGGTCTCATCAAGGGGTTGGTCCACGTGGCCATCGACGCCGTGGAGGACGCCGTGCGGGAGAGGGACCACGGCCGCGGCGGCGGCGGCGACGACGAGGCGCCGAGGAGGAGGGCGCCCCAGCGCGCCGACCCGGACGCCGGCGGGGAGGAGGAACGCGACGAGCGATCGCGGTCGACGTGGGCCGAGGTGCGCGCCACTTGATGCTTGCATTTGCGAATGCGAATGCTGATTTTGGTGGCCTTGGCTGCTCCGCAGGTCGTCTCCGACCAGAAGGGCAGCGATCCGGACGAGCGCCGGGACCATCGGAATCCAGGGCGGGTGAGTGGCCGCTGCTGTGCTGGTGGGCGAGCGAGGAGCGATGATTCTATAGGTCTAATTATGGAATTGTTCACTTTGATTTTCTCACCGCATTAAGGACAATCGTCATGAGAGGAGGGAGGACGAGGGTTGGAAAAGGGTCGATGGTCGGAACCAGCCGCAGCACCCCGTTGGCCGGCAGAACCAGGTTGACCGGATTTAGATTGATTTATTAAGTGTGCATTTCTGGGTTGTTTCTTTTGAAGCATGCTGATGCAGCTGCGGGGGTTCAATTTCTGCAGTGCGAGGGGGAGGAAAGGTGCGATGGCGGCAGCCGGCGCCCTCAGAAACAGCAGCAGGCACAAGGATACGGGAATCAGCAACAGGTTTATTTTTTCCCTCATTTTTACTTTCCTTACAAGAGTTGGGCAATTCACCTGCTCATCTTTCATTAGATACTGCTTGAAATGGTACGTACAGCCGATGGAAATGGTAAATTCTGGATTTGTATTTTGATTAAATAGGAATAGTGTGGTATGTTTATGTTCAGTTGAATGAATTGTTCTCCGATGCACTAATGAGATGATAGTGGGGCAAGTTTTTTCTTTCTTTATAGGATCTTCCGAAGTACAAAGTTGCAATAACACAACAGCTTTCTTAGTTAAATTTGAAAGTTGTGTCATACTATTTTCACGCAGAGATAGCTTTTCTCTTAAACCTTTTCATAGAAGAATTACAAGCCCAAATGATTGGTTGCTTGTTAAGAGTGTCTTATCAAGTTTATGATTTTGAATATTTTAGGAAGAAGGGAGGATAACTGATGGAAGTTGGCAGACCGTTGGTGAGAAAAAGCACCATGGAAGACCACAGCAGGTTTGATTTCAGTCTTTCAAAGATCAGAAATGAAATTTCTTTTTCGTTATTTTGTTTCCTCATAGAATATATTTAAGCTCTTACTTTAGTTTTCTGGTCCTTTTACTTCTATATATACAAGACAGTCAACCAACATTTAGCCATGGAACCAATGCTTTATTGAGTTATTGTTACACTGAAAATGAATCAGTTGACCGTTACAGAATGTGGTCTGCTAAAAATGCACTCGCCGACTTTTCCCTCTTTGCTCATCTTTGAATGATCAGTATTATAACTCAAATATGACGAGAATATGAACCAGGTCAATCTTTTTAAGTGTATCAATACTCTGAAGTACAGATATGAGCAAACCAAGTGTAGATACACGGCTACACCCCATTTGTTTCTTGTAAGACTGCTACTTTTATGCCCACATAAATCAATTGACACTCTAGTTGAATGGTGATAATTGCATGTTTCGGAAGCTTTCTTGTACTATCTGAACTCTGAATTCACGACATTGCACAATGCAGTCTGAAGCATGGAATGGATACAGAAAGCCACCATCAGAACAAAAGTACTCTGAGGATGTCGGTCAGATTCACCAAGGACTCAATGTAGAGCCCACCAGGGAGGAGCTGAATAGCTTATCGAAAGCCTGTAGCCGACTTTGGGAGCTCGATATGAACCGTCTCGTTCCTGGTAAGGACTACAGAATCGACTGTGGCGAGGGGAAGAAAGTTTATCAGAAGGGTGATATGGCATCTGAAAGCTTGTTCAGCTGGCTAGGCGACGATGTGCTAAGAAAACCCACCTACTCACGTTTCTGCGCACTTCTGGATAACTACAACCCACACCAGGGGTACAAAGAAGTTGTTACCCAGCAGGATAAGCACGAAGAAATAGCTTTCGTTGAAGAGATTGCCAGAACAGCGCCAATTAAGTACATACACCGGTACTTAGTGCAGAAGGGGGCTGTACCTCAGGACTATGAGGACTTCAAGAGAATGCTGACATCCCTATGGTTTGATTTGTATGGAAGAGGTGGCAACTCTAGCTGCTCTTCTGCCTTTGAGCATGTATTTGTTGGTGAGATCAAAGGACGGGGACAAGGGGAGAATGAGGTATCAGGCTTCCATAACTGGATTCAGGCAAGTTCTCGTATTGTTACAAAAATCTAGTTTCCTTATTTGGACATTTCTAACAGGTATTCCGTGACTAATTTGCAGTTTTACCTGGAAGAAGCCAAGGGAAACGTGGATTACCAAGGTTATATATTTCCAAGGCGCCGTGGTGAATCAGTGAGTATATACTATATAGTTAAGCATTGATGTAACAATAATGTTAGCTAAAATGTTCTACCCTGGTCTTGGCAGCCTGATTCAGAGACACAGCTGCTAACGGTTCAGTTTGAGTGGCATGGTGTGCTGAAATCAGTATCCAGCACGTTGATTGGTGTCAGTCCAGAGTTTGAGGTCGCACTCTACACATTGTGCTTTTTTGTTGGAGGAGAAGATAACCGCGTCGATATTGGCCCATACAGTGTGAACATCAAGTGCTACCGACTGGGGAACAACAAAATTGGATCAGCCTTTCCCATTGCAGAGAACTGATTATTTGGTGCTCTGCTTCTGCAAGTTTGTAAATCTTCACTTTTTTGGTTTCATAGTCACTTATATGAAGTTAATATTGTTGTACTGTTCAAGGATAGCTGGTTACTTGTGCATGAAACTTGAAAAGGTACCATACTGTTCAGTTTGTATTGCTACTTGCACTACTGAAAAAGCTGATAACTGAGACTAAAATTACTTTTCATGGTTTTGTTGCTGTGTATGTGGAAGCTTTGCGCTGAATATTTTCTGGCTTTGTCATGTTTATTTACTGCTTTGCTGTTTCTTGATGAAAATTCAGTACGGTCTGCACAGAGACACAGGTGAGCATAAAAGAATGCATGGTTTATATAGGAAAATGAGCATTATGTTTCATCTTCAGCGTGTTACGTATTAAAGGTGGAAAGCCATACTTATTCCACAGCAAAAAAGGAGTTATTTAGGAATGGCCTGAGATTAATTGAGTTCGATCAACCAATGAGAACCAGAGAATCTTTGAGGCACCAGCATTTTTCTGCTAAACGTTAGAGCATAGAGGTGCGAAGCCAAAATCGCAGCCACCGGAGCAAAAACTAGCATTGCAGCTAAGCAATAAAAAAAATACAGCTAAGCAATAAAAAACTAGCCCTTGGATTTATCACTCTTGAAAATAATACAATAAAATTGGCCATTAGGAATGGCCTAAAGATTAGGGCATGTTCCAATGCAACCAACAAAAGTTTAGCTAGCTAAAATTTTAAAGTCCAGCTAAATTTTAGTTAGGATGTTTAGATGCTCTAGCTAATAGACTTAGCTAAATTTTAGCTGGCTTTAGCTGGGTTGAAATAGCTAAACTCAACTAAATTTTAGCTAGTCTTTTAGCTGGGTTGTTTGGATACCTAGCAACTAAATTTAGCCAGCTAAAGTTTAGCTGGTGTATCAAACATGCCCTAATTAACCTGTTTGACTGTTTCAAGCTAGTGGGCTGAAACAAAATGTCTTGTCACTGTCACCTAGTTTATAGTGTAACCTAAATTTCTGAAACTTCATCTAGTTTAAATTGCAACCTAAATTTCTGAAACCTCATCTCAAACTATAACACTTTTTTTTTGCTATTTGTCATGGCGCCACAGATGTTCTGAACTTTAATGTGATATTAAATAATATACAAAACAATAAGTCTATTTCCATAAACATTTAAATGCTGTAGATATCGCTTGATATATGCAAATCCAGTAAAATATGCTAAGATGCACAAGCTAAACTTTAGCTGGCTAAATTTAGCTGTTAGGCATCTAAACGGCCTAGTTAAAAGACCAGCTAAAGTTTAGCTGGGTTTAGCTATTTTAACCTAGCTAAAGCTAACTAAAATTTAGCTGAGCTTATTAGCTGGAGCATCCAAACACCCCAGCTAAAGTTTAGCTGGCTAAAATTTAACTTTAAAATTTTAGCTAGCTAAATTTTAGTTGGATGTAGCCAAACAGGCCAACTAGGATTGGATGCGCGTGGACTATTCTTCCTCAGAGAATGAGCGGGTGCCGTCCCTTTGTGAGATGCCGGCTACCCTCTCTCTCCAAAAAAATATATCATGGCACCTCTATTTTATTGCGTAATCTAATCTTAAACTCTTACCAAAGTAAGCCTCACTAGATTATTTCTCTCTTCAGGTAAGATGTCCGTATCATTTCCCACCGAGTGTCCCACTAACTTGCAACACTTTCATACAAGCTATCCATGTCATCTCTTATTAATTACAAAAAAATATCCACGTCATCTCTGTTATGTGCAATACTTTTGATCTTTAATCTATTAACGTAAAGTCATCTACATATGCTATTTGTTTCATCACCTATCTTCTATAATGTGATCAAATATTTCATTGGTTTTTCTTCTATTAGCTTATCGATTTTTACCAGATCTAATATAATAACATAATATGCAAGTCAAATTCAGATAAATACACAGTATATATAATACCATATAGTAATACTATATGTAAAAGAATTATTTTTAAGAAAATCCCACGACAACGCGCGGGGCATGCTTCTAGTTTCCTAAAATTAATACACGGATTCTTTGCTATTTGTATATGTCTTCCACCACAGATGTGCTCAAATTCAATGTGGTATTAAATAATATATACTAAGCAATATGTCTATTTCTATAAGCATTTAAATGCTACAGATATAGCTTGATCAATGCCAGATACAGTAAAATCTTCTTAGATAACAACTGTGATAAATGGGTTGGATGCACGCTAGCTGGAATTTACCTGTCTACAACACACATATCACTGCTCAATAAAAAAAACAGCCTTCCAAACCAATGACAAGTGGACCCGGATGAATAGGTGGCGCCAACGGTTAAATTCCAGCTCACTACTAGTATATGGTAGACAGCCTATAAATCTACCACCAACCCCACTCCCTACTACTCACACCTTGCAATTTTGTGGCTCTTCAGGTTTTCAAGCGCTCCTTAAAGGAAACCTACACGCTCCCTCCCTGGCCATCGACTTGTCATTCGACAATCCTTATCCCATCTCCATACTCCATCACCACTCCCTTGTTGTAGCCTGCTTTCCATATCTTCACCGCAACAGCTAGGACTAGCTACCTCAGAGTCCTCCCACAATCCAAATAGCCAACTATAGGATGGACGCGAGGAAGAAGCCACAATTGATCATTCCACGGGCCCAAAAGATCAATACGGAGAGTAGATCTAAGGCTCCGCGCGACGGCAAAGCAAAGGGATCGAGCGCTATGGGATCCGGGCAAAACACCGCCAAGAGAATCAGCGGCGACAACCACATGAAGGTGAAAGAGGTTGTGGATAAGGTGAAAATGTCAACGTCGGAGCAGGTGGTCTTGTCAAAGGAAAAGCAAGTCCAGGTCATAGACATCATTTCAAGTGATGATGATGATGAGGAGGAGGAGTTGGGGGGAGAAGAAGAAGAGGAGGAGGAGGGCAGAGACGGCGACAAGCACGCCATCGTAAGGGTAAGGAAGTTTGAGGGATGTTGCATGCTAGCTGAGGTGGATAGGAGCAATGACCATGGAGTTGCAAGCCGAACACGGCGACACAAAGCCCTGCGACGCAAGAACTCACAATTCAAGGACAACAATGATTCCAAAGGGACATTCAGTGAACCGATAGATGTGTAGTTGGGTGAATGTACTTATTACCCTATTAACTAGTTGGAGTCCCAGCGCGTTGCCGCAGAAATCGTAGAATGATTTAAGACGATTAGTATTTGAAGGGTTGAAGATGATAAAGTTCGTGAGTCATTCTTGAATGATTGCTAAAGTCATGTTGGAATGCCGAAATCCAATAGGAGTTGAATGACATCTCTGTTGATTCTATGACTATGAACATCGTTATGTTTCTAGTATTTGATTGTACATGGAGGGAATGACCTGCACGAAGAAACAATGTGCATCTGCATTGCATCTAATTGGAGATGTCAATAAGATATTAATAAAATCTTGACCAATACCGTCAACCAAGGTCCAGAAATAGAAGTATTGAAGATCACCAAATGTAAAACTCGCTTTAGGGGCTATAGCAGGCCAGGTACACCTTACAGGCATGGTCCATGGCTGCTGCTTCCCTCTGTCCAGGCTATTTTCTTGTTTCTAATCTTTTGCAAACCAACTAATAGATTATCTTCAAAGTGTGCAAAGGAGATATGTCAGTAGCGAAACCGGCCATGGCCATGCAATAAGATGTGAGGGTACCATGGCAGAAGCTGAGAGAGCTGGGATTTAGCGACGGACGATGGTGACGATCATGGTGAGCAAAGGTTGGTTCTGAAGGGCAACGGAGGACCCAAGATCGATGCCTCAAGGGAATCATCATGGCCATGTTTAGATTGCAAAAAATTGCAACCTGATGAATAGTAGCACTTTCGTCTTATTTGATAAATATTGTCCAATCATGGACCAACTAAGCTCAAAAGATTCATCTCGTGATTTCTAACTAAACTGTGCAATTAGTTATTTTTTTACTTACATTTAATGCTCCATGCAAGCGGCTAAAAATTGATGTGATGAAGAGAGAGTGAAAAAACTTAAAATTTGGAAGTGATCTAAATAAGGCCCATGTCGAAAAGTGTTTCTGCTATACTGGTTAACAATGGAGGTTGGGTGTAGAAGCTTCCACAGATGAGGATTGGCAAGGTGGATTTAAAGTGGCAGCTTCCGCATGCTAAGGGCTTGTTTGGATGTCAAATTTTTTGACAAAGTGCTACTGTAGTATTTTTTGTTGTTATTTGACAAATAGTGTCCAATCATAATCTAATTAGGCTTAAAAGATTCGTCTCGTGGATTTCGTCTAAACTGTGTAATTAGTTTTATTTTTTATTTATATTTAATACTTTATGCATGCGTCTAAAGATTCGATGTGACGGGAAATCTTGAAAAATTTTACATGTGGAACTAAACTGGCCCTAAGGGCGTCCGCAATGGGCTGCAGCAAATAGCTAGCGACATGCACATAAGATAGAATAAAAAAATAGAAGCACAGGCATGCAAAACATACGAAGAGGGGAGAGGCAAACACAAATTTTATGGGGAAGCGTGCGAGTATAGCGATTTGCTCGGCGCCAGCGAGTTTACTTCTGGCCATCTCTCTCCTAAATATAGTATAAAAAAATCATCAGGCTAACTATTTGAGATGACGTTGGGGACGCGCTAAGTGCATGTATAACCATAGCACTGCCGGACGGCCTGCGTCTGCAAAAGCTTCCATATATACGAAGACGAAGGCCACCATAATATCTGATCCGGTGGACATGCATGCATGTACACTACTCGCGCTAGCTGCCCGCACGGCCGACGGCACTCGCCTCCGCGACGCGTATCGGGTGCTGCTCCAGCTCCGTCTCCGTCGGGGGCTGCTCCAGCTCTGTCGGTCCAAGCTCAGACGGCGGCGCGCACGCATCTACGGCTCGGAGGCGGGCGGCGGGAGGCTGGGGGCGGGCCACCAGGCGGTCGGTGGCAGTCCCTAGGGTCGCGAGCTGGCGGCCGGCGACGAGCGCTAGGGTCCGGTCTCGAGGGGGCAGCAACCGATGTCGCGCGGGCAGGCGGGAGGCCACCGAGCTCTCGCGCGCAGAAGAGACCGGGCGCTCGTCGGCAGGCTGTGGAAGGTGAGGACACCGGCGCGAAGGCACACGGGATCCGCGCGCCATCGAGTCTTCGTACAACGCTGCTGGAGCCGGCGTCTCGGCCTCGGGCCACGAGCCGTTCCCGTCGTCTCGTGAGACGACGAGGCCTCCGTCTTCTGGTGTCGGCGGGGTTCGTTTTGCAAAAAATACATCACGGAGACGGGTCGAAGAGACGCGTTATATGTGCCATAAGAAGATGGAGTAGGAAGATAGTGGTGGCATTAAAAAATGTATCTTGATTGCCCTTTGGTTGCCGCTGTTTTAACTGCACCACAGGAAGTTGCGCCTGGAAGATAGTGGAGGTGAGATGTGAGTAGAGGTTTCAGATTTGAGGAGAACGGAGAGGTTGTTCACTTTCTTGCATTGGCTGAGTGCTTGTTGACCTCGTTGATTCCTTCCTGGAAGATGAAAGTGGGCGGCTACTGCTTGTTGACCTCATTGATTACTGAAAGATGGAACAGTGGGCAGTGGCTGAAAGGAGGTGGTGGAAATTGCATGAAGAGAACATGCAGTGCTAGCTAACGGGAAGGTTTGGGCAGATGTCGTTAAATAGAGGTGATCCAGGGGCTTAGAATTCAGATGACGTGGCTCGCGTTGGTTGTAGATTTATAGCAATCAATGATTGCTAGTGGCCTCCATCTATATAGGTTATATAGATGTAATATATCCTCAGACTCAACATCCTCCGAGACTGAGAAAAGTATTTTGCATTGGAGTTAATCTCCCTTTAATAAGGTCGTGGGGTAGTTCTTGCATGTTGTGGTTGATGGCAAAGTAAACCCATAAAATCCATGCGATCTCATGTCTTTCTTCATGTTAGCCTGTTGTATTAGTCTTGGTCTGTGTTGTATTAGATTCTGTCAACGTCTTCAATCAACTTTGAATTTGAACCAGGGATTATGGTGTAGGCATATTGTTGCTTTATTATATTCCATCCAAATATGTTTGATACACTTCTATGGATATCCAGTTCTGATGTGCGATGCATAACTCCTATTTTTCTAGTTGCTACTTTGTTGGTTACACTAGAAGTATAAAAAACATTCTAGTTATTATTCTATATTTTTATTTTCTTTTACAGGAAGGACATGCATGCAAACACGTAAACCTATTGTAATCATCATTTGGTGGTTATATAGTACGAATCATATGTGCAACATGAGCAATGCAAGTTGGAATCATTTGCATCTAGGACAATTGTCTGGCGGACATCCAAAGTGATGGTCGTTTGCTGGCGGACACCCCGTTTTGAGCAGTTTGCCAGAAGACACTCTGGTTCGGTGAAATTAGGCCACAGGACACCGCGGACCGGTTGCAGTCGGTTGAGGAGATAGAACAACGGTGAAATAACATTCTTGTCCCTGCCGCCTTCTTCTTCCTCTCTCTCCCTTTCTTTTTTTGTTTCCTGTCCCTGCCACCCTCTCCGCCTCCCGCACCCGCCATCGCGGGTGGCTGCGCCTCCGACGCGTGCGTCTCTAGCGGCCCGCTTCGGCGCCGCGCCCAAGCCTCGCGCCTCCGGTGGGCCACGCCTCCGACGTCCGCGCTCCGGCCTCGCGCCCTGCGTGCTCAGCGGTGGACATCCTGGCCGCGGTGTTCACGGCGTCCGCCAACACCAAGTTAGAAGGGACAGCCGCCGCCGTCTGCGACGAGGCGCTCGAGGTCGTCTTCTCGTTGTAGGTCCCGGAGCAGTGCCAGTGCTCGTCGACATGCTCTTCGACGACAGGGGCGGAGCGCCGCTCGTGCGAGCTCGGCCTGGCGGCGCTGGACTGCCTAGTGCAGGGTGCGTGGAGGGGCGCGCTGTGCGTGGTGGTGCGGTCGGAGTAGTACGTTGCTACTAACCTCGCCTCCCTCCCCCGCACGCTCAGAGGTCGGAGCTCACTGACCTCCATGGCCGCGCTCCACCATGGCCGGCGACCCAGCGCGGCTCTGAGCCTACGTCCGGAGACGGCCTCCACTCGCCGTGGCTCCGCGCCCACGGCTCGTGCGCCCGCACGGACGGTCTGCTTCCCCTGCTCGCTCCCGCGGCTGGAGACGACATCCGCGCCATGGCCCATGCGGCTTTGAGCATGCGGCCGGAGATGGCCTCCGCTCGTCATGGCCTCGCCTACAAGCTCAGCATGGCCGCGGCTGCAGGCAGCTCGCCAGCTCGTCCAGTGCGCTTGCATGGCCGGGGTTGGTCGATGGCGGTGGCTGCTGCTCAGCAATGGAAGAAGAGAAGAGGAGAAGAGGAGGAGAAGAAGATGACAGGTGGGGCTTGCACGTCAGTGAGAGGGAGAGGGGCGGACCCAATTATGGCTCAGGGGCACCAGGATGTCCAAAATGAATTTTTCTCTCCTCAACCTGGCTACAACCGGTCCGCGGTATCCCTGTGACCTAATTTCGTCGGACCAGAAGTGTCTTCTGGTAAACTGCTCAAAACTGGGATGTCCTTCAGCAAACGACCATTACTTTGGATGTCCGCCAAACAATATTCCCTTTACATTTTGGTGCCTCGTATAACAATGATTTGGAACTTATTATGTATATGCATGCATGCCTTGGATTGTTCTCCATTAAACAACTGATATAATGTTAAGAAAACTATATATGTAGGATGTTTTACTAAAAATAGAAAAAATTGATTCCGTAGCATTAAAAGATCACAAGAATTGTAAAAGACCATAAAAAATCATGCAAACATAAAATAACACCGAAACATTAAAAAATCCAACCAAATCTAGCACTCCGTTATATTTTGCTTTACCGGCATTAACTGAGACAAAAATACCCCTGAACATCATGGGAGTCATAGGAACCACAGAGCCACAACTCGAGTGCCCGGGACGGTCCGATGTTGTCACTCATGCCAGTGCAAAATCCACCGGCACCATGCGGTGTCACAGATCGGGCCAGTGTCGACGGCGCGGACCAGGGGTGTTTGGTTGTTGAGTAGCTCCTAAATTTCATGTCATATCGAATGTTTAGGTATTAATAAAAAACATTAAATATAGATTAATTATAAAATCAATTACATAGATAGAGACTAATTAACGAGATGATTTTTTAAGCCTAATTAATCTGTCATTAGCACATGTTTACTGTAGCAACATTGTCAAATCATAGACTAATTAGGCTTAAAAGATTCGTCTTCTAAATTAGTCATAAGTTATGTAATTAGTTTCGTAATTAGTCTATATTTAATACTCTATACATGTGTCCAAATATTTGATGTGACAAGAGTTTTAGGAGGTCCTGTAGAAACCAAACATGCCCCGGAATAAGCTAGCACGTGGTGGTCAGATGTCGGCGGGCAGCCAACATTGCTGGTGAGGGCCAGGTCTGTGGGAGGACGACGGCGCAGGCACGGGACCAGGCCGGCATGTCAGCTGCGGGCGAGGGCTAGGGCCATGTTCGCTTCGTTGCAAAAGCCATGACTGAAAAGTATTATTCACTGATTTGTTACGAGAAAAAATACTATTTCTTCGCTGAAACAGTATGACTCATAAGACAAACGAGCAGAGCCTAGGTCGACAATACTTATGTCACTCCCGCAAGGTCTCACATCTACAAGTTTTTGGATCCTTTCCTTTGGCGATAATGGAGCGGTTCTAGTGCAAGTTTTTCGAGGAGTACACCACTCTCAACGTATAGCCTAGGCGCCCATCCACTTGGCTTCTTGCGTACTCCTTCCATCCCACAATAGAAGTCGTTATGTGATGTAGTGCATGCCAAATTTTCTCAACTTGACTAGGTTTGTAGAAAATACGTGCAACATTTATATCTCTAAATAAGTTTATTATGAAAGTATATTCAACGATCTATCTAATGATACTAATTATGTATTATAAATATCAATATTCTTTTATATATAATTAGTCAAAGTTAAAAAAATTGACTTCTCAGGAAGGGAGAACAACTTCTATTTTGGGACAGAGCGAGTGATGGTGGGGAAACAGGCAGTTATGACCCGCCTCCGCATCAGCAGAGACAAATTTAATTGGGACGAAAGTAAAAGTACATGTATTGCGAGTCCATACTTCCATAATTCTTATATTTGCATAAAAATTATGTTAATTACATCTCCGAAGAGAACACCCCTGATTAAGAGTTCTAACATGAGTACATGAAAAATAAGATTACATCATATGGCTTCCCATTACAAACTACAAAAGAAAACAAAGTTTTCGGTCTTATAGCCGTGGATGGATGAATATGCATGTTTGGCATAGGCTTGAACTTGATGCATGTTATTTTATTTAAACATGACATTTTTATTTGTTGAGGAGCTAACATATACTCCTTATACCATTGGTCGCTAGCTTGTTTAACTTTCTAGCGACCCATGATATGTATGTAGTTAATCTATGCAAAGCATTTGTGAATATATTATTATTTGTTCATACCATGATATGGCGTTAATTCTAGCTAACTCGGCATGTGACATCTTGACCATGCCCCATAAGCATATACGACCAGGAGGAAATGATTTGTTTGTTTGTTGGATATTTCTTTGGTGCATAGTATCATGTATGTATGCACGTAATTTACTTTGAAGACTAAATTTGACATAGTCTTTTGGATCATTTAAGATTATGATTTAGCATATTTTTTAGATGCCCGTTCATGGATGTACTCAGCATATGGTGCAATATTTTATTTGGGCTAAGCCAAAGTATTTATTTTGCCATGGACTAGAAAGATATGCTGCATCATCGACTCGGCCGAGGCACGTGCAATTAATTTATTTTATCAAGGTTAGCATGCATACTCATAGTACGACGTTTGGCTAGGGATTTGCATGCATGGTGCTATATGATCCAATTTAATTTGGTTTGTCCCTTTTTAACAACTTAGCTAGGCATGAACATTCGTACATGCAATCTAGCTAAGATGCAATATTTAATTTACCCATTATGTATGGCACTTGGAAGGCCTATGCTGGGACATGGATGATGCGCTTGAAAATTATGATAAATATGACAAATGCTTATTTGACTTAGCTAAGTTGCCGGTGAAGTTTGTCGATGCAGTAGCCGAAGATCAACAACAGAGTGGGGTAGGAATCAGAGAAGCGCCATGCGGCCTCTCACCTTTTGGAACCCGATGAAGCAGCAGCTTTTGCCAGCAAGTCTTGTAGGGGCTCTCACGGTTCACCGGCAGCCTGACGGTGATGCTTGTGGGGGCCTTCAATTCAGTGCGGCGGCAGGCTGGCGGTGTCTCTGGTGTTACAGCGATGCACTTTCTTTGCGATAGCCTGACGGACACTATGAATTGGAGAGGGGGGGGGGGGGGGGGGGGGGGGGGGGGGGGGGTGTTCTTGAACGATCGCCGTGATCTGCTATTTATAGAGCAGAGCAAGCAGCCGTTCCTGAGCAATTTGGCGCTCTTTTTCATTTGATTATGCGGCGCGGGCACCTTTGTTTGAATTGCTCAGCGCGCTGATCGTGCGGACGTGGAGACCTGACCGGCGCTTGACTCTATTTGAACGTGTAAAGCATGCTCAGGAGCTGCCTCCTCGCCTGGCAACTGGCATTTGGACCATTTGTTTATTCTTTAACTGAAGTGATTAAGGCATGAAATAGCTTACTTCCTGGCCGGCGTGCATGTACGTGCTATACGCTTGCTGTGTATGTACCACACACATACTTGCATGTCCATGTTTTGATTAACCTATGTGTATGTATATGCATGTATGTATTTACGGCCGGGTATATTTATGGGACATGTGATTGCCGTGCTTTTGTTTATTTGTCAAGGCGTGAACACGCTCATGCATATATGTACATGTGTGTCTCCTTTTTTCTTTTTGCTCCAGTCTTCTTTTTCTCTTTAGCGATGTTATATTATTCCTTATTTGCCTATATTATATTCATATGAAACTTGATCATCTATACCATTTTATTTAATATGATATAAATATTTTCACACATTTTAGGTATGTCAAAATTGGTGTCAACAGCTGAGTATCTTTTCTTGCAGGCTCGCGGTGGCTTGAAGCTACAAATATTATTTTCTCGCCCAATTTTGGTGGGGCCGTGAGCGTATGCCGCGGAGTAGAGGCGCCGTGCCCAAGGATCTTTATACGATGGTAAGTCCCTGTTGAAGCCTATCTCCTGGCCAGACTCAATTTGGTCATACGCGAGAGGTGGAGGGCAAGCAAGTGGGAGGACAACATCGTGGCCTAGGACCAAGACGGCTCGGTAGGAGAGGCGTCGGACGGAGCCAAATTTTGAGCATAAGGGGATCGTTTTGACATTGCCGACGATAATCACACGTGATGAAATACGTGTGCGCACATATATTTATTGAGTTGACAAGAGTATAATTAATAACCAAATCAACATTTGTTTTACGATACAAAAGAAAGCTAAAGGTCTAAAGATGATACTGAAAATTATAGAGAAAGAGAGAAAAAATATATAGCTCTAAGCCTCTAATCTCCATCTGATTAATCTAATTCATAAGAAAAAAGTCATTGTAATAACATAAATAAAAAGAGAGAGGGAAACATAAAATAAAGATAATCTTCAAGCATATAAATGTCATTAGAGATTAATAGGGAGGGAGGAATAACATGAAAAGCACTCAGGTCTCTTTGGTTGGGCTTTTGGTGACTGCTTTTGCTTTCAAAAGCTAAAAGTCAACTAAAGGGGTGAGAATTAGAAATTGGTAGAATAAAAAGCTCTTCCATAGTTGTTTCAAGAGAGATAAAGATAAAATGTATATTTTATACTTGTTTAACCAAACAGCTTTCAGCTTTTCTACAGCTCACAGCCCACAGCAGCTTTTCCACAGCTCACAGCCCACAGCAGCTTTTTCCCACAGCCACAGCTCAACCAAACAGGGCCTTAGTAGGTGCTTCCAAGCAAAAGCTGCTTTTGGCTTCTAGGCAAAAGCTGCTCACAGCACATCCACTCCTGCTTCTGCGGCTGTGGCTTCCAAGTAACATCGACATTGCCCACTGCCACAGGTTATGAGCATACCGGTTCATTCTTTTTTCCAATTGAGTGAGACTGAGCTCCTTCTCCGCCCCGTTTTCTCATCCGCCACCGGCATCTCCTCCACCTCCTGGCTCTTCCACCCCCTCCTCCCACATGGAGTTCTGTCGCTGCCTCACCGGGGCGCGTGAGCTCCGTGAGCGTGCGCAAGCTCTGCCACCTCCTCGCTGGTCGAGCCACGCGTGAGCTCCACTACCACGGCCCCATGGGCGTGTGCTGACGAAATCTAGTCGGCAGTCTGTCAAGGGGTATGCCTACGGTAGTAGATGAATTTGTAGAGGTGCGCGTGATGAGAACTAGATGGTGACACAGAACGCAGAGACAATGATTTAGTCAGGTTCAGGCCGTCAGCTTGACGTAATACTCTATGTCCTGTGTCTTTGGTGGATTGTGTATTGATATGAGATGAAAACAAGGGGGTCCCTACCCGCCTTATATAGCTCAAGGGTAGGGTTATAGGTCTGTTGAATCTTCTGATCGGTTACATGATATGTGTTTACAAGGAATACAATATCTAGCATATCTGATCAGATCTTCCTTCATCATCAAGGATGCTTCATGTAGTCTTACAGCGCACGCCGACCTGTGTCGTGCCCGCTTGGCTTGATCTTGTGGGCTAGGCCTCCCCCGACGGCTGGGCCTATGTACAACCCTATGGGTATCGGGGGTTCATACCCCCACAGCTTGTCCCCGAGCGCTTTGTATCCACTAAGCAACACTATCTTGAAGCTTGTCCGAGCTATCCAACTTACTGTTGATCACTAGGAGCAGGCTTTCGACTAGTTTAACTAGGAGCCGAGCTGTTGAAAGAAGCATCCGAGCAGTTGAACATGCGTCTGAGTAGTTGAAACCGAATGTTCGAGCAGTCAGAGCATATGTTAGGACTTGCTCGAAGTTGAGGTTTGTTGGAAGGATGTAAAGAGCTCTAGTGAAAAATTTTTGAGGACTTCACCTTAGATGAAGTGTGCCCACTTAGGTTCGGGCGGCTGAAGTGGGACGCTTAGCATCCCTGACTTAGTTAGCGTGGAGGAATTGAGTCCCTCAAACAACGAAGAGAGATGCTTAGCACCCATGCCTTAGGTAGGATTGACTCTTAGAGCCAAACTAAGGGCTTGAACAATTGCAGATTACGACTTAGTCGTTTTTGAAGAAAACCAGGTCCTAGAAATAAGTACATTCACCGCAAGGTGAAGTGTGCCTACTTAGTCCCTGAGCCTGATAGTAGGTGAAGCATTCACGTGGTGCCAGGGTCAAACTTTGTTGTCTTCAGGTACCAGCCCAGTCCCCAGCTTAGTTGAGAGAAAGCAGCGTCGAAATAGTACAACATCAGAAGATGATGTGTACACACATAGTCCCCGAGCCTGCTAGAAGATTGAGAATAAATCTTGTGGTAGGATCTAAAGAAAACATCATGCTTAGAAATTCCCAAGTAAATCTGCGAAACAGTGCTTAGCACTTAAATCTGTTTGGTGGCCCGTGGACAATGCGGTTTTAGTTGTGGATCTGCTAGGCCCATTTAGTGGCCTAGGGAAGCATGCGGAGGTTTCGGAGGTGGGAACGGCGCAACGGGCACAGTTTCTCAAAAACCCTGGAAGCCGAAGAGTTGGGGTCGAACTGTTATAAAGGCATCGCAGCCCCAGCACAAACTCCCCACCATTTCTCCATCACATTGCCTTCTTCCTCGCACATTTTGCCTCTACACCGCACAACCACTCTGCCATTAGGGTTGCTCCAAACACAAAAAACCGCCGCTTCTCCTCAGATCTGCTTGATGGCACCAAAGAAAAGCCATGGGAGCTCGAGGATGGCGTCGCGCGGGGTGAACCACAATGAGGACTAGGTGCTGGTCCATTAGCGACTGAGGTGGCGCTTAACGCCTTGGTGATGGACTGATGTGCTGCCTGGATATGAACATGGGATAGCGCCCTGCTTTCGGTGTGGATTCCCCACACCCCGCACCGATGAATTAGTTGTCTTCGAAGATTACTTCTACCGGGGATTTAGTGTCCCCATTCATCCCTTTCTTCATGGGCTGATCGATTACTATAAGATCAGTCTCTGTAATCTCAGCCCAAATTCCATCCTTCATGTTGCCATCTTCATCAATTTTGACTGAGGCGTATCTAGGAATCCTTCCCCATTTTGACTTCTTTCGTCATTTCTTCTATCTCAAAATTCGGGGGGGGATCCGGATCTAGGGTTATCGACGGCGTGTATTTATAGCTTCAGGACGGGATGCTAAGTCAGTACATTATCGTCCCGCTCAACACAAATGTGAAGTACTGGGCATCAAAGTGGTTTTACATCAGGCAGGTGGAGCCATATGTGGCGTGTGATGTGGACCAGATCCTAGTGACCAACTCTAAGTGGTCGGAGAGGCTAGGCTCTGATGGGATGGAGCAGGTGAGGGAGCTCCTGAGGTTGATCGATCATAAGAGGTTGGACAGAGTTATCGTGGTGATGAACTTTACCTTTCAGCGGGTTTAGCTCTACAAGGAGAGGGCGCACCTCGATTATGAGTTTCGGGGAAACACCAATGAGACCCGAGAGGTGCCCGAGGAGATTCATCGGGACGAGGTCAAGCGCCAGATCTCGATGCTCTTTAATATCATAGGTCGGCTGTCCATTAGGGACCAGCAACGGGCCTTCAGCATCGAGAGCCTCCCACTAGTGTTAAAAGTCCTTTTCTGGTGTTTACTTGATCATTCTTGTTACATGATGTATTCATTTGTGTTGTTGAAGATTCATGGGTAGGACCGGGCAGTGTACTTCTCGATGATCCTATCGGAAGACTGGCTGAGAGCTATAGATACATGGCCATGTAGTCCCCAGCGTCATCTGAGCACAGATGCTGACGATAAGGGGTCAAATAGCCATGGAGCCGGAGGTAATGACGCGCGGATGGAATATGTCCATGAAAAGCTTTGTGGAAAGTGAACGGCTGACGAGGAGCCATCTGCAAAGAGGAGAAAAGCGGCAAGGCCCTCCCGAGGTGAAGAGGGGCTAGTTAGCATTGGTGGTTCCACCTAGCCCAAAAGGCGATAGATGGTGTTGTCAAACACGTCTGATAATGATGAGCCAGCGACGCCTCCTCCTTCGAGCACCGAGACGCGTCCACCAGCTGTCCTTGTAGGGGTAGAAACATGGGAGCAGCGGCAAGCATGGGAGGCCACGACGGTAGTCCCCAGGGGTGCTCGGGGGACCACAGTGGGTGGGTTCCCGAGCTGACATGGGTGACCCTGGCTCTAGTCCCTGAGCCTACTCAAGTGGCGATGCCCATGACAGTGGGGATGACCAGCCTGAGGACGGTGGAGGTGCCAGGTGGCTCTGCCATAGGGCAAGGCAGCTCAGGAAGTGCACATCGGTTCAGGATGACTCAGCATGAATCACAGTTGTAAGTTGCCTTCATCCTTTATATTTATGCAAATACAGGAATGTTGCCTGACGAGTTGCTTCTTGATTGTAGCGAGGAGTCGATAGAAGAGCTGCAACCATTGATTGCTGATGATGGGTAGTGCGCAGCAGAGCTAGAGGCTCCTGGTGCTGAGCAGGGATGAATTCAGTTGCCCCCGCCATTGAAGAGATGCTCGTTGCTGAATCGGTCGCCCCTGTGATAGAGCAGTCGCCAGCCACTAGGCCGACCTCTCCTGGCGGTGGGGCGCATGATGAGGGTGACCCTACCGATGCGTCGGGCAGTGAAGAAGCATGAACCATGGTGGGGTCATTGGGTGGTCCTGCTAGAGCAGGGGTGGAGGCCACCGAGGATGTGCCAAGTAGCATGGTGGAGGCTCCACGTGTGGCTATAGGGCAAGCAACCCCAGCGGCAGTGGTGGTGGCTGAGACGGGGCTCGGACGTCCTGTCCAAGCATAGCAGCAACCGAGAATGGCCCCTCTAAGGGCAGCTACTGTAGAAGTTGAAGAGATTGTTCGAGAGCCTGCTCAGCCTCCTTAGGTCCTCCGCACGGTCATCCGGTGTGGAGATGAATTCGGCATGCTAGAGGAAGGGGAGGCGAGCGTAGAAATAAAGAGGCTAAGAGCCGACCTATTGGCGATGATCGATCAAATTGAGGTGAGCCTAAAGTAATTTTATGTTGTGTCTGTTGTCGAGTGTGGTTCGTAAACATGTGTTGCTGCAGAATGTAATGAAGATATCCTAGCAGCGTCAGCAACCGTTGGAAGAAATGACACCGGTGCTAGAGGAAAACAAGAACCTACCGGTGTCGGTGACTGACCTCCAGGTGTGTCTTATCCAAGAGCGTCACCATAGGGATGACCTAGAAGTAAAGGTTCTACCATTGGAAAAGGATCACCAGCTACTAGAGGTGAAAAACCAATCGCTGGCCGAGCAGTGTAGCCATAGCACTGACCCATAGAAAGGTATGTCTTTGGACCTTGCTTTGTTCATAATAAGCATTGTGAGATGTTCGCCTGCAATGTACAACCCTAGAGATGGAACTCTGCCTTTCTCATGAAGCTGTTGGCCAGTTCCTTAAGGGAAAGGAAGGAGGCGGAGGAGAAAGCTGAAGAAGGCCACCGCATATCTTGATCGTAAGTGCATCTGGTGTTGAACCCTTTCTTGCAGTGTTAGGAGTATGCTTAGCACACTACTGTTACTTGTGTTGCAGAGTACCGCTACCTAGGCATATGCACAATTCAAAGTCTTTGGGGACCAAGTCAAGGCCCATGACGATAAGCTGGAGGCGATGATAGCAGGGATCAAGCCTGTGCTAGACTACATTGGTTTTGCACCACCCGAAGGGACAACACTACTACCTAGAAACCCACCGCCCTAGACAATTGTGGACCAGTGTCAGACAGCGTGGTTGGACTTCAAGGAGTTTACGCGCAGTGCTGCCCATGGGGTTGTCCTCCATACGCTCGTGGTGTTGTGGTCGCACTATCCATTGGTAAAGCCTGAAGTGATAATGACTGGCTTCGCCCAAGGGACGAACACATAGAAGACCACCAAGCTAGAAGACGAGGCCGAGAAAGCAGCAGTGAGGCTTGCCTGAGGACATCGACCTATTCGACGAGGGACAAGGCAATGTCTAGTAGATTAGGATAAAACTTTTGTCTAAATATTGTGTAGAAGTACTTAGCGACTTTTAATGAACACTTAGTGTCATTTTGGTACATGTGTTTATATTTAATATAAACCGTCCGACCAGTTTGTCTATAGCGGAGCCTCTAGCCCAAGCTAGCCTATTAACCATAACGGGAGCATGGAGCCTGTGTGCTTGTAGGAAGAACAAAGCGTCGCTTGGGAGCCACTAGTCAACCACTTGTAATGCAGAGGGCAGACGCTCATGCACATATAAGGAGGAGCTAGAGATAGGGCTGTCTCTGGAGACATCCGAGCGTCAACGTGACTGTTTAGGGATTTGCCTTAGGCATAGTTGCATGTCATCTTTAAGATGTTATACATGAAGAGATGTCACTTAGCAAATAAACATGGAGAAAATAACATGAAGAAAAATCAGAATGAAAACTTTATTGAAAACTTTAATATGAAAGGTACATATCTTTGTATGGAACATTTCAAGGGTAGAAACACCTAAGGAGATCAATATGCCAGGAGTTAGGGATGTCAACTTCGTTCATGTCGCATAGTCTGTAAGACCCTGGTCGGGTGACTGCCTTGACGATGAAGGGGCCCTCCCAGGGTGACGAGAGCTTGTGCATGCCTTCTGTCTTCTATTTCCCGTGAAGTACTAGGTCTCCGACCATGAAGAATCTATCGTTGACATTGCGATTGTAGTATCTTCTCAAGCCATCGAGGTACTTTGCCGTCCAAACACATGTGACCAGGCGCTCTTCTTCTAGGCGATTGATATCATTGGCCCAAGCATGGTTAGAGTTCTTGTCATAGTGCTCCACCCTAAGTGCTCAGAAGGCGACGTTGACGGGTAGAACGACCTCAGAGCTAAAGACCAAGAAGTATGGGGAGACACCAGTGTTATGACTATGTTGGGTCCTTAGTCCCCTAGACCACAACCGACAATTCTTTTAGCCATTTGCCTAGGTGCTTCTACTCCTTCTTGTAGAGCCTCTTCTTTAATGTGTCCAGGATCATGCCATTGGCATGTTCGACCTGGCCATTAGCCCTAGGGTGAGCCACCAAAACATACTTGACCAAGATGCATCTTTTGTCGTAGAAATCCCAGAAGTCACTATCGGTGAATGTGGACCCTAGGTCGGTGATGATGCTATTTAGGCAGGCCAAACCTATGGATGATGTCATCAAGCAGCTCGGCTCCTTCTTTGTTGTAGCTTGAACAAGGGGTTTATACTCAATCCACTTGGAGAACTTAGTCGATGCAGATGTAGACCCAGTGAAATCCTCCTAGCACGGGCTTGAAGGGCCCAATCATATCTAGTCCCTAACATGTGAAGGGCCAAGATGCAAGAATTGTTTATAGGGCCTAAGCTAGGATGTGGGTTTGCTTCGGCAAAAAACTAGGCAATTCTCACAGCGATGAACGAGTGCCTCAGCGTCGGTGATGTCTAAAGGCCAATAGAAACTAGCTCGGAAGGCTTTGCCAACCTAGTGTTCTAGAGGCTATGTGGTTGCCGTAGGTGCTAGCATGGATTTCCTTAAGTATCTTCTCTCCTTCCTCCTTGGAGATGTACTTCTAGAGTAGCTCCTCCTTGGAGTTCTTGCGCATTAGCTTTCCATCAACTATGACTGTAATGCTTACTACTGACGGGTAAGGTGCTCTCTCTTGGTGTTTTCAGCTAGGACATCTACAGTGGTGAGGTATTTGATGAAAGGTACCATCCAATCACTGCTTGGTCCAGGAACCACTGCAACTCTCTGCTCAGCGAGTGTCTTTTCTTCAACACTTTCTTGCCCATGCTTGATGGAAGAGGTCACAAGGTCTTAGATGAACACTCTAGCTAGAACTTCTACTCGGGTTGACCCTAACTTCGACAGCTCATCGACCGCTTGATTATCAGCCTAAACCCCATGATGGTATTCAATTCCGTAGAACTTGTCTTCGAGTTTCCTTATCACGGCGTAGTAAGCGTCCATCTTCTCATTGGTATAGCTCCAATCTTTATTGAGTTGGTTGATGATGAGCGCAGAGTCACCGTATACCATGAGGCATTTAATGTCGAGCTCTATGGCTATACAGAGACTGTGCAGTGCCACCTCGTATTCAGTGGCATTATTGGATGCCTGGAAGTGGATGCAGAGAATGTAATGGAGTTTGTCCCCTGATGGAGAGATGAAGTATATGCCTGCCCTGGCACCATTGAGATTGAGGGATCCATCAAAGTACATGATCCAATGCTTGGGATGATCGCCCAGGATAGGAGTCTGCATATTCGTCCACTCATCGATGAAATCGGTGAGCGCTTGTGACTTGATTGTCTGGCATGACCTAAACTCGATGGAGTAGGTGCCAAGCTCGACTGCCCATTTAATGATGTGGCCGATGGCTTCCTTGTTGTGGAGGATGTCACCGAGTGGGTACTCAGTAATCACTACTGTGGGATAAGTCTCGAAGTAATGGCAAAGCTTCTGAGATGTGATCAGGATAGCGTATAACAACTTCTGGACCTAAGGATAGTGAGTCTTAGACTCGTTTAGGACTTTGCTGATGAAATATACTATGCATTGGACTTTGTAGGCGTGTCTAGCCTCTTCCCGTTTGATGACAATCGCTGTGCTGACCACCCGATTAGTCACCGCGATGTAGACTAGCAAGGGTTTTGCCTGGTTTAGGGCGTAGTCACTGATCGGAGGTGATGGTGAGAAACTCGCTTGAGCTCGGCGAAAGCCTTGTCGGCAGTCCTCTAACCAGATGAACTTTTCTTGAGCCTTGAGCAGCTTGAAGAAGGGGAGTCCCTTTTTGCCCTAACAGGATATGAAATGACTCAAAGCCACTATGCACCTAGTTAGCTTCTAGACTGTCCTTGACACAGGTCGGTGGTTTCATCTTGGTCACTGCCTCTATCTTCTCTGGATTGGCTTCGATGCCACATTGGCTAACTGATATTGAACTAATAGGATATCAGATGGGACACCAAAAATACACTTAGTAGGATTCAGCTTCCATCGATACACCTTCAGGGCTTTGAAGGTTTCGGTGAGGTCGGAGATGAGGGTATCAATAGTCTTAGACTTGACCACCACATCATCAACGTAGGCCTCAATGTTCTTCCCTGATCTGATCCTTGAGGCAATGCTGGATGGCTCTTTGATAAGTAGCACTTGCGTTACTTGAGCTAGAAGGACATGGTCATGTAGTAGTAGGTGCCGAAGGGTGTGATGAACTGACGTCTTGATCTGATCTTCTTCTTTTAGAGCGATTTGGTGATAACCAGAGTAGCAATCTAAAAAGCATAGAAGCTCATAACTGGCTATGGAAACTACTGACCTCAGTCAATGTGATATAAGCCAAAGGGGTCTTTAGGGTAGTGTTTGTTGTGCAATCGGTGTAATCAATGGACATTCTCCTATTCTTTATTTTTCTTTCTTACAAGAACCTGTGTTGGCTAATCACTCTAGATGATACACCTCTTCAATAAATCTAGCAGCCAAGAGCCTAGGTTATTTCTACCCTAATAGTCTCCTTTTTGTCCTATGTGAATCAGTTGAAGCTTCTGCTTGATCGGCTTGGCGGTCACCGAGAAGTTTAAGGAGTGCTCGATCAGCTCCTGAGGTACTCCGAGCATGTCTAGCAGGTTTCCATGCGAACATGTCGACGTGCTCCCTTAGGAAGCTGACGAGTGTGTCTTCCTATTTAGGATCGAGGTCAGCCCCAATCCGAGCGGTCTTAGATCGGTCACCGGGGACGAGGACCACTTCCTTCACCTCCTTGGACTTGGTTGATGCTCGGGCGGCCTCCATTGTAGGGATCTCAGCTCCTCAGGTGGTACCTGTTGTGAGGTGGCGATGCAGTCCTACATGCGGATGGAGATGTCAGTAGCCTTAGTGAGCGGAAAGCTTTCCTTCTCATAGGCATAGGCGATGTTGAGGTTGGCACATAGGGAGAGGATCCCCTGCTTCATTGGCATCTTCAGCACTAGGTACGTGTAGTACGGTACGTCCATGAACTTGACGAGAGCTAGTCGGCTGAGTATGGTGTGGTACGCTATGTTGAAGTCAGTGACCAAGAAGTTGATGTAGTCGGTGTGGAAGTGCTTGGCAGTGCTGAACTGCATGGGTAGGGTGATCTACCCTAGGGGTTGGGATGCCTTCCTAGGAACAATCCCCCAGAACAGAGAGTCCATGGGGGTGAGGTCTTCCTTTTTGAGCCCTAGCTCATCTAGGGATGATGCGAAGAGGATGTTGAGGGCACTCCCACCATCGATGCGGACCTTATGGAAGTGCACGCTCTTGATGATGGGATCTAGGACAAGTGGAAATTGCCCTAGGTATGGGACGTCAGCGCACTGGTTGGCCCTAGAGAAGGTGATCGGGTGCACCGACCAGTCGAGGTACTTGGGGTCAGCGATGGGTTCGTCATAAGTAGCGACCGACATGACACGCCGTGTAACACCTTAGGTGTTTATCACTATTTAAGCAGTGGGCTTGAGCTCCAACATGACAAGTTAAGTGGTAATCAAGAGCTCTAGTTCAAACTAGTAAGTGGTGACAAAGGTGTTGAGATCCAATCTATGAAATTGAGTCCCAACTTGAACTTGGACAACACACCTTTTATTTACATGTGGACCCTTTTTAAGATTTCGCAAGGGTAATGTTAAACATGCTTGTTTCATGTACATTACATCAACATGCATCCATTTTGAACAGTGGAAAAGTTTCATGAAGATTGGAGCTAAAAAGTCACATGAATGATAAGTTACATTTTTGCTTAAATTGCTTCATTAAGCAAATGGAAACATGGGATGTCGACCAAACCTACAACCTTGCTCAAACAACTCTAATTCAACTCATGAACAAAAGTCATAAAGGGTTCATGTTGAGCAAATGTCAAGAAAATGCTTCTAAGTGTGGGAATAGCTAAAATTGTCCTTTTCATGATATGGTTTTGACCTATGTTGACCAACTGTCTAGAGTGCTTGCATGGAGTTGGACCTTAAATAAAAGTTGAAATTTGAGTGGAGTACAACAAACTTTATTTTTGGATCAAGACCATATCCAACTTCTAAGTGTCTTGTATAGTGGTCTCAAGTTTGAATGCAGTGTTGTTTTATCCCCTCTGAAATTTTTCCAAGTCCTCGATCAGTAGCAGCGTGATGGCAAGTTTGTGACATTTTATCTTCCAAATTTACATGGCAGCTCAAGTGGGTTCCTTAGCATGAGTTGAAGTACACTTTGTGTTGAAAACAACAACAAAAGTCTCATCACTTTTGGAGCACGTTTGGACTTTCAAAAGTTATTCCAAGAATAGCAAAAAGTTTCTTGAATTCAGCCCTTAACTGAATTCAGTTTTCATTTTTGTATACCCAACTTTGGAGGCTTGTATCTTCATAGCCATGTCGAACCAGCCTAAGATCCTTTAAGCAAAGTTGTTGATCTCATGTAGCTCTACAACTTTGGTTACTACATCTTGTGCCAAAACTAAACGGATTAAGAGTTGGAAGAGGGAGAAGAATGTTGTTTCAGTCGGCCTAAAACCAAAATTCAGAGTTCCATTTTTGGGTATCCTCCTTTGAAGATCTATATCTCCAAATCTAGGCTGAGTTAGCTCTTGATCCTTAAATCAATGTTGTTCACCTCACAAAGATCTACAACTTTGCCTCTTGCGCATGTGATCACAGGACAACCGGATCAGGAGATAGAGAGTGGAAAATTTTGGGGATTCAGTCGATTTTTGAGCGATCTTGAAAGCTTCAGGAGCAGCGCTGTCATCTGACCGCGCATAGGCACCATAGGCCATGTGGCTCCCTCATGCCCTCACATGATCGCCACCTTACCAACGCTCACGTCGCGTGGAGACAGGAAAAGCCCAAGTGCTCACCTCCCTCTCTCCCATTCACTCGCTCTCCCTCCCTCTCACTCTATCTCGTTCTCTCTCTCGCACCCACCATTGCCGGCCAAGCAGAGCTACGCCCATCACCACCGCTGCCTTCCCTGTCCTCCACCCACCTGGCCACTATAGCACTACCACCGCAACCTACTCTTTCACCATCTCCTCGCTCTCACGCACCTCCCCGCTGGGCCAAACTAGGCCAGGGAGCCCGAGGTCATCGCTGCTGGTCTGCCCGTGCCATGGCTAGGATGCCACGGACGGTCTCTGGCTAAGCCGAGGCCACCTATAACAGAACCGTCCAATTTATAAGAGCACATGTACAATAGCAATCACCAAAGTGATCAAACCATCATACTTGAACCCATATAAACCCGATAGTCCGATAAAATCATGAAGGATCTCAAACAAACCAGTATATAAACTAAGATTGTACATGATTCAACACAACCAGTCACATGTTACAACAGGTTCACAAATAGTGTTCATACATCGGAGTTTCAACAAAGTTATTACAACTCCAATTTAGAAGTAGCGGAGGCAACATAGTTTTGAAACAATATCAAGATAGTTCAAATACATAGCCAGTTAAGATCATCTCCAACAAAAGCACATAGAAGAGATGATATAGAATGACCATGCCCTTGGTCTTACTCTCCATCAACTGTAAGAGTTATGCAATGCTTGTAGTAACCATGGTACATCACGTCATCTGCAACAAATGGGAATAAACCCTGAGTATGAGAATATACTCAGCTAGACTTACCCATCATAAACCAAAATAATAAGACACCAAGGAGTTTGCATGGCTTTAAAAGGTAGAGTTAGCTTGACAACATTTTACATAAAAGCTTAAGTAATATAACTTGGAGATTTAGTGCCTCTAGCATCAATTTGAATACCTATTCAATTAAGCATCTCTAGATTAGCACCTGTACTAGAGCAATCACTTGATTAAGCTAACAAGCATTAGTAACCATATCCAGTATAAGAATAATTTGAGCATCATCATAACCATCAAGTTTCCATTAAGTTATTCTACGTTGCCGCTGCTCAGTCAAGTTCTCACTATCCGGAGAGAGACAACGATTCAAATCGATTCCTACCCAGCTGGGGAATTTATTCCTAACACAAACTGAGGCATACTGCATGAAGGTAGCCTCAGGTCACCTTTGGTACAATTTAGGACTAACTCGTGGGTCCGATCAAAGCCGCACCCTTAGAGATTCTACCAATCTGCTAGGAAGATCGGGACCCAGGTCCCTGCCCTTGGACTCATGCTATTGGCTCTCCACACATCCTTACTGCCTCTAATGTGTGCACTTTCACTTATTGGGGCCCGACCTAAATTGAGCTACTCGATTTCACGGTTGTATCACCAGATCCAACCAACTAAGTGCTAGACATGTGTTCAACATGACATGAGGATGCATAGCGAATCGGTCCTTAATCGACACAGACGAGGATAGATAGGAACCCAAGACCTCCATGCCTTGTTGCTTCTCTATCATGATCTCGTCTGGTCACCTTTATTCATTGATACATGGTTATATTCCACGCTAGCACATATAGCCAACCGTAATTAGTTATCAGCCTATATCATGCAGGTGACAGGTAATCATCCGACTTCTACCGACTAAGCATGGCTAAGCATATATTCGATCTTGGACCTACAAAGGATTCAAGATGTGTGTGTGTATATATATATGGACAAGAAAGATATATGTAACAAGTGGTTCCAATCAATTCCTAGTACTTAATGCATCAACATAAAGGAACTCAAGTTGGTAGTTTGAAAACATAGGAGGCTTAGAATGCTCCAGGGCTTGCCTTTCACAAAGGTTGAGAGCTAGGTGATCTAGGCACTTAGGCAACTGTTCATCAGTTGAGCTTGCCTTCTCCTAGTGCCTTCGGTTGCTACACTTCCTGATGCTCTTCCTAGGGGATCGGCCTCGTACTCCAACACGGTGATTTCTTCCAGTCGCACCTATTGCATGCATATGCAAAAAGTGAGAATCATGAATGCATAAGAAGGGTCATGGATGACATGTCATGATAATGCGCATGGTTAAATGATGACTATCATATTAGGTCATTAGGATGATAACAAGGTTAAATTCTTATTTATTGAGTAGGTGCATATCTCTTCTCTAGAAATTTTAAGAATCCACACTAAGTCCTATTTCTGGACCACAACACAATAGCTACAAGTTTAGATCATAACTGGAGTTCTACTCAACCAAATACTATGATCCTAGACTTTTTGGAAATCTTATAAAATTTCCTACAACTTTTATTTAATTACTAAAAGCTGATTCAACTACTATCCTAGCCAAAATAGGTAAACTTCCTAGGTCTATCTAGAAATTCCTAAGAATAAGCATTTTGGAAGACCAACTTTTAACAGCTATAACTCTCAAACCATTTGGCCTGTTGCCCCAAAATTTTGATACAAACTAGATAAAGAAATTCCCTACAACTTTGTTATAAACAATTTTTACATCAAACTCCATTTTTCCTATGCAAAACACCTAGCAACAGAATCTGTCCAAAACAACTTCTATAATTGAATTTTAGAGCCATAATATTTTACTGCATACAATAAATCAAAATTGGGCACAACCAAAGGTACCAACAGTTCATAGGCATCATACACACTCTAAAAAATATGATGGTCAAGCCCAAATAATTTATTTAAATGCCTTTATTAATTCATTTGGACACTATGGTGAAATAACAAAAATATATCAAAATTGCACAATAAATTCTGATAAAATAATAGTGGTTCATATATTATCCCAATAGGCTACTGTAAAAATTTTATGACAAAAAGTCAAGTATAGCACCCTCTACATAAATGACAATTTATAAGGGCTGATTTTAATGAAAATAGTTATCCCTATTGAAAAGTGTCAAACAACAAATTTCATATTTTTTTAGCTTTCCTAAAACCCATTAACACTATACAAAATTTTTCATGGCAATATGTTACTTATTTTTATCCTTATGAATTTCCTTAGAAAACACCATTTATTAAAAGATAAATAGCAAAACCCTACTCCAATCAAGTTTACTGCAAGTTCAACATTTTTCCTAACTAGAGAAAGTCAACATAAGATCAGCAAAATTAGAATCACAATTTTATCACTTTCCTAGCTCAAGTAATGCATTTTACATGATTGCAAATAATTTAAAAGCACTTATCTAGCTCCATTTAATTCTCCTAGAAAAACATCCCAAACAGAAGGTTTCATATTTTTATCAAATAGTACACTTCATGATGAATCCAACAAAATTTGGTTCACTCAATTTGGACACTCCTAGCTCTAGATATGAATTTTTGAAGTTGGTATTCAAATATGTGAAAACAAAATAAGAAAACCAAGACACACAGTGACTGACAGATGGGGTCCGCTGGTCAGTAGGACTCAGACGTCAGCGACTCCAGAGCAGAGGAGGTGCTTTGTCCAGCGATATCTCACTGACGGCGAGATCGCCGGTGAAGACGGTGACACCTACGTGTTCCCCATATCGAGCCGCGTCGATAGGTGGTGACTAAGCGACCTAGGGTTCACCAGAGACGGCTCGCCGGTGGCGATGGCGGCACAGTAGAGCTGTACAGTGATGCACCGGCCATCTTCGACCATGACATGCACTGGCGAGGACTGGCTACTCTGTCCTAGAGACCTATCGTAGTACTATGATGAGGATTAGGCCATGGTGACGCACTGGACAAGCTTGGCCACGTGCATGGCCATGTGGTGGCGCTCGGTGCGTTGTGGTGGGGCTCTCCATTTTGGCTAGCCAGGCGGTGAGAAGGGAGTCTCTGTCTAGCCTACTGGATCTAGGTCACAAGGCCATGCAAAGATGACAACGAGCGAGGACAGGAGTGACCCCGAGACAGCTGGCCGTGGTGAGCTCAAGCTCACAGCCATGGCGACCATGGCGGGAGCGGCGGTGTGTTCCCGCGTGATCGCACAGTAGCATCAAACCAAGTTCCTACCTAAGTGCAAGGACCACAAACTGACCATAGACCATAGAAAAGGAGGGTAGGAGGTGCGATGGAAGGCATGGCCACGGTGAGCTAAGCACGTAGTGGTGCTTCAACGAGCTCAAGTCAATGGTGATGCAAAATGCACCCTTACCAAGGCTTGGCAAGTGGGGCTAGCGGGTTGGGGTGGAAGAGGTGATGATGGTGGAGCTGCTGGCGAGCTAGATTGGGCGGTGGTGTAGTGACAACGGTGCACAAGCAGGTGGAGCATGGCAGCGGCAATGGCAGGCGTGGTCGCCTTGATGCGTCGTGGAGAGAAGAGCAGAGAGCGAGAGATGAAATGGGAGCAGCAGCAACACATCGCACGGTTCATCTACTTCGGCATGGCGTCGCGGAGCCAATGGCGGTGTATGAGCGCCACACAGCGGGCGCGTGCCACTGAAAGGTCCTTGTGTGGTTTTGGTAATTGAGTGACAACCTAGGTGGACTAATTGTGTTTATGTAAGATACATAGGTGATTAGTCCATAGATACATATGTGTGAGCAACATATGCCATGAAGGTGAAAATAGCTTGGTGATGTTGCAAAGCTCACACATGTGATGATGAAGGAGCTTATTGCACATGAGACATGACATTGAGTCATGTGATCAAGGTGAAGAAGATCAAGACAAGACTTGGCTTGATGGACTAGTTGCAAGCGTGAAGGACAAGTCGGAGGCTTTGGAGCGATGGACCGCGTGGCGGTTAAGCTTGAGCAAGACTTAGCACCAATGGACGAAGGCAACGGTGAAAAGCAAGTGAAGTCAAGATCGATGAACCAATATGATCATGTGATGATATGGAGTGGATCATATCATTGTTGATCGTGTTGGTGCATGTGTTGCATCGACATTGGAGGAGATGGAATGGAATGCACAAGGCAAAGGTATAACCTAGGGCATTTCATTTCACCGATCATAGGTGTGTAGAGAAGTTTGTGACTAGGTTTAGAATAGATGGTCATACTATCAAGAGGGGCAAACTTGTTTGTATATCGGTCATCTAGTGCCACTCGAGTGATCTAACTTTGCATTGTCGCTAGAATTGAGTGGCGTGGCAAGTTGAGTGGCTAATCCTTTGAAAAATGATTGTGAAAATGCTAACACACATACACATAGCGGTGTATACTTGGTGGTGTTGGCACATTTCCAAAGGAGATGAAGTTGGAGTTGATGTGGATCAACTTGGCAATGGAACGGAGGTGAGAAGGGTTCGAAACTCCACCGGTGGAGTGTCCGCCCATAGAGTGCGGACAGTCCGACGGTGCCACCGGTGCCCTATATAGAAAAGATAGGGTCTCACAGAGTGGACCAGACGCTGGTCACGTGGTGACCAGACACTGGGGTCCTATGTCCAGTTAGTGGCGGCAGAGAGCGTGCAGGCATCGGTCTTTGACCGAACGCTGACGCTAGAAGTGACTAGACGCTGGCAGGGTGTGTCCGGTCTAGCTGACGTATGGTGACGTAGGTGACATAGAAAAGTTGGAGAAGGACTGGATGCTAACGCTATGTTCGATTGTGACTGACCGGACGCGTTTGGTCACGACTGGTACCTTACTAGAAATGACCAGATGCTGGGGTTGCTGTGTTCGGTCAGTTTGTGCAGCTACGTCCGGTCATCACTTGACCATTGAGATCAAGTGACTGAGGTTGAATGGAGATGACACGTGGTGAGCATCCGTTGACCAGACGCTGAGGTCCTGCGTTCGGTCGATACGACCGGAGCGCCTGGTCATTCCGAGTTTTGCCTAGTGAAGGGGTAACGGCTAGTTTAGCCCATGGGGCTATAAATAGAAGGTGGTCTCGGCCATGGCTGGAGCTGAGCACCTCGAGGGACTTTGTGTCCATGCTTGTGAGTGCTTGGGAGCCCTCCATCTCACATATGCTTGATAGTGATCATCCGATTATGTGAGAGAGCGATTCTAGTGTGATTGCATCATGAGGTTGCATCGAGTGGCACTAGGTGATTGAGTTATAAGCCGGTGATGCTTGTTACTCTTAGAGGTTGCCACCTCCTAGATAGCTTGGTGGTGGTCTCCGTCGAAGCCCGTAAGAAGCTTGTGCGGTGCTTCGGAGAAGAGCTTTGTGAGGGGCATTGTGCTCGCCCCATGGGAGCCATGAAGAGCAACTCTAGTTAAGTGTGTCATTGAGCTACCCTCACTTTCAGGGTAGGTTCTTGCGGTGCCCGACGTGCGGGCTTAGCGGGTGATGCCAATTAGCCACCGAACCACCAAGTGAGCGGTCGACACAACGGGGACTAGCGTGTTGGCAAGCACGTGAACCTCGGGAGAAAAATCATCGTGTAAACCTTTTTCTTCCTGTTGGTTTGCAATCCCCTTTCACAAGCTTACATTTATATTTCATATACATTGTGCTTGTGTAGTTGCTCTTGTAATTAGTTAGCTTGTGTAGCTTACTAGTTACCTTCTTACTTGTGTAGCATAGAAGTAGCTCCCTTGTGTGGCTAATTTGGTTTGTGTAACCTTGTTAGTCACATTACTTAGTTTATGTAGCTAAGTAATTGTGCTCTCTAATTCGGCATTGGTTGCCTTGTTATTGAACATTGCTAGTGAGCTTAGGTGGCTTTGTGCTTTTGTTTACTAGCTTGTGTAGGAGCTCCCTTGTTGCTTGAAGTACTAGTAGCATAGGTTTGTGTAACCTTGCTTCTAGAATTGGTTAGGTGAGCTCTAGCTAGCCTGGCACCTTTTGTTGCTTAATTAGTATCTTTGGAAGGTGCTAGAGAACATAAATAGAGGGGTATAGTCTTGGCTAGACCGATAGTTTTAATTCCGCACTTATTTCGGTTAGCCGACGTAATTATTTTTAGAAAGGACTATTCACCCCCCCCTCTAGTCCGCCATCTCGACCTTTCAACCACGCATGGTCGGCCAGGACCAGTGCTGATTTGAATCAGCTCAGCTGATTCAGTCAGCCCAGTTCTGACTGACAGCACGATTTTGCGATCGTTTAACTCCAAATCCGTAGCGATTAAGCGAAAACCATAATAATCAAAGTTGTAGAGCTACATGTAAACTCCAAATTTGCTTTAGGGAGCAACATCTAATTTGCTATAGTTTTCAAAATACAAAGCTCCAAAGTATGGTACATTGAAACTGAAAATCAATCCCAGACTAAAATTTTCAAAGTTTGAAAACAACATTTTATTGCCACTTGGGAGCTATTTTTGAGCATGCTATGCACTGAGTTAGGTCTTGACCCAAAAATAAAAGTTATTACTCTTGTCAAGTACTATAACTTTGATTAAGGGTGCACTACCATACAAACACTCTATGCTATAGTTCAACTTAGGTCAAACATACAACCTGAAAATGGTAACTTACACTATAACCATGACTTAGAGGCCCAATTGGCCCAAGTCATGAATACCAAAGTTATTACATATGACATTCTAAACATGTTTAAGGTACCCCTAAGGTCCCACAAGTATTTTATACATTGGTCACATGTAAACCCTAGCATATGTAAAGCATTTAGTGACAACACATGTGATATAAGCAATCATAGAGATAAAATTTGAGATGCTCATGCTCATGAATGATAAATGATGCTTGTGCTCGTGCAATGCCAATGCCAAATGCATGCTTAACACCAGGGTGTTACAACCCCTCCCCCTTATAGAAATTTCGTCCTGAGATTAGAAAGACCTACCAATTCTTAAAGAAAATGGGGTAGGCATCACGCAGAAAATCGTCCCTTTTCCACATAGCATCTTGTTCACTATGGTTGTTCCACACCACTTTATAGAACTTAATCACCTTACTTCTAGTCACTCTCTCCATTTCTTCTATCACCTAGATAGGTTCTTCTTCATATGTCAAGTTAGACTGGATCTTGACATTAGTGGGTTCAAGGGCTTCTTCGAGCATACGAAGACATTTCTTCAATTGGGATACATGGAAAACATTGAAGATGGCACTCATCTCTGGTGGTAGTTGAAGTCTATAATCTACTGGTCCACATTGCTCAATAATTTGTATGGGCCCACATA
The DNA here is from genome assembly GCF_019320115.1 of Miscanthus floridulus. NCBI lineage: Eukaryota > Viridiplantae > Streptophyta > Magnoliopsida > Poales > Poaceae > Miscanthus > Miscanthus floridulus. Next base: position 75,111,738 of record NC_089590.1, read on the forward strand.
TCAGGGCGCCAGCTTTCGCTTCACACCAAATCGTTGTACCTTTTTCATTGGTGATACTTTCAAGTACATGAATCACCAACTTCAAATACAAGAGGACTCCTTCTCTTATCCGTATAACTTTTCTGTCTTGATTGAGCAGCTTCTATATGTCACTGAATGATCCAAACATGCTCTTTGGCTTCTTTGACAAAGTCAACCATAATACCGTCTTTCGCCTGGCTTAACCCAATTTAGAGGAGTTCTACACTTACGACCATATAAAGCCACAAAAGGGGCCATCTTGATGCTTTCCTAATAGCTATTGTTGTAGGAGAACTTAGCCAAAGGTAGCCATTTCTCCCATGAACCCTTTGAAGATATTACACAGACCCTTAACATGTCTTCAAGAATCTGATTTACTCGTTCTATTTGCCTAGCCATTTGAGGGTGATAAGCAGAACTTTGGATCAATTTGGTACCCAACTAAATATGCAAATGTTCCCAAAAACAATTTACAAACTATGAACCTCTATCAGACATAATGGTTCTTGGTATCCCATGCAATCGCACTATGTGGGTGATATACAACTCTGCATATTGATGTGGGCGGTAAACTATCTGAACTAGAATGAAATGTGCCGATTTTGTCAAACGGTCCATAATTACCCAGATGGAATTGTTACCCCTCTGAGTGGTTGGAAGACCAACAATGAAATCTATGTTGATTTCTTCCCATTTCCAACCTAGAACAGGCAGCGGTTGGAGTAACCCTGCTGGCTTCAAATGAACGGCTTTGACTCAGCAGCAAGTATCACATCTAGCCACATATGCAGCAATGTCTTTCTTCATCTTTGTCCACCAAAACTAGATCTTCAAATCCTAGTACATCTTGCTACTACCAGGATGAATGGACAATTGAGAAGAGTGTGCTTCATCTAAGATTTGGTTTCTAAGTTCTCTATCTTTAGGTATAACAAGTCTATCCTTAAACCAGAGTACACCTCTCTCATCTAATATAAAATGTTTAGTCTCTTTTTCTTCCATCTTTCTCTTGATATGAAATATACCCATGTCAGTCTTTTGGAGTCCCATGACCTTAGCTTAAAGAGAGCAACTAATAGTGAGATTATGTAAAACTACACGATGCAGTAGGTTGAAGCCATCTTCTAGTAATGGTTTGCTATGATACTTCTGGCTCAAAGCATATGCAACTATATTTGTCTTGCCCGAATGATAATGCACCTCTAGGTTGTAATCCTTGATTAGCTCCAACCATCTTCTTTATCTCATGTTCAACTCAAGTTGCGTGAAGATATACTTGAGGCTCTTGTGATCAGTGTAAATGTGACACATTGCCAAGCAAATAGTGCCTCTAAATCTTCAAAGCATGAACAACCGCGGCTAGCTCTAAATCATGAGTTGGGTAATTAACCACATGTTTCCTCAATTGACGCGAGGCATAGGCAATTACTCGACCCTCTTGCATGAGCACACACCCCAAACCAGTACCAGATGCATCGCAAAACACATCAGATGGTTTTTCTATGTCAGGCTATGCTAAAACTGGGGCGGTGGTCAACAAAGTCCGTAAAGTGTGAAAAGCAGCTTCACACTCCAAAGTCCACACAAATTTCTCATCTTTCTGAAGTAATCTGGTCATGGCCTTGACTATCTTAGAGAAGTCTAGAATAAAACAACGATAATAACCTGCTAATCCAAGGAAACTCCGAACTTCATGAACCAAAGTTGAGGCCTTCCAATGCATAACTTCTTGCACTTTGCCTGGATCTACTAAGATTCCATCTTCAGATAACACATGACCAAGGAAAGGTACTTTCTTTAACCAAAATTCACATTTGCTAAACTTAGCATACAGCTTCTATTCTCGCAACCTTGTTAAGACAACTCTTAGGTGTTCTTCATGATCTTCTACACTCTTAGAATAAACTAAGATGTCATCAATAAATACCACTATGAATTTATCAAGTTCAGGCATAAACATCGAATTCATGAGATATATGAAATGGTAGGAGCATTGGTCAGCCCAAAAGACATGACAAGGTACTCATATAGACCATACCTAGTAGAGAAAATAGTCTTAGGTATGTCTTCCGAACTGATCTTAATCTGGTGGTACCCCAATCTTAAATCGATCTTGGAGAACACTTTAGCCTTTGATAGCTGATCGAACAAGATATCAATTCGAGGCAATGGATACTTGTTCTTGATCGTTACCACATTAAGGGGTCGGTAGTCCACACACATCCGCAAAGATTTATCCTTCTTTTTCATGAATATGGCAGGACAACCCCATGGTAATGAGCTAGGCTGAATGAGACCTTTTTCAAGAAGCTCCTACAATTGCACTTTGAGCTCAGCTAATTCATTGGGTGGCATCCCATAAGGCCTTCGCAAGATATGTGCCATGCCTGGTAATAATTCAATCTTGAACTCTTCCTCTCTATCAGGCGGTAACCCAGGCAACTCATCTAGAAACACGTATGGGAATTCACACACCACCGGAATGTCAGCAATAGTCACAGGCTGGATAGCATTAGCTACATTTTGGAGATCAAAATCTCTGGAAAGTGGTAATAAGAAAGAATTATTACTGTCTGGTTCCCTTAACATAACCACCCGAGTGGAAGTATCAATAAGAACTCCATGGCCACTCATCCATCTCATTCCTAGGATTGCATCTAAGCCCAACCTGGGTAATACTACAAGATCTACGGTATACTCCTGGTTGCTTATTGAGATGCACATATCTCTAACTATTTGGTTGGTGGAGATTTGATTTTCAGCTGCACTTATTCAGTAGCTACCCTTATCTATAGTAACTACCCTCTAATTATGCTTGGATACAAATGTTTGACTCATAAATGAATGTGATGCCCCAGAATCAAACAAAACAACTGCGGGGTGTTGGTTCACAAGAAACGTACCTACAGTAACAACTTCACCGGTAGGAATTTCTTCAATAGTGGTATAGTGCACATTTCCCTGACGCACATTAGAATTACCCTGCTTTTGGTTGTTCTTCTTGGGATAGGGGCAATTTCTTACCCAATGGTCGGGCTTGTTGCAGTTCCAACACGGTAGGTTACTGGGTGGAACATTAGAACTTCCTTGTCCTGAGCCACCCTTTGGTAGAGCAACCAAATAGGCCTTGTGAAATATCTTCTGGTTCTGAATGGTTTGCACCTTTTTCTGAGGTGGTCTAAACTTGGGAGCAGGTGGGCGAAACTGAGGTCTCGCAGCAACTGGAGCTTTTGACTGAGAAGCGCCTGCTTCAAAGGCTCTCTTCTGATTCATGGATGCAACATAAATGTTGTTTTGATTGTCTTGAGTTAAGGCATCACTGACAAATTCATTGAAAGTGGCAGACTTGTTATTAGCAAGAGTCTTCATCAGCTTGGGGCCAAGCCCCCTCTTGAAACTAGCAATTTTCTTCGCATCAGTGTCAACAAATTATGTGGCATATCTTGACAAGTTGTTAAAAGCATGTAGATATTTAGTCAAGCTCTTGGTACCCTGGGTCAGCTTCATAAACTCGGTATGCTTGATACTCATAAGACCTGGAGGAATATAGTGTCCTTAGAAAGCAGCCTTAAATTGATTCTAGGTAATGTGAGCATTCTCAGGTAGGATGGCTCGATGATAACTCCACCAAATGCCTACAGGCCCTTGCAACTGGTGGGATGCATACTCAGTTTTCATTGGCTCAGTTAGCCTCAGTAAACGAAACTTTTGTTCAAGTGTGTTCAGCCATTCCTCCGCTTGGAGTGGCTCGTCAACCTCCTTGAAAATAGGCGGCTTGGTATCTAGGAACTCCTTGAAATCACTGTATTAGTTTGGCTCTGCACCCTGGCACTGATGTCTGCCCTAGGCGACTTGTTGTGCCATGGTGCGCATAGCCTCGCCCATAGCATGTTGCCCTTCAGCGAGCATAGCCATCAACTCTGTCGGAGTAGGTAGTGGCGGTGGTGGCAAATCTTCATTGTCATAACCATTCAAGCCACTACCCTTGGCACCATCGTTCCCATTGTTCCCACCGGCTCTAGAATAGGTGCGAGGCATCTACAGAATTGCAACAATAAGCAATTATTTATGATGTCAAAAAATTGTAGAAGAATTATATAATTATACCAAACTAAATTTACTAGAGAGAATATAAATTCATACAATAAAATAGAGGCACAATAATTTATTTCTACAACCATAACATCACCAATTATATTACTTAACGCCATTCTCAATGCATTCCATATATGCCAAATTGCTTGCCAACTCAACGGTCATTCATTAAAAGTACAACCACAACATGGATTGCATGCAAGGTTTCAAGAGTACATCAAAGGGTACACCATGAGATCGAACTAAATTACGAGTTCATTACATAAATGATCGAAGATAGAGAGCTAATGCATCTAGCTAGATACTAATGCTAAGCTACTCCTCGAGGTGGTCGCTGTCGATGTCGGACACACCATCACCGTGGTCATCCTTGAAAGGCTCAATCTCCTCATCTTCAGGCTCGGCCTCGGCTTCCACCTCCATGCCATCATCCTCGGCAATCAACATATGGGGATCTTCTTCCACCGCTAGAGCATTTGGAGGAAGAATTGGGTTCACCATGTTGTTGAGATGATGAACATCCAGCTAAAGCTCCTCAACCTAGCGTATAAGTTTCTGCTCTCTACGATCAAACTCCGTTGCCTGCCTAGCAGCCTGAAACACCGTCCGGATTCTAGCTGCCTCCCAAGTCTCAGTAAGACGAATAGCCTCGTCTCTCTCCACATGGATCCCCTGAACCTCAGCTATGGCTGCATCCCTTTCAGCAACAGCACGGACAAACTACCTCCGAAGAGCTTCCAAGGCTATCATATAATTACCTATCTCATTCTGAGCTGCTCTAATTGCACTTTGGTGCCTGCACACACGTTCTCGCATCCTGCGTAGTGCAGCCTATGCTCTTCGGAGCTCTTGCATACAACTGATGTAGCTATCCTGGTGAGAGTAAAACATCTTCATAACAGCATACATGGCACTCGTGGTAGAATTACTACTTCCTGCTCTTTCATCCTGGTCTCTTACCAAAGCATTACCGCCTGGTTGGGTCCAAGCAGTTTGCGAGGGGTCCACTAGAGGAAAGGATCTAATAGGACCGTTGACAAGCTCATCCCCAAACTCCTAACATATCTCATTGAGGACCTCGAAAGCTGCAACTTGGGCACCCTCCCAAGGTGTCTGCCCATCTGACTCCACACTCCAGCCGTGCCACTATGGGTGATCAGCACAGGCTAGGACAGTCACTAGAGCTGAGCCCGGCCTGATCTCGGCCGCCGAGTCCACCTCTTCGCCATAGCGAAAAGGGGTTTCTGAGGATGGGACGGCGAGCGCCACCATACAAGCAGCCAAACTTTTAATGGCCATTCACCTGGGCAAATAGCCAAGGTCATCAGCGAGTCCCATTGCTAGGGCGAAAGGGAAAGAGCTAGGCTCGGCCTGATCTCGGCCGCCGAATCCACCTTTTCACCATAGCGAAAAGGGGTTTCTGAAGACGGGACGGCAAGCGTCGTCCTTACTTTGCCAAGGCAAGAAGGGGTCTTGACGCATCCTTCTCATCACAGACGGATGCTGAGTGCGCTAGAGCCAAACCGGGACGGCGATAGAGCCACATAGGATGCCCATAGGCGGGGCACGCCCCCAACACTCGATCCCCTCCCCCAATGTCATTCCAAACTGCCTCAACTTCATACGTAAGTACCCTCCTACTCCTTGAGATTATATATAGGGGGTGTTGGCACCACTCTCAACACACAACAATAGAAGAAGGAATCAATCATTGGCTCTATTTAGTTCAAGCTAGTTTAGTTAGGAGTTAGAGTTGAGTCTAACTAAGCTTGAGTTTTGGAAGTAGTCTTTAGGAGTCCGGTATAGTTCTTGTATTATTTATTTTTTAAGACTTGAGTTATGAAGGCGACAATTTTAGTGCGGGTAGCTCCTAGAGTATGAGATGAACTCAACACGATACTGTTTGAGCCTCCAACTTGGCTTGGAAACCCACGCTAGCATTCCAACTAGGTGGCCAAGAGGGAGAACGTCCTAGAACATCCTTGATGTGTTCTCCACATGCTTGAGCCATGCTCCAACTTGGACTAGGGTCCTAAGGATGATTACCAAGCCAAGGTGACGCCGCAACACTTGGCATAAACAACAACAACATGTCATGATGATTTGGAGACCTTGTCAACATGATATTAAGGTGGACCAGATCCATTTGAAAGCTTACATCAAGTAATCATGGACTTCAATCACACTCTAGATGGAAGATTTATGGCTTTCCCAATAAAGTATTGTTTGACTATCAGCGAACCGGATGTTGGGATTCGATGGCCTTGCACTCCAAGATTGGTCTTGCGCATGGTGTATCCAAGTCCCATAAGTTGTAGAGATCATGGAAGGAATCCTTCCAGAGTTCATCACATCTTCAATATGTTCCCTAAACATATTCAAGTGACCAATATTAGGTAACAACATGTTCTCATTTATTTCACCAAACAAATTTAGGAATGACCTCACCTTATTTTTAACTTTCATGGTTGTACTAAAAGTTTGCATGTCCTCATCAATACGGCGCACAAGCAATACAATCTACTAGGATAAGCCAGTGTTACCACATCATGAGGTCCTAAACCTATACAAATTTTGTGTCACATATGCTACTATCTAGATCTACTACTCACACAACACACCCACATTTGATAAGAAAATAAAGCGTGCTCTAAATCTCCCCACATAGCTTATCTTTTCACGTTGAAATGGCTCATTAGTCCACTAGTGTGCTTGTTCTAGTATTCCACATGCTTGTGCTTAGCCAAAGTTTGAGTGACCGCTGATTAAGATTTCTAGAAATTCCTTATCCTCTTTAGTGTTGTTTTCAAGGCAAACTGCAAGTACAGAGTAGAATTTTGCTTTGTGTTTCAACCATGTTGAGCATACTCCCTATGTGTGTGATGGGACTCTATTTTGCTACCTGAGATTGTACACAACAAGATGGATACCATCATAGCCAAGTTCTTTTGGCGAGGAGTTAACAATAATTTTAGATACCATATGATGAAATGAGAAGCTATGACCAGATCTAAGGCACAAGGGGTTAGGGATTATAAATACCAAGTCAATTAATGAATGCTTAGTGGGACATGCACAAATTCTATCCCATCCACATTCACCATTTTTCTAAAAAAACCTTGTAGATCATGCGATCCTCTGCTCCCTACTTTGAACTAGGGTTTTCTTTCTAAACCCTAATCCCCTTTCTCTCCGCTTCTAAGACTTGCATGTTTCAACATGTCCTCCAATGACTCCATCTTCCCTCCATTGTCTAGCGTCACCCTCAGCACTCAATAATGGATCGTGGAAAAACTAGGGCTAGCAGATCTTGGTTGGGCTCCTAAGGAGGAGGTTTAACATGGACACAAATGAGAACTAGGACGTGGATGCAGTAGGCTACTTGATAGAGAGCACCCGAGAGGAGCGAAGGGGATTATTGGAGCCACTAGGGATCACCGCTGCCCGGAAACACACAACCTCCCTTGAGTCTCCTAGAAACCTAGGCGTTGAGGACGTGCGGTCTAATAACGTTCACTTGCATGCCATGTGTGTTAACACATGTACATGCAAAATTGGTGATTAGGTGTATTAACATAACATAAGGACATGTAATTGTTAGACGCATCATGTATACTCTCTCCATCATGAAATACAAGGACGAAGCTACCTATATGGTAGTGTGTGTGCGCGCGCATGCGCCCACGGCAAAAGAAAGTTTAGAGCTAACTAACTATCATAATTTTTTGGTAATCCATCCCCCTCACGAGCTCAAGCACATGCACCCCCAAGCTCAATAGCAGCAGGCTAATAGGTCGAACAACATGCAAACTGGGTCCTAGCAGGCAAAACAAGAAGCCATACATAGTGTGCGATTAGAGCCTTCACCCAATCGTCATGGTTTGTTTGTGGGGATTAATGCTGATAGATGATGAATCTACTGCTCTACTGCTTGTCAACGTGCTTTCCTTGTTATCTGCCTTTTTTTTCTTCTTTCAAAATCATTTTACTTCTCTAGTTTAGTTCCAATCAATGCTTTACCTCTAGATACAAGCACGCGAGAGTTCGGGTCTGTATTTCGTTTACAAGAAATGGTACTCAACGGAGACGTACCTAGAGTTTGAAAAGTGCATGAAGAATATGGCCGAGAGGTCATACAGAATAATCTATAGTTTTATTAAAAGTAAGAAAATCTATAGTTCTAAACTACCTCTAGCCATAAATAAATCAACTTCTAAGAGTTAACCTAATTCAAACTTTATAAGTTTTGACCAAATCTAAGAAAAAGCACACTAATATACATACTTGTTTAGAAAGACACTCATACTTGTGGTACACTAGCGCGTTCCCCCTCAATTTTGCTCTAGCTCCACCACTGCTGATGCATTCTAAAAATCTTAAGACATCTTAAGAGAACACTCAAATGATGCATATATCCATAGATTATATCCAATTAAGGAGTTTCTCCTTAAATTATGGTTTATTTTTTTAACAAACTTTGTCAAATCTAGCTTAGTCATTACATAGAATGCATTATATTAGCACAACAATGACCCCTCTCCTGTTTCAGTAAATGCAGAAACAGGATCTCGTAAATATGGAAACAGGTGAGACAAAATAAAAAAATAGGATGAGGTTTTTCTGTTCATTTTCATCCCTACCTATACTCATCAATATTGGTTTATTTTATTGCCTGACCGCATAATAGACCTGGCAGAGATTGTGTGTTTTGCTGAAATTACCTAAACGTATTGTATTGCTAATTGCTAGTATTATTGTGGAGGTGTCGCAACAAGATTTCTATCGAGAAGACTTTTTTTTTATGACTTGCTTGTCTTTTATTATCAGCTGGCCGAAGCCTCAAACATGATGAGGTGACATTCTGTATGTTGACATACTAGTATCTTTTATTTATGCAGAAATGGAATATCTTGGAAACTTCTCACCGAGCTATTTTGGCTACAGATGTGTCGTTGAAATTTCGTTGTAGCCTGCTCCTTATAACTGTTTCGTACCCGCATTGCAAGGCTGGAACCCAGCACTTAGCGTTGTAGTATTATGTCTGTACCGATGGCTTTCTTAAAAACAGGTTAATCTTTTTCTTAAAAGAAAAACTTGTTGAGCATACTCCAAAACTGCATCCGGGGAGCAAATATGGAGTGGCGTGCCAATAACATGTGGAATCAGTAAGACTCAGATCCGATGTAGTGGTAGCACCTTACTAGCAGGAGTAGCTGATAGCATCTTTCCAGAGCGGTTTGCGCTTAAACCCACATCCACTAATCTCCCATTGCTAATCCTGGCACAGGTGGTTAATCACCGCCCGGCCGAAGCACACGCGTCCCGGCCTTCCACTTGTCTCGCCTCCCCACCCTTCAGTTCCCTCCAAATGTCCCCCGGCCTTCTCGCCCTCGTCGCTCTGCCTCGCTAATTCGCTCCGCGGCCGATTCCATTCCGCCTCCGCCGCACCGCACCGGCACTAACCCTAAAACCCGACCCTGCTTCGTATCATTGCTTGTCGCCTGATCATGTACGACTCTCTCTGGGATTTTTTTTTTCCTGATGATTTTTTTCTCCGCGCTCGTTCTCCTCCAGATTGTATCGCCCTTTTTTTCACTCATTTATTGGCCTTGTCTCATCCTGGAACTAGCATGTTTCCTGCAATTTGGTTAATCTTAGTTGCGTTCTACAAATAATTTCATGGCGCTGATCCTTTCACCGCAAAGATTATTTTTTCCGTTTTTTCTCTTCCCTAATATTTTTTTAAAAAAAATTTGGCTGTGGTTTCGCTGCAATGTGTGTAGAGAGAAATCTCAAAGTAGTTTTTAGCGAGATTTTCCGTGCACTTTTCAATCTTCTGTATGGTTATAGCTTAACAACTTAACCTAATTGTTGATCCGAACTCATTGTGGGTGCGAGCTTCAAACATTCTCTTTTTGGGTGTTGCAGATATCAAATTGAAGCGGGGGATATATGTACAGGAACCAGTTTAGGTCGGATCGATTGAACGACCACGCCACCACCGCGCGAAGGCCCGGCCGCGGAAGCGGCAGTAGCACGCATTGGGTCGTCTCCGGCGGCCGTGGAAGCACCGCTCCGGCTGCGCGGCCGCGATCGCCGCCCTACCGGAGGTGAGACGCGTGTTTACTGTTTATTCATCGTGATGGCGCGTATATTGGTTGTTATGATGTTTACATTTTTGTTGTGCCAATTGCATATTTGCATCTATTTGCAGCGGGAGGCCCCGGAGCGTGCAGCAGCAGTACAGGCCGAGGTCGCCGGCGGGTGCGCCAACCCAGGGGAATGCCACTGGCTGCTGTCCTCCTTGTGGGAGTGCTGCCGCTGCTGAGCATACGGGACCAGTGAACCAAGGTGCAAATGCTTGTGCTGTGTGAACTTCCGTAGCCATCACTTTCACTTTCTTTGATCGTACTTGCATGCTTGACGTGCACAGAAGAGTTTGTGGATGTAGATCATGCCATTATGTAGTGTTGCCACATGGAATTATATTGTTTTTTTTTCTATATATAACCCTTAAGCATGACATTTTTTTTTTCTTTTGTGGTAAGTTTCTAGCAGATATTGATGAGATCAGAATGTTTAGAAACCGATTACATTTATTTCTTGTTACCACTTTAGCTAATATATATCACAGCATAAACTATCTTGCTAAAGCTTTCTTCTTAGCAAAACTGTCTGATGATCTCTCTTTCTTAGAGACTTTCGGATCACTGGATAATGTGAAACCTTCCAATGTGCCTGCTCAGAGTGATGTTTTGAGCTCAGTCTCTGCTGAAGGAACCTGGGCAGCAGATTCCCCAACCCCAACACTACAGACAAAAGGTTCTTCTGCTTTGCAAGAATTTTGAGCTTAACATGATAGCAGCAACAAGTCCTCTAGTTATATTTTAAATTGATTGTGATTGTAATATTGGATAAGATTACCTTCTGAATTCTGATGATGTTGGCCCCCAGGATATTCATCCCCTCCATTTACTCTTCAGTTCGGAACTTTTAGCCCTGGAGTTATTAACAAGCAGGTATGGGATCCTTGTTCAACTATTTTTCTGTTGGCTTTTCAGTTTGCTACCCGCTAATGCTTCATGCTGATCTTCTCACAGGAAACTACTTCCTGCACATCCTCATCCCCTCATGATCTGAACGGGAAGAAACATGAAAAGGTCTGCTCATTTCTCATGATTTATTTCACTACAACAACAACAACAACAACAACAACAAAGCCTTTAAGTCCCAAACAAATTGGGGTAGGCTAGAGTTGAAACCCAGAAGAAGCAATCAAGGTTCAGGCACGTGAATAGCTGTTTTCCAAGCACTCCTATCTAATGCTAAGTCTTTTGGTATATTACATCCTTTCAAGTCTCCTTTTATTGCCTCTACCCAAGTCAACTTCGGTCTTCCTCTATCTCTCTTCACGTTACTATCCTGACTTAGGATTCCATTACGCACCGGTGCCTTTGCAGGTCTCCGTTGTACATGTCCAAACCATCTCAATCGGTGTTGGACAAGCTTTTCTTCAATTGGTGCTACCCCTGATCTATCATGTATATCATCGTTCCGAACTCGATCCCTTCTTGTATGACCGCAAATCCAACGCAACATACGCATTTCCGCGACACTTATCTGTTGAGCATGTCGTCTTTTCGTAGGCCAACATTCTGCACCATACAACATAGCAGGTCTAATCGCCGTCCTATAAAACTTGTCTTTTAGCTTCTGTGGTACCCTTTTGTCACATAGGACACCAGATGCTTGGCGCCACTTCATCCACCCTACTTTGATTCTATGGCTAACATCTTCATCAATATCCCCGTCTCTCTGTAGCATTGATCCTAAATATCGAAAGTTATCCTTCCTAGGCACTACTTGACCTTCCAAACTAATATTTTTCTCCTCCCGAGTAGTAGTGCCGAAGTCACATCTCATATACTCAGTTTTAGTTCTACTGAGTCTAAAACCTTTGGACTCCAAAGTCTCCCGCCATAACTCCAGTTTCTGATTCACTCCTGTCCGACTTTCATCAACTAGCACTACATCATCCGCGAAAAGCATACACCAAGGATGTCCCCTTGTATGTCCCTTGTGACCTCATCCATCACTAAGGCAAATAGATAAGGGCTCAAAGCTAACCCTTGATGTAGTCTTATCCTAATCGGGAAGTCATCCGTGTCTCCATCACTTGTTCGAACACTAGTCACAACATTGTTGTACTCATGATTTATTTCACTAAATGAATTTATTTGGAACACCTTTTTTTGTTGAAAATTTTGAACCATCCGTTTCGCTCATGCTATTGGATCATTTCCTTGATTATATCTTTTCAGTGCTTAGGTATGCGAACTCTCTAATCAAGTAAACCAAGATGCTTGGATGTGCAAAAATGGAGATAGAATTATTCAATAAAATAGAAATGATAAAATACCATGCTTCTGCACATCATACCATGTCAAATGATGGTTGACTCTTTCTTCTGCACACCATAATGTATATGCTTGTATCCTGATGTAAATTATAATACATTTTTGTGGAGCCATTTAGTAATATGACTGCATCTTAATTTGGATCATCATGCTTCTCTAGTTTGCAAGTGAATTGAGATACCATATATCTTCCTCTTTGCATTAACTTTGTGCTACTATTTTGCGCTTACCTATATAGACGTGACAATTTCAGGCCTGCCATGGATTACATTACAAGCCTAATACAGTTTCCTCATCTCCTATACAAGAGCTGCAAAAGCAGGAAGCAAGCGATGATTTGGTTATTGGTGGAGAAGCTGGCTTAATTGGCAAATATGAGAATGTTCATGTTCCTGAATTGCATGAAACGCAGACAATGCTGAATTCTGTTCCTCCAACTAGCAAAGTTAGTACCTCAGTCAAACTCGCTCAGTTGCTTTACAACCTTTTATAAATTAATTAATGTATATTAAATGGTCTACAGGTGTGCACAGATTCATGCAAGGTGTTGCTCAGAACTATGTCTTCCCCAACTCAACAGCAGTGTCAAAATCAAGAAGAAACAAAAAACACTGTCAGTGCTAACCAGAGTGACACTGCATACAAATATCCTGCCACCAAGCCCAAGATAAGCGTGCAAATTCCAGCTTCCTATACTCCCAACATGGTACCACCCCAATTTATGCTTCCAGTACCGGGGAGATCAATGCCTGTGGCTTTCCAGCAGAAACAACCTCAAGTGCCCATTGAATTCAGGGGCCCAGGTTTTCAAATGCAGTCTATTGGCTCCGTATCCAGCTCCTTGCCCGTGAAGATGGCTGTCCCTCTGGGTAATTCACCTCACATACAACCGATGTTTGTTCATGGTGCTCAGCCTCGTGCATTCCATCAGCAATCCTTCATTCACCACGGACAAGGCTTTGGATGTGCTCCTCCAGCTAATTGTCACCTTCCTCAGTTTGGCAACATGAGAATTGCGCAAGAGTTATCTCAGCAGCATCCTAGAAGCGGTGATGAACAGAAGAGAACTATCAAGATAACACATCCAGAGACACACGAAGAACTGATGCTGGATAGACGTGGGCATTCCATTATAGGTGTTCCTGCTTCTGGGCAGATGCCTTTAAACAATATAAACCAGCTACCTCACTCTGTTCAAACATTTTCTCCACTTCAGAAAGTTTATTATCCTAGACCAGGCACGTACAATTCAGCACCTATCTATCTTCCCAACTCCACTGCTGTCCCTCCTGCAAGTAGGCAAATTTCCTCCAAAATTCAAACCCCGATGCATGGTTTTGATTCCACTAATAGCAACCAGCAAATTACTTCCATCAGACCTCCTATGCCGACATCTTGGCTTGATGCTACTTCCAGGCCATTGACAAATTTGCATACTGTTTCCGAAATCTCAAATTTCAAAGGGATGCTTCCATCAAACTTACCTGCTCCAGTTCATGTTGAGCTAAAGCCGCCTATTACACTCCCTGCTGAAAAGAATAGTGAATCTACCATATCAAATCAGCAAAATTATCGCAAAATTGGGCTGGAAATGTCTCCTGAACCTGTAAATTTAGTTTATGAAGGAAATAACAAAGATTCTGTTGCAACTTGTGATATAAGTTGTAATTTAATATCTCAGGCAGTTTCAACCCAGCAGACACAGACTCGACCAGCTTCAGTTGATCATGACACACCAGTTGTAGGCCCTCAAACTATCTTAACCAGTAACCTGCCTTTGGAATCTACTGCATCTATTAAATCTTCAGTAAAAGTAAAACCTATTGAGGTGGAAGAATCGTTAGTGGTTCCAACAACTTTATCGTCCCATGCAAAACTCGAGTCATCGCATACTGAGGCTTCTGGCAGAACTGCTAGTGTCATCTTGACTGCAACTTCATTAGTTTCCAATATTGATGGGACGTCACCGACTAACAGGAACTATAAATATCATGGCAATAGCATTTTGGGGAAGCCTCCATTAATTTATGCACAAGAAATGGTGCCACCAAAGTTTGCGGGGTCTAATACATCCACAGAAGGTCTTGGAAAGGCAAAGGTGAATCCAGTTCCGTTCCAAGAAAAGTTTTCTTCTGAACTTAATGGTTTACTTCCATTGCAAAACCATGACTTCATGATAGAAGAACATGTTCCAAACGAAAAAGGGATGTGCTCAGAGTCAAAGACAGAACAAGTAGATGCGACCACTCCAGGTACTGCCTTTGGATTGGAGGATGACACTAGTGTTGCTAAATCTGGAAGATTTCATGCATGTCACCAGTCAGTTGATTGGCATCCTTCCATATACGTTGGTGATATCCAAACATCAAATGACAGTCAGCAACCTTCATCGGATGCAGAAATCATAACATCTCAATCAGAGAACAAGCAGAATAACAGTAGAGTAGACTCTGCGAGGGATGTCAAGAATGCAGCCCCTATTTCTACTTCAGCTACCTCCCAGAGGAAAACGGAACAAGAGAGGATTGATTCAGAAATATCTAATCCTTGCTCCACGACTGCTGCTTCAGTGGTGCAAACAAAAAAAGTTGTTTTGGAGTCAACAAAGGCCAAAAGTATCAATGGACGAAGAAAAAAACGAAAGGAGACACTTCCTAAGGGTAGTGGACAGAAGTATTATGATCTTGATAGTGCACCCAGTTCTCTCAATGAGAATGTCGAGAGTTTTGTTACTTCAGAGGATGTTCAGTGTTCCTTGACAACTGACTTAAAGCTGAATTGTACATGGGATGCTGAAAAGTACAATTCAACTGGTGGGAATGATTGCCAGAACAGAAGTGACTCGTTCAGCTGGGAAGATACAGCAGAAAACTCTGCTGACAAGTTGAAAGTGTTTGGGGGTACCCATTCTAAAAGTGGAGCAGAAGTAAACAAAGATAAATCTGAGTTTGACCGTAAAAAGTATTCCCAGGATTTTCTTTTAACATTTGCACAAAGCTGCATTGAACTTCCTGCAGGTTTCATGATTGGATTTGATATTTCCGAAGCAGTAATGAGTGTACATGTTGGTGCTCCATTTATAGACAATACTCAACTTAATCCAAACCATGCAAGGATAAAAGATCGAGGTTCCCGAGCTAACCGTCATATGGCTGGTAAATTTGATGATGATAAGTGGAGAAAACAGTTTTGTTCTACTGTTTCTGGACGTAACCTGCTGTCTGACAATGTTCATCAACCTGCCTTTTCTAATTGGGATGCAGTACAGCATGTTGGGAACGGATCTGTAAGAAGTCTATCACAAAGCCAGCCATTTAGTCAATATAGTGGTGAGATGCTCTCCAGAGCTATGAAAGAAGTAGTATCTCAGCGCAGCATGTCACGTGGCTCTGTTGATGAGAGGTGGCAACATAGAACTAATGCTCATGGTATTTCATCACCTTCTCAAGTATCTATGCCAGTTATGCACAGAGCTGAGAAAAAATATGAAATAGGTAAGGTGTTTGATGAGGAAGGGTCAAAACAAAGGCAGCTGAAAGCTATTCTGAATAAGTTAACCCCCCAAAATTTCGAAAAACTTTTTGCGCAGGTCAAGGAGTTGAATATTGATAACGTGGTCACACTTACTGGTGTCATATCTCAGATATTTGACAAAGCTTTGATGGAACCCACTTTTTGTGAGATGTATGCTAGTTTCTGTTTCCGGTTAGCTGGTGACCTACCGAACTTTGTCAAAGATGATGAGAAAATCACCTTCAAACGACTGCTTTTAAATAAATGCCAAGAAGAATTTGAAAGAGGTGAAAGAGAGCAGGCTGAAGCAGATAAAGCAGAAGAAGAGGGTGGAGCGAAACAATCTGAAGGCGAGAGAGAGGAGAAACGGATTCGAGCACGGAGACGCATGCTAGGAAATATTCGATTAATTGGGGAATTGTACAAAAAGAAAATGCTGACAGAGAGAATAATGCATGAATGCATAAATAAACTGCTAGGTGAGTATCAAAACCCAGATGAGGAAGATCTAGAGGCTCTGTGCAAATTGATGAGCACAATCGGGGAGATGATAGATCATCCCAGGGCAAAGGTACATATGGATTTTTATTTTGGCCTTATACTGAAGCTGTCAGAAAATGTGAAGTTATCATCCCGTATAAGATTTATGCTGGAAGATGTGATTGACCTTAGAAAAAACAAGTGGAGGCAGAGAAGGAAAGTAGAAGGACCAAAAAAGATAGAGGAGGTCCACAGGGACGCAGTAAAACAGAAGTTTGGCCAATCAACTAGGTTTGGCTCTTCTCCTAATTATAACTCATCTGTTACTTGCATTAGCTCTGGGTTAAGACCAGGGCCTCCAGATAGCACACGTGGATCTTCTGCGTTAGCTTCTCGTGGATCTTCTCAAGTTTGTACATATGGATCACAGAATGTTAATCTAGATGCTAGATATCAACCTTCAAATAGAGTCTTGCCTGTTCCACTCCATCAAAGGCATGCTGATAAATCCATTCGCCTTGGTCCTCAAGGTGACTTAGGAAGAGGAATGTCGCTTTGTGGGAAGCAACCAGTTTCAAATGACATTTTACCAGAAGTTCCTTTAAATGCTCATCATGGTCAGACATCAGAAAACTCAAGAGACAGTTCATTTACAGGAGTGACAAGTAATCCAACAAGCTTCAGAGCCAGTAATACATCCTGGGGAATGGCGGATCTTTCTTCGCCAGTACCGTCAACTATAGGTCAAACGCATACATCCTCCACAGTCAGAAAGGAGATATGTGCTGAAGCGCAGACATTCCCTGAAGAGGTTCTTCAAGAGAAATCGATACTAACCATAAAAGAATTTTACAGGTAAGTTCCCATCTGTCATGCTTTATTTGATATTCTGCAAATGCTATATTTGTGTGTGTTTCTCATTTATTACGAAATATATGCTGAGAGATAGGTGTCTATTATTAGCACTTTAGGATTTTTTATTTAAAAGTATTTCCCTAAGCTATCAAATTTGATTAATCAGCTATTTTGTAGGGTAAAGTCCATTTTAAGCCCTTCAATTGTCGTGTAATTCCAATTTGTAACCTCCAAATTTATTTCCCTCCATTCCAAATTATAGTTCACTTTAGTTTTGCCCTAAGTCAAACCTCTCTAGTTTTGACCAAGTTTACAGAAAAATGCATCAACATCTATAGCATCGGATTAGTTTCATTAAATTATCCATGAAATATGACTTGACAGTGCATTTATTTGAGCTTGTAGATGTTGATATATGTTTCTAAAAACTTAGTCAAACGAGAGATGTTTGACTTAGGACAAAACTACAATGAACTATAATTTGAAATGGATGGAGTACTAGACAACTTACACCCTTGAACAATTAATCGAACACAGTACACCCCTTCACTGGCGGGAAGGTGGTTTTCATCCAACTTGGCAGACGCATTGCAGTGGCTTTGCCACATGGACTTATTTTAGGATGATTCAACAGGCCAATCAGCATGGTCATGAAATAAATAAGCCAAGTAACAGTGAAACTGAAAGAGGTAGAATATGAAATGTAATTGAGGCCTTCTGTTAGAGCTCACCATATGTTTTTCTTAAAACTTATTTCATGATACTGCTAACTTACTGCTGAATCAATTAACCTAAAACAGGTTTATGGGGTGAAAGCAGTGCCACTGTAGTTCAAGGGTGTAAATTATCTGGTTTTGAAATCAAAGGTTGAAAATCAAACTCCAACGATTGTTGAAGGGTGCAAAATGGACTTTACCTTTTTTTAATCCACAGATGGTACAAGTGAATCCCATGTAATTATGGGCCCATTTTAGGAAAAGAAAACTATGAACTTACATTGTATGGTGTCCAGAATGTTTTGTTTATATTAATCCTTTGATAGCTACATCTTTCATTGGGTAAAGAATCTAATCTGCTACTATGATTTTATAAGAAAGAAAAGGTCCGCTTTTTTGTGTTATCTTTGTTGGTGATTCTTTCCAGTCATAGGTAGCCTTCTTTTTTTATAGCAATATGTTCATATACAAGCATAAATTTTGCTTCTCAGAATGAATTTGTGTATAGCGTAACTCAAACAGACTATAACTAAAGAGTTATGCATGGTACTGCCTACTAGCATGTTTGATATTTCTGGGAAGCTGATTAACAGAGGGGAGCAAACATGGAACCTCTACTTAGTTGCAGGTTGCCATATTCTTAGTGTTACACTGACATAATATTTGGTGCTCCCAGTGCTAAGGATGAGAAGGAGGTCGCTCTGTGCATGAAAGAACTGAATGCTCCCAGCTTCTATCCTTCCCTTGTGTCACTTTGGATCACTGACTCGTTTGAAAGAAAAGACCTGGAAAGGGAACTCTTGGCCAAGCTTTTGGTGCACTTGTGCACAGCTCAAGAGCATTTGCTGAGCCAGAGGCAGCTACTCCAGGGGTATGGTCCATTTGCACATAACAGAACTTACTTTCTATAGTTGGTGACTTGGTTTCAAAACCCCCATTGACCATCTGCCTTCTTTGCCAAATTGCCAGGTTTCAACATGTTCTATCTACCTTGGAGGATGCCGTGACCGATGCGCCGAAAGCGACCAAGTTCCTGGGCCAAATATTTGCCAGAGTCATACTGGAAGACGGGATCTCGCTGACGGAGGTAGGAGGGCTGCTGCAGGAGAGGGATGGCAGGGAAGAGCCAGCAGGACATCATGCCCTGGACGACAGCCTCGCATCCGAGGTTCTGGGGAGCATGCTGGAGTCCATCAGAGTGGAGAGGGGCGACAACGCCGTGGACGAAATCCGCGCAAAATCCAACCTGCAGCGGCCCGGGGTGTGCGTCTGACGCCTGATCAGGGGATTCAGGGTAGGAAGCAGGGTGCCTAGATTGTTATTGTTGCTTTTGGTAGGTTGGGATCCTAACCTTAGAAAGAAAGGGTAGGTTAGATGAGATTTTGCTGGTCTTTTGTTTTCCTTGTGTTACCACTACTGTAGCAGAAGAACTTGTTGAATTTCCTGTCCTGGCTAGGTATGTTGGCTGCCTTTTAAATCTGCGTCATGTGTGGTTTCGTGTTTCATTGATGATTTGTGCCGTTGGTGTGTGTGTTGCTTTCTCCCATGTCTGGGGGAGAATGGTAAAGAGGGCTCTTCTACGATCATCAATTCGAGAAAACTATACAAATATGAAAGAAGGGGTATTTTATTCTTACCAACGGGATCTTATTGCACCCGGTAACAAACATGCATAAACCATTTCTCGAAGTATGTGTCTGGATAGCCCAAAGTCTCGATAGTTAGCTCTAGGTCTTCCGGTTAAAAAACAACGTTGATGAAGGCGTGTAGGTGCACTATTATGTGGTAGGGATTGCATTTTTTCTTGCATTTTTGTTTTTTCGCTCAAACTCAAAGGGGAAACTTTGCTTCTTATCTTTTTTTTTTGACGATCGACGAATCAAATGATATTTTTGTTCTAATTTCTGCCGCGTCTTCTCCCTCTCTGAATCAAACTTTTTTTTTTGCCATAATGTGTCGTTCCTGTTACGAAACGGTGTCTCTCAACAGACACCCCTTCGGTGATCTCATCAACGACGCCATGAACAGACACATATTCACGAAGTGATCTCATCCATCAATTACAAGATTAGTGGATAGGATTAGACAGTTAGTTTTACTCCAAAGGGCATGTCCTTTGGAGAACAGTCGTGTCCCTTCGTGACACCCCTTCACTTATATAAATATATTTCAGAGATCAATGAAAGAAACAGTTTTCTCAAATCCTGTTCATTTACATTCACACTTTAACACGTTATCAGCACTTTGCTCTACGTGAACAAGGAAGAGAACGCTTCGATACCGGAGATGAAGTCGACATCGATGATGCAGAGCCGTCCGTCCTCGAAGGAACAGTGCCGGCATCATGCTCCTTCATCATTGTTTTTACGTCAGAACAAGGAGGCAGAACTGGATCCTGCCGGCCTCCATGTTCGATGCAAGCACAGAGGCCACGCAGGCCTTCATCGTTCCAAGACCGGAAAAGAAACGAAGATCTGTTCTTCATCTTATCCATAGGAAACTGATGCGTACATGATGATGGCTGGCCGAACAGTCACCATCAACATGGATCGACAAAGAAATCGATGACCGTTTTCATTGCAACACCGTGGTCGTCATCCACATCGAAAGAAAGAAGACGAAGGACGCACTCAGAACAAAAGACGGTAACCACCGGCTATGGTTTTTCTTCAGTTTATCATGTTCTTACCTCTCTACGGCAATGGCCGCGAGTCCGCGCGTCCGACCGGTCTTGGTGGGCCTGCTCGCTACACCAGCAGCGGCGCTCGCGTGTGCCAGACCAGAGACGGCCCCCTGTTGCTCCACGCCGAGCGGCCTGAGACTCCGTGCCCCTGAGCGCGTGGCCGGCGCCCTCCACGCCTGCAGTGGCGGCGGCCTCGCACCTGCGGCCCGCGGCTGGCTGCCCCGACGGCCAGTGCCCGTGGCCAGTTGCCACCCGCGGCCAGGCCCGCGCCTGCGCCTCGCGCGCAGCGGCTGGCAGCCCCTCCCGCGCCCTCGCCTGCGCGGCTCCGCCTCACGCGCGGCGGACGGCGGCTCCTGCGCCTGCGGCTGGCGCCCCTGCACGTAGTCCTCGGCCCGCCGCTCATGGCCCTCACGCGGCTGCTCGCCCCACCACGGCAGTCGGCAGCGTTTGCCAACAGGCCGGCGGCGGCATCTACGCCCTTGAGGCCAAACGACGCGATTGTGGAAACCGTCCGCTCGATGATTGTATCCTGGGAAAGGATAAGGATGTGCATTTTTTTGCATAAAAATCCTTCTTTCTCCTATGAATTGCACGATAATCCTAATAGATTATTGATGTATTCCAGATTCATGATTAAGCCCTCAGGTTTTAACATGTCTGTAGCATACTATATTTACCTCATGTAAATATTAATTTTAGACCCTAGGTTTAAAATACAATATGATGCACAATATTTACCTCAGTAAATAAGTATTTTTGAGATCCATGTGTCATCAAGAATTGCATCATGACATGTACTGCTGCAGATGAATTTATCACTGTAAATTCGCTTTCCAGATCCTATGTTTTCTAGAATTTTTTTAGTACTGTTCAAAGCGTTTGTCCAAATTTGCAAACCCAATAAACATGTGCTATTAACATTGCATGTTCAAAGTGTTTGTCCAAATTGGCAAACCCAATAAACATGTAGTATTACTATCACGACCTTTGCATTGTAACTACTTTGTTATTTGCAATTTTCATTTTATGTTAAGCCTATTTATGCTTTATTTAAAGCTTATAGCGCTTATATTTTTAATGCAAAATCAATGAAGTGTATTATCTCATTATTTGTACAACACAAATGTTCCACATTGTATGTTGGCCATACACAAAGTAGCGCCATAGTTGCTACTGTGGAATCTACACTAAATTCTTAGTGACTATCCTCAATGTGCGTACCCAACATCATAAATTGGAACATACGGTCTATATCTTTTCACAAGATAACTACCGTTAATTAGCATTCCTATTGGCCATACACAAGGTAGCACCATAGTTGCTACTGCGGGATCTACACTAAGTTCATAACTTAATGACTATCCTCAACGTGCGTACCTAATTCGTTTGCGGATTAACTAAGGTCTACATCAATCTTTTTGATGATTACCTTAAAATGTGTTTATACAAATTGCATACACCACTAGACATCTACTGTTCAACAGACTATGTCCATATTATTAGAGGTCTACATCTTTATGATGACTACCGCTAATGTGTTAGCATAAATGAGGTTTACACTATTAGTGAGATATATCTTGTCTCCTATTTATTTTGCATTAATTAATACAACATCACCATAGTAATTTTAAATTTACCCTTAGCGTAAATTCAGAAAATCTATGGTTTAAACCTTGTTAGAATAGTAGCCAGCAAAGAGTTTGATCTCTTGCTCTTGATGGTCACCATTATCTAACATGGTCAATGGACGTAATGTTAAACTTGATGTTCTATGGATTCATGGCAATATTTGATGCTCCTCATAAGAGAGCATCACCATTTATGATCAATTAAGTATGGAGTTTTATTTTAAATAAAGCACCATACACATCCAGAACACACATATGTGTATCTCGATGGATGCAAATCGAAGCACTATATGGCTAGTTTTTAATGATTGATACGAACAACACAAGGCAGTCATTCTGTCCAATACCTACTATGATTGGCCACAACTTTATCTCTAGGATCTTAAGTCCACTTGAGAATATAATTATGTTGTTCCAAAATATCCCCCAACATTGTGTTTTTGCGAAAGCACACTACTTACCAAATGTATTCTAGATTAATTCCTACATTACTTCAGGTCTAAGTGTATGATAAACTCTTATCGAGGAATCATCATTAACATTATAGTGATGCTCTATCATCTGAAGTACATTGAATTTTTCAGAATCATACAAGTTCGATGCCATGTAATAATGCCATCCAAAGAACTTTAATGGTAAGACTTAACGCAAAAAGAAGTAGCAGCCCCGTGCATTCCTTAGGGTAAGGCATTTCCCAAATATGACAGAACCATATTTTGTCCCAATTGTGTATGTTATAGCTACATAACTTGGAAATGTCATGCCTTAAAACATATAATTGATCGGTATTATAAATCCATTGGACATAAATATCCGGCTCAACAATAAAGATATGAAGCACGCTTCTATCTTCAACCTGACACCACCAGGAAGGTCAGTTGTTCACAACAAGTTTCATGAAGAAACCAAGTAGCAATCAAACACTTAATTAATAAGTGGGTCTTATGAGCATGGAGAGCACGATCATCGAATTTACTTCGCTTGATCCATTTTTGGAGACCAAATTTGTCTTCCATTTACAAAGATACCTAGTATCTACGTCCTATTTTGGTGTTGTAATATAAAATGTTGTCATCAATTTCAATTGAATATCACAATAATGTGCCATCACATTTGATATTCCATTAATTAACTTATATGGAATCTATATATCTGCAAAGAATGTCATTATATTCTTCATGCTATATATAGACCTATACAAGAGTAAATTCAAATGCAAAGAGGAATTTTGCCTAGTGGATAGTTGCACCACAAACTCTATATATAGGGAAGCAAAATATTCCTAAACTCTTACATAGAGACAAGAAAATATTTTGTTAATCGCTTGACGTGATGTCATGATAGTGGGCTTTGGTCGTGCTACTATCATACTCCCTATTGGTACTCAAATAATAATCATGAATCCATTCTTGTATTCTGATTCCATAATGTACTCAATTAAAATTATAGAGATATCCGTCAATGTGGTTTTCATATGAAAACCCCAAGATGACAACTAAGAGGAGTATTTTTCTCTTAACAATGGATATGGCAATACTTAAACAAGATATCCTCAATTGGATTTGACTACACATACATAACATATATCCAATGTTGCGTACAAATAATTCTCTCTCTTGATGTCAATAAGACTTGGCACATTTGCCTTGGTTATTCAACTATAGAGATAACTTGAGAATTATTATCAATTCTATTGGTCATAGCATCAATATGAGCCACTACATTTCTTGAAGAAATTCAAGAATATACATGTGACTCTATTTACCATTTTATGGACCATAAAGATACTATGTAATGCACATTTATGCATCCATAATATAGTCCCAGGTGTGTCTCTTAGTCATGAGAACCATCACTATACTAAACTCATTGCTCGAAATCTTCAATTTAGAGCAAATTATCCTGGACGCGGGATCAAATCCATTTTATATGGAACTGTTTGGTTTTTGGGTACTATATATCAAGTACCTTATGTCCATACCAATAATGGTTTTATTGAGTCTCTTATTGAGAATCAAATTGCATGACATATTAAAATAGAATTGTAATTTACCAGAACTAAGTTGTTTTCATGCGGCCTTACACACCGCATCGTTAATTCAAATTCATCAAACTGCACTTATACAACTCCCTCCGTTGCAGTATGTACGTGAAACTTTGGCCATAGCCAAACATTTCCCATCTGCGCATCGAGTATGTTTTCACATACCTATATCACCACCCCAACATACCAATGGGCATTATGGATCCCAAGAGGTAACTCTACAAGGGATTTATAAATTGCTCGTATGTTGATCACATTTGAGGATAATTCCAGGCATTAGGGGGAGATTTATACCACATTAAGAATGCCAGGAATCAAAAGAGCAATCCTCATATTCACGTACCAAAAATTCTAAACCTAATTGTTTAGAATGTCTTATATTTGCATCATATTGCAAAGAATCTGCCAGAAACATTTACTGATAATAAGGGTGTCACAAAATCCTCTTATCCTACTTATAATGCGCCCGAAAGAATGGAGGTACCAATTAAAACCATTCAACTCCCACTTCCAACGAAGAGGGGGAGAAGTACGGCCGCTCCTAAGGATAATGCTCCAAGTAAGCGTCCGAGGATACCGAGGACAATATCCTCCAAATCAGTAAATCCAAGCCAACCTCAAGTTGGTAGACACCCAAAAATGGATGAGCATCCAAAACCTGGATCAAAATCCACCCGGATCAACGGTGCACCCAAATTCTGATCCTGGGACATTGGAACACCCTGACTCCATATGGAAAATGACTCGGAGTCCAAAAGGGTTAACATTTTCACATGCTATATTGATTTCAAGAACTGAATCAATCATTTAAAGACTATAAATTGTCGCGGCATATACTCCTCAAAGATTGCCTTTTTACCTTACTGGATCCAAACCAAAAATCCTAGGCAGAGTGTCTTCACACTCAAATTTGGTCAAACTAAAAGGTGGCAATTAAGGAGATTGCTCTTGTTCAATGATGAGAAGTATTACCACAGTAATATCTTCCCTCATAGAGTTTCTTTTCAGAAGCAAGGTGGTGAACAATGAGAGCTTGTAGCATATGGTTTCACGCAGAGACCCAGCATAGCATACCCCATGGTATGTGTGAAAATAAAGTTTTCCAAATTCAATAATTGGCAGATCAAATGAATTTGATAGATTCGGACGTATAAGTCCCAATGGACTTCATATTCTGAATCCAAATACAAATCGCAACATACATTGTGTATAATTAAGCATGATTGCGTATATTGGTTATTTTGATATCATCATGATACAGAAATAATTATGCAATCATTTGAGATACAATTTCCATCATGTGGATTCGAGATGGAGGATTTGGGTAAGACCAAATATTGCCTAGGCTTACAACTTGAGCACCGTCCTTCAGGGATTTTAGTGCATCAATCAGCCTATATCCAGAAAATATTGAAGAAATTCAATATAGACAAATCATATCATAACAAAATCTCGATGGTTGTTCGTTCTTTAGAGAAAGATCCATTTAGACCACGAGATTTTGGAGAAAAGATATTGGGACCAAGGTTCCATATCTTAGTGTCATTGGAGCACTTATGTATCTTGCAAATTGCACCAGGCCTGATATTGCATTTGCAGTGAACATACTAGTTAAACATAGTGCCAATCCAACTCATCGTCATTGGACGGGAGCGAAGCATATCCTCAGATATCTTAGTGGCACAAAGGATCTTGGTTTATTCTTTAAGAGAAATCATGATCCCAATATGATTGGATACACGGATGCTGGTTACTTATCTGGTCCCCATCCCAAACTGGATCTGTATTCTTACATGGAGGTACAGCTATTTCATGAAGTCTTCTAAATAGACTCCGACGGCGACCTCTACTAATCATTCTGAAATTATTGCTCTATACGAGGCATCACGAGAATGTGTATGGCTTCGCAGAATGATTAACCACATATAATAGTCATGTGG
This sequence comes from Miscanthus floridulus, assembly GCF_019320115.1. Lineage (NCBI taxonomy): Eukaryota > Viridiplantae > Streptophyta > Magnoliopsida > Poales > Poaceae > Miscanthus > Miscanthus floridulus. The sequence continues at coordinate 75,138,130 of NC_089590.1, forward strand.
TATTGGTTCAATTGAATCACCGACAATTATCTATGAAGATAATTCCACTTGTGTTACATAGATGCAAACAGGTTACATAAAGAGCAATATCACTAAGTATATTGTTCCTAAACTGTTTTATCCCCATGAATTACAAAAAAGCGGGGAAATAAACATCTTGCAAATCAAGTCATGTGATAATCTCGCTGACCTATTTACTAAGTCCTTACCAACTTCTATGTTTCAAAAAAAAAAAAATTGGTACATGGAATTGGTATGTGGTGACTTTGAGATTTGTCAGAATTAGGGGGAGATATCTCCTAAATGTTGACCTATACCAGCATCATATTATACTCTTTTCTTTCACAAGTTTTACTTACAAGGTTTCTTGTCAAAGTTTTTAATGAGATAATATTAACATAAGCATGTGTCATATTTTCTATTTTCCCCACCGGGGTTTTTGTGGGAAATATCAAAGACACATATTGCCCTCACAACTCATTCATGGTTTTTCCCTGAGAAGGTTTTTCATGTGAGTTATCCAAGAGGCAATACCAATAATATGTCGTCATATTTTCTCCTAATTTTTCCACTGGGTTTTTACAGGAGTTTTAGCGACATATCACTTTATATTGCTCCTCATATTTTTCCTGAAAAAGTTTTTGGAGGAGTTATCTTTATGTCGTATCTCCAATATTTTTCCCCATTGGAGTTTTTAATGGGATACCAATGACATAGTGGTTTACTTAAATCACAAATAAATATGCTATTTTCTCCTTATTTTCCAATAAGGTTTAAAGGAGTTTTTATGGCATATCATATATTCCTCGGATTTTTCCCATAGGGTTTTTCGAGGAATTTTAGCTTACAGCTACATTGATCTCAAGGAAGATTCGATCAAGGGGGAGTGTTACGAAACGGTGTCTCTCAACAGACACCCCTTCGGTGATCTCATCAACGACGCCATGAACAGACACATATTCACGAAGTGATCTCATCCATCAATTACAAGATTAGTGGATAGGATTAGACAGTTAGTTTTACTCCAAAGGGCATGTCCTTTGGAGAACAGTCGTGTCCCTTCGTGACACCCCTTCACTTATATAAATATATTTCAGAGATCAATGAAAGAAACAGTTTTCTCAAATCCTGTTCATTTACATTCACACTTTAACAGTTCCTATTATTACCAAGTATATGGTTCTAATTCTAGATAGAAAAATAAATAGAAAAAATCTAAAAGGGTGTATCCTCGCTCTCCATCAAGAGTAATGAACTGGGTTCTAATACAGAACAAAAAAATAACTAAATTAACCAAACTTGCCTGATGTTGAGGCAATCAAGAAAGCTGTGTAAGTCGCCCTGGGCACTCGGTTAACCGAAACCAATCGGTTCGGTTTCTCGGTTCTTTATAAAATTCGGTTAGCATAAAACTGGAACCGATCGGTTAGCTAGGAAACTTGGAACCGAGGAAATTCGGTCTCAGTTAGTTCGGTTCGGTTTCGGTTAGAACCGAACTAATCGAGCCATACATTACATCAGCGAAACAGAAGGGAAGAAAAGGGGGAAAATAAAAAAAGGATCAAGATGCCCAAGAGGGGGGTGAATTGGGCTAATTCTAAATTTTCTTGCAATAATCAAATCCTACGGATAGCCCAATTAACCCCTTGTGCCTAGAAAAGTGTTTCTATCAAACTAACGCACAAAGGACTTGCAACCTATGTTCCAAACTTACTCTAGCATGGCAATTCTATGAATGTAAAGACAAGTATTGAATTGCACAAAGTAAATACTCAAAGTAAATGCTCAAAGTAAAGAGAAAGAGGAACGCGGCGATGTTTTGCCGAGGTATCAGAGAGTCGCCACTCCCCACTAGTCCTCGTTGGAGCACCCGCGCAGGGGTGTAGCTCCCCCTTGATCCGCGCAAGGATCAAGTGCTCTCTACGGGTTGATTCTTCGACACTCCATCGCGGCGAATCACCCAAAGCCGCTCACAACTTGAGTTGGGTCACCCACAAGCTCCACCGGGTGATCACCAAGCTCCCAACCACCACCAAGCCGTCTAGGTGATGGCGATCACCAAGAGTAACAAGCATGAACTCTCACTTGACCACGCGAAGCCTAATGAGAAGATGGATGCACACTTGACTACTCTTGATTCATTAATGAGGCTACTCTCTTGGATTCTCAAATCTCAATCACCTCACTAGGACCTTGCTCTTCTTAGCACTCACAAACGTGTTTCTCAGCTGTTGGAATGAGCAAAAGTGACTCCACACACGAGTGGAGCTTCTATTTATAAGGCAACCTGAAAAACGAACCGTTATGAGCTTCTGCGGGTTGACCGGACGCTCCGGTCAGTTCAACCTGCGAACCAGTAAAAATGAGTTGACCGGACGCTGGCAGGGTCTGGTCAGCACTGACCGGACGCGTCCGATCGCATGAAACCCTTACTGGAACCTTACTGGACTCGACCGGACGCTGAACCCTCAGGGTCCGGTCAGTACTGACCGGACGCATCCGGTCGCAGATTCCCTTCTTTGGAACCTTACTGGAGTCGACCGAACGCTGCCTTTCAGCGTTCGATCACTTGACCTCTCCAGCGTCCGGTCGCACCGAACGCAGACAGCTGATCAAATGAACTGACCAGACCCTGCGGCCAGCGTCCGGTCATACCGGGGCCAGCGTCCGGTCAGCATTTGACCCTCCATTCACTTCCAACTCTCGATCATATGTGAATGAAGTTTGCTCCAAAGGATCTTAGGCATTCATAGGAGCTACCTAGAGCTAGTTTTAACAAGTGTGCACCACACCTAACTCACTAGACTCAACTAGGTCAAGCTACCCGTCCATACCCCCCTTAATAGTACGACCAAAGGAAAAACAAAGTCCCAAACTACTCTAAGTGTCACTCCAACTCCAATCGACACTTAGAACTAGTCATCCTTAACCTTATCGTCCATCCTTTGAAAACCGAAACGATTTCCATCGTAGGGGTATGACAACCTTGATTGCCCAATCGATCTCCATTACCATGACCTAACTTAATTGTATCTGCAAAACACACGTTAGTCATAGTAATCTTGTATTGTCATTAATCACCGAGACCCAACTAGGGGCCTAGATGCTTTCAATCTCCCCCTTTTTGGTAATTGATGACAATACCACCTCGAGTATATGAAAGAGTGAGGTTTTTGACGGGCTTGGTTCATATAAGCTTTTGTCGATAAGAACAAAAGTGTTAGGCAAGCTTATATGACCCAAGCCAACACTATGTACTCAAAGGATATGAATTAAGCATGAGTACAAGTAACAAAGCTCATTTGCATCGGAGTATAAACGCGGAAGCAAAGGCAAATGAGCATAACACAAGCGATATGACATATACATAATGTAAAGTAGAGAGCGCACATGTCATATATCACAATCACATAGATAGCACTATCACATAGATATAATAGTATGCATGAAAGTAACACATGAATGCATAATAGTAATAGTGTGTCACACAAATAAAACTCCAAATGTATATAAGCTAATACTAGATAACTAGCTCCCCCTAAAGCTCGCTCCCCCTGAGTCTACATACTCAAACCCTCTCCCCCTTTGGTGTCAAACACCAAAACCTAAGGGTCGGTCGGTGGGGCTGCAGTGGATGAGTCGGGCGCTGAAGTGCGTGGGGCAAGCTGGAACTGGGTACCATCATCATCTGACCCTGAGCTCTGTATTGACTGACCCTCTATGGCAGGAAGTGTCGCTGAAGCGGTCTGGGTCTAAGCTGGGGCTGGTGCTGCCTGTGAAGCTGCTAGTACGTCTGTCGTAGGATCTAAAGAGGCGACAGACGAGGGGAGCCTCTAATTAGTCACTGCGACTGGAGCTACTATAGAAGGATCGGCGGTATGCATATGAGGTTGTGTAGGCATGCCGGTCAGCTCGCTGAAAGATGCTCCAAGACTCCTGGAGACTGACGTGTTAGGCACAAAAAGCGAGGGTGACTACTCTGGTGAGAAGCCCATGTGATATGGAGTGAACTGCGGGGCAACCACCGGTGAGGACAACCACTGGGACACCTGAACTGTAGGTGAAGCAAACTGAGTTGGAGGCTGTCCCTGACTCTGAAGCCCGCTGGGCTGTATAGCTGGAGTCGTCGTGGTGGAGGCAGGCTGAGCAAGCTGGGGCGAAGGCTGTGGTAGTGGGGCCCCAAGTGCTGTCACTACATGCTGCATAAAGCCCATAAGCTGCTGCTACATGAGTATCTGCTGCTGATGCATCTGCTGTTGCTGCTGCTGGAGAAGCTGCTGCTGCCTCTGGAACTCGTCCTGACGAGCCTAGAACTGTGTGAAGTTGGCAGCGGTCTCCTGTGCCTGTCGTGCCTGATCCTACTGCATCCGCTCAAGAATGGCAATCAATGTGGGGTCCGTCTACGGTGCTGGTGGAGCTGAGCTAGAACTACCGACCTCTGCATCATGTCTGCGTGGAGGCATCTGAGGAATCGGCAGATAGTCATCATCTGAGCTATCACTAGACTCAGTCATCCCCTGCTGTGCCTCAAGCTGCTCCTCCTCTGTGGCGGCAATGCCTCTAATGATCTCGTCCCGCTGAGCTGCTGACTCTGGAATATCTGGATGATGACTGGGACGAGCTGGTGCCTGTGGAGTGTTGTGCCTGATCCTCTGTGCCATGTTATATGCGGGAAACTCTATGGTGGTAGCCCTGTACTCTGCAACCAACTCAAGGGTCCTAACGTGCACACACTGTAGCATCAAGAATGTGACCCAATGTGCATAAGGAAGCTATCGGCGACCCTTGAAGCCCTCAGCAATGGTATCCTCCATCTCTGATAGAAGGAGGTCCCAAATATCAAACATGGTCTGCTGCATCAGGGCATTAAGGAGCTAGAGATGTAAGCGAGTCAGACCCTCCCTGTATCCTAACCTAGGAAGCAGTGTCCTTCTGATAATGGCCTCTAACACTCGCGTTGTAGGAGTCAGGTCACTGGGGTTCCTGCTCGACCCCTCACCAAAGGGCTCCTTGAAGCAATGTCGCACCAGATCTGTAGGGGGCACCAACCCTCCATGAGGACGCCTGGGAGGCTCCTGCTGTCCATAACATACCTCATGCAACTTGACAGGCTAATCCTGTAGCCTCAGTATCTCCTAGGCCCTAAAACTCATCACCCTATAATCTCTGCCGTTGAATGCAAAGTGAATAAAGTTGTGATGCGGATCAACGTAGAGTGAAGCATAAAACTGCCGGACCCAAGATGGTACATATACTCCTATCCGGCCAATCAGATCTGTGAGCCCCGGCAAATAGACAAGTAAGGGCGGATGTGCTCTCCAGCTGCTGCCACAATAGACTCCAAACTATAGACTCTCTATGATCTGAACACTGCCTCACTGTTGAGATAGGCATTATAGAAATCCTCCTGGAGCGGTGTGTAGAACCCCTCTGCTGCTCTATCATCCCTCCTTAGAGGAAACCACACATCGAACTCAACAAACCTCAACTGGCGAACCTGTCTGGCTGTGGTGGCCCTCAAGTCAAGGTGTACCACTGGAGGCGGACCCTGTGGTCTAGGCGGTGGGTGTGAACCTCTGCACTGTGTAGCTGGCCTCGGTGGAACTGTGGCACTGGTACGACTAGAGTGGTGGAGCTGGGGTGCCGGCACGGTCTCCTCGGCCTACTAACCCTCCTGAGTGTCCTGAGCTGGCTGAGGCTCTGCTGGTGGGGGCTGCTGCTGTGCCTCCTGCTGGGACTCCCCCTAAGGTCGAGCCTCCTCAATGGCCAGTCGACGTCCTACCATCATGACAGTCCCAGGTGGACCACCATGACGACGCTCAGCCTCCTCAACTGTTGCCCTCTGTGCTGGTGTGAGCTGTGGATCTGCTATGACAACACCACTGCGAGTGCCTCCTCTCTCGGCACGCTCTGTGACCTCTGCAACAGCTGCTGCTCTCGCTGTCTCTGCGTCGGGGTACTTGCGCTTCTTTGATGTCACCTGCTTTGTTGCCTTGCCTTTCGATCCTATAGGCTAGCGAGGCAGGGGCCTCCAGTCATCATCACCTAGGCCACCACCAACGTTCTTGGTGCGAGCCATCTGATCTAACAAGAGGATGAACTGTCGCTGATGAAGATCAACTGTCAAACTGACACTCCCGAGGCTTGGCCTCGATCCTTACTCGTGAGCTTGGCTCCGAGTTGACTACCAACTGCCACAAGAACCTCAGGGGCACCGACTCGCTGCACGATAGAATAGATGGATATACGAATAAATACAATATATCTAATAGATGCGAAAGACCTAGGAAGCAAGCAATGTAGGTGCGAAATTGAGACGATGGGCAAGCTACCTGACGAACCAGCGATCCGAGAAAAAGAAACGACGTCGCGCGGGGAACCTCGGAACCGACTAGGGTAGATCGAAAGCCCTGAATGCGATTGGTAATCAGTACAATGCAATTGATCTAGGTCACAATTGAAAGAATCAAGATTGAAACATTAGTATAGCCTTACCAATCAAGGAGGTAGGGTCAGGGCTTGAATGGCGCTTGTTGAAGCAGCACAATGACTGGAGGCGCCGGACCCACGGGATTGACTCCGGTGAAGCTGACCCGCGAGAGGCTCGCGGTGGCTTGAGCGCGCGGCTACGGTGGCGCGGAGCAGGGGTGAGCGCAGGCAGGGGAGGCGCTGTGGCGTGTGAGGCGGGTGCAAGGTGCTCGGCTGCGGCGGCGTGGTGAGCTTGGGCGCGGGAGCGGCGGCGCTGGCACGGGCTCGGCGAGATGCGGCGGCGCAGTGGCTTACACGGCGGCGTACGGGTTAGGTCAAGAAAAGACGCAAGGGTTGCGGTTTAAATGAGGACCCCCAACATGACAAGAAAGGAAACGGAAAAGAGTCCTAAAGCCGTGCAGGATCCACTGACCGGACGCTCCGGTGATAGCGACCGGACGCAATCACCCAGCGTCCGGTCGATTCTAGAGAGGTCCAATTCCTCTAGAATCGGGACCGGACGCGTCCAGTGGTCCATGACCGGATGCAGGCAGGGTCCGGTCAGTACAGCTTGTTCTTCCTTCAATCAACCGGACGCTAGATCCCTTCCAGACCGGACGCACAAACGCAGCGTCCGATCACTCCTTCACCAGCAGTTCACCTCCTGTGAACTGACCGGACGTTGGACAGCAGCGTCCGGTGCACCTTTTCTAGCAAATCTTCAAAGTTCCTTCGCGATGCCTGTTCCCAATCAAGTCCCAACGTGAATAAGATCCAAATAAACACCAATTGGGACTGATATGAGTGACCTCTCTCAAACCCTCTTATTTTTTTAAAATATTTTGCCTTAGGCTATAATTCTTTTTAAGAAAATAGGCAATAAGAGGGCAAATGGAACAAAACGACAAAACAACATTCATGCATATGCAATACTTGTAAGTAAATCTAGTTGCTTGTCAAGTTTGATCCAAGGTTAAGCTTCTTCACACGCTTTTTGGCGGTTATCTTAACCATGTTAGACAAGCCCTATATGCATTGCCAAAAGTTAAACATGTTGTATATTACAATGAATGCAAGGGACAACACAAGCTTAATTTTTAGTGAAGTTACTAAAATCAAGCACATTGAGCTCATTCCACAATCTACAAAATATAGCCTCATCTAGCGATTTAGTGAAGATATCCGCTAACTGATCTTCGGTTCTTACACCTTCTAGTGATATATCATTTTTAGCAACATGATCTCTTAGAAAGTGATGGCGGATATCTATGTGCTTGGTGCGAGAGTGTTGAACTAGATTATTTGCAAGTTTTACCACACTTTCATTGTCGCACAAAAGAGGTACCTTTTCTAGAACTACACCATAGTCTAGCAAAGTTTGTTTAATGTATAATATTTGTGCACAACAAGCACCTGCGGCAATGTATTCTGCTTCGGCGGTGGACAAAGCTACACTATTTTATTTCTTGGAGGACCAAGACATAAGTGATCTACCAAGCAAATGGCACCCTCCGGATATGCTTTTTCTATCAACTTTGCATTTGGCGTAATCCGAATCGGAATAGTCAATTAATTCAAATATAGCTCCTTTGGGATACCAAAGGCCAATGCTTGGTGTGTGCTTAAGATACCTAAGGATTCTTTTTACGGCAATTAAATGTGTTTCCTTAGGACTAGCTTGAAATCTAGCACACATACACACACTAAATATGATGTCGGGCCTAGATGCGGTTAAATATAACAAGCTACCAATCATAGAATGGTAGAGAGTTTGATCAACCGGGTTACCTCCCTCATCTAGGTCGAGATGTCCATTGGTAGGCATTGGTGTCTTGATTGGCTTACATTCATCCATCTTGAATCTCTTGAGAAGATCTTTTGTGTATTTCTCTTGAGAGATGAAGATGCCTTCTTTCATTTGCTTGACTTGAAAACCAAGAAAGAATGTAAGCTCACCAATCATGGACATCTTGAACTCCTTCGACATCAATTCACCAAATTCTTTGCATAAGTCTTTATTTGATGATCCAAAGATGATATCATCAACATATACTTGACAAATGAAGATATGTCCATCAAGCTTCTTGGTGAATAGTGTGGTGTCGACCTTCCCAATGGTGAAGCCCTTCTCAATGAGGAAGTCCCGAAGGCGCTCATACCAAGCTCTTGGGGCTTGCTTAAGCCCATATAATGCCTTGGCCAACCTATAAACATGATTAGGATATCTAGGGTCTTCAAACCCGGGAGGTTGATCAACATAGACTAGTTCATTAATAAAGCCATTTAAGAATGCACTTTTCACATCTATTTGATATAGTTTCATTTCATGATGTGATGCATATGCAAGAAGGATACGAATGGCTTCTAATCTTGCAACCGGTGCAAAGGTCTCTCCAAAATCCAAACCTTCAACTTGAGAGAACCCCTTTGCAACTAGTCTTGCCTTGTTCCTCACAACAACACCTTGATCATCTTGCTTGTTGCGGAACACCCACTTTGTTCCAATGACTCTTGCACCTTTTGGTTGCTCTTCAAGAGTCCAAACTTCATTGCGAGTGAAGTTGTTCAACTCTTCATGCATGGCTTTGATCCAATCCGGATCTTTAAGATCTTCTTCTACCTTGGTAGGCTCATAGCAAGCGACAAAAGAGTGATGAGCAATAAATGAAGTAAGTTTTTGAGATCGAGTCATTACTCCCTTTGATGGACTCCCTATGATGAGATCTTGTGGATGATCTTGTAGGAGAGGTGTATTTCTTCTATTGACCACTTGGGGAGGAGGTTGTGGAGCATCAACATCTTGTGCTTGAACCACCATTTGCTCATGGGAGATATGAGTATCTTCATTTTCTACTCTCCCATCTTTTTCACCATCTTGTGGCACACTTGATGAAGAGGGTTGATCAATGACTTGTCATCATCTTCATCATCTTTTGGCTTGATGTCTCCCACCGGAATATTCTTCATAGCTTCCCTCAATGGTTCATCACCTACATCATCAAGATTCTTATGTGCTCCTTGGGAGCCGTTAGATTCATCAAATTCCACATTATATGTTTCTTCAACCAAGCCTTTTGAGTTATCTCCAAATATTATTTTCTCTTGTCCATCTACATCTTCATCTAGTGAGGTGAACATACGAAGATCACCGGTCATATATTGAGTGCAACCACTATCAATAACCCAATGACTTCCACCGGTCTTGTAGTTCACCTACACACAAGAGATTCAAGCTTTAGGAATCCAAACTTGTTGAGGGCCCTTCACCTTCTCAACAAGTGACTTAGCCACCCAAATCTTCTTAGGCCTATTCTTGTTGGGGGTCCTAAGAACACGACTTTCATCTTTCTACTAGAATCTTTTCTAAGCATGTAGTGAGCATTGAACACAAAGGGTCTAGCATGTTTGGGCAAGGGTTGTGGCGGTGGAGTTTGACACTCATGAGCAAAGTGGCCTTCTTGTCCACACTCAAAACATCTCTTTGGCTTTGGCTTTGGCTTTGATTGTTGTTGTTGAGCTTGAGCCTTCTTCTTCTCTACACTTGCTACATATCCAATGCCACTTCTATCCATCTTCATGACGGTGTTCATAAGTAGCTCACTTTGGAGATGCTTGCCTCTAGCAAACTTGCTCAATCTAATCTTGAGATGCTCTTTCTCTAACTTGAGCTTCTTATTTTCTTCCTTTAGAGCATCATCTTTCTTCTCTTCCTTGAGCTTCTTATTTTCTTCTTTGAGCTTCTTATTTTCAAGAATCAACTCTTTGTCATGATCAAGAGTTTCTAGCGCAATGATGTTGTGGCTTTTCATCTCTTCAAGATTTTTCATGAGCTTCTCATTATCACTCTTGAGCTTGACATACTCATCATAGTCATTGCACTCAACCACTTGCTTGCCTTTGCTACTAGATCCATGCTCAATGCTCTCATCAATTAAATCATCACATGAAGTAGCTATATCAATCTTGACAACATGGTTAGTAGCATCATGCGGCTCATTTGATAAAAATTCTTGAGCAATAACAAGAGTATCATGATTAATCTTAAGAGTAGTGTATTCATCTTTTAGCTTGTTGTGGCTAGTGATGAGTTCATTGTGCACCCACTCAAGTTTATCATGTTTATCTTTGAGCTCTTTCTTGGAAGATTTTAGTTCCTTGAGTTTGGATGATATAGCATCATTTGTTTCTCTAAGCTCATCATTAGCCTTTTCCAATGTATCACACTTAGCTAAGAGTGAATTATTTTTAGCATCAAGCTTTTCATTTGTAGCTCTACTCTTTCTAATGATCTTAGTGTATTTTCTTAGTATTTTGACAAGATCATCATATGTAGGTGAATCATCATCATTGCTATCGCTATCATCATCACTAGCATGCTCATCATCACTACTATCATCACTCTTAGTTACCTTGCGTTCACCCTTGGCCATAAGGCATATGTGTGTAGAGGATGATGGCGATGGTGGCGGTGAAGATGCAAGATCAATAGCAATGGCGGCCACCTTTTCATTGTCACTATCATCATCGGATGATCCACTTGATGAATCAATGTCCGTGAGCCAATCACCGACAATGTAGGCCTTTCCACTCTTCTTCTTCTTGTGGAAGTCCCTCTTCTTGCCATCTCTCTTCTTGTATGGCTTGTTCTTTTTCTTCTCATCTTCATCTTCATTGCTTGAGTCATCTTTCTTGCCCTTGTTCTTGTTCTTGAACTTGTCTTTCTTGGGCTTTATGCATTGATGAGCTAGATGGCCAAGTTTGCCATAATTGTAGCAATCCATCTCGGAGATTGGCTTTCTTCTTGAGCTAGTGAAGAACTTCTTCTTCTTGCCATCAAACTTGATGCCACTCTTGTTTAGCTTCTTTAGCATCTTGGCGGTCTTCTTCACCATGAGAGCAAGACTTTCTTCATCATCTTCTTCATCACTTGAGCTCTCATACTCAAGTATTGCTTTGCCCTTATCTTGGCTAGCTTTGAATGCCAAGTCCTTCTCTTTCTTCTTTGTAGAGGATGAGCCATCTTATGGAGTGATGTGCATGTACATCTCATGAGCATTGATCTTTCCCAAGATTTGTGTCGGTGTAGCGGCGGAAAGATCACCTTGATGTAGCACGATCACAATGTGCCCATATTTGTCAATGGGGAGGACACTCAAGATCTTTCTCACAACGTCGGATGGTGACATTTGAGTAAGTCCAAGCCCATTGACTTTCTCTACAAGAACATTTAAACAAGAATACATCTTATTAGCACTTTCTTTGGGAAGCATCTCAAAAGAGTTTAGCTTTTTAATCACAAGATGATAGCGTTCCTCACGCTCACTCTTAGTTCCCTTATGGAGCGCACAAACGTCCGACCATAGTGCATGGGAGTCTTTGTGGTTCCTTACACGATTGAACACATCTTTGCAAAGGCCTCTAAAGATGGTGTTGCGAGCCTTTGCATTCCATTTTTCATAATTAACCTCATCGCCTTGTAGGTTAGTAGCATTTTGAGGTTTTGGGAAGCCTTGTGAGGCGGCTCTAAGAATACCAACGTCTAGAGCTTCTAAGTACGCCTCCATGTGGATTTTCCAATATGGAAAGTCATCACCCTCAAAGATAGGAGGAGGTCCATCCCCGTGAGACATCTTGCTCTAAGCGGTTAAGCTTAAAAACGTGAGCACGAGGCTCTGATACCAATTGAAAGGATCAAGATGCCCAAGAGGGGGGGTGAATTGGGCTAATTCTAAATTTCCTTGCAATAATCAAATCCTACGATAGCTCAATTAACCCCTTGTGCCTAGAAAAGTATTTCTATCAAACTAACACACAAAGGACTTGTAACCTATGTTCCAAACTTACTCTAGCATGGCAATTCTATGAATGTAAAGACAAGTATTGAATTGCACAAAGTAAATACTCAAAGTAAATGCTCAAAGTAAAGAGAAAGAGGAACGTGGCGATGTTTTGCCGAGGTATCGGAGAGTCGCCACTCCCCACTAGTCCTCGTTGGAGCACCCGCACAGGGGTGTAGCTCCCCCTTGATCCGCGCAAGGATCAAGTGCTCTCTATGGGTTGATTCTTCGACACTCCATCGCGGTGAATCACCCAAAGCCGCTCACAACTTGAGTTGGGTCACCCACAAGCTCCACTGGGTGATCACCAAGCTCCCAACCACCACCAAGCCGTCTAGGTGATGGCGATCACCAAGAGTAACAAGCACGAACTCTCACTTGACCACGCGAAGCCTAATGAGAACATGGATGCACACTTGACTACTCTTGATTCACTAATGAGGCTACTCTCTTGGATTCTCAAATCTCAATCACCTCACTAGGACCTTGCTCTTCTTGGCACTCACAAACGTGTTTCTTAGCTGTTGGAATGAGCAAAAGTGACTCCACACATGAGTGGAGCTTCTATTTATAAGGCAGCCTGAAAAACAAACCGTTATGAGCTTTTGCGGGGTGACCGGACACTCCAGTCATGTTGACCAGACGCTCCGGTCAGTTCAACCCGCGAACCAGTAAAAATGAGTTGACCGAACGCTGGCAGGATCCGGTCAGCACTGACCGGACGCGTCCGGTTGCATGAAACCCTTACTGGAACCTTACTAGACTCGACCGGACGCTGAACCCTCAGGGTCCGGTCAGTACTGACCGGACGCGTCCGGTCACAGATTCCCTTCTCTGGAACCTTACTGGAGTCGACCAGACACTGCCTTTCAGCGTCCGGTCACTTGACCTCTCCAGCGTCCGGTCGCACCGAACGCAGACAGCTAATCAAATGAACTGACTGGACCCTGCGGCCAGCGTCCGATCACACCGGGGCCAGCGTCCGGTCAGCATTTGACCCTCCATTCACTTCCAACTCTCGATCATATGTGAATGAAGTTTGCTCCAAAGGATCTTAGGCATTCATAGGAGCTACCTAGAGCTAGTTTTAATAAGTGTACACCACACCTAACTCACTAGACTCAACTAGGTCAAGCTACCCATCCATACCCCCGTTAATAGTACGACCAAAGGAAAAACAAAGTCCCAAACTACTCTAAGTGTCACTCCAACTCCAATCGACACTTAGAACTAGTCATCCTTAACCTTGTCGTCCATCCTTTGAAAACCGAAACGATTTCCATCGTAGGGGTATGACAACCTTGATTGCCCAATCGATCTCCATTACCATGACCTAACTTAATTGCATCTGCAAAACACATGTTAGTCATAGTAATCTTGTATTGTCATTAATCACTGAAACCCAACTAGGGGCCTAGATGCTTTCAGGCGGCAGTCGCCCCTTGGTCTAGATCTGGCCTCCTGAGTCCTTGCCGGTAGCAGAGGCAGAGGACTCCAGGTAGGCACGATGGTGGAGGGCTTGCGCACGCAGGGGGTGAGCGGCGGCAGCTCGGCGCCTCGGCCTCCGGTCGAGGCTGCACGGGCCACGGCCTCACGCCTCGGCCTCAAGGCAGCGAGCGGTAGTAGCTCTGCGCCTCGGCCTCTAGGCAACGAGCGGCAGCGGCTCCATACCTCGGCCTCTAGGGCAACGGGCACGCACCGGACTCGGCCTCGACCTCCAGAGCAGACACCGGCGACAGGGGAGGACCGAGGACAGGGGAGGAGGTGGCGTGGGACCAGGGACAGGGAAAGGTCAGGTGGGCGCCTAGGTGGTGGGGATGGGAACTGAGGGGCTGTGTTATATACCTAGGGTTGGAATTTGGGCTGGGCCTCTTTTGCTATTGGGCCAATATGTACAGATTCGGTTCTTTGGTTTTGTTTGGTTAACCGAGGTCTGGAACTGAATTACCCGATATTATTTCGGTTTCTGAGAACTGGGAACCGAACTGGGAACCAAAATTTTCGGTTTCAGTTAATTCGGTTTCGGTTTCGGTTATTTCGGTTCAGTTCTTTGTTCTCGGTTATTTTTTCCCAGGGTTATGCGTAAGTGAATATATAACCCACGGAAAAGTTCATTTTCACGGGAAACACACATAAAACTGAAAAAAAAATTCGGCGTTCCAAAGGGAGGCTAGGACACTCTCCACATAGTTTCACAATGCCACTTCGAGGATGGGCTTAAAAAATTGCACTCTTATAGACAGAAGATTGAATAGCATGCCATCATCATATTTGACAATCTAAGTAGAAAAGGCGCACAATGAGAAAGAAATATGAACCGTGTAGCCATTGTTGTGAAACGACACCTATACGTGAACGGACGTCTACAGACGAACATGCGTCTCTTCATGAATGATCTCATCCATCAAGCACAGGATTAGTGGATAGGATTAGACAGTTAATTTTAGTTTCAAAGGACATGTCTTTTGGGAACAGTCATGTCCCTTCGTGACACCCCTCCACTTGTATAAATATATTTCCGAGATCAATAAAAGCAATTGTTCTTCCACATCTTGTTCATTTATATTCACTTCTAACACGTTATCAGCACTTTGCTCTGCGAACAAGAGGAAGAACAGAGGCACGCATGCCTCTCGACCTTTGCATTACAACTACTTTGTTATTTGCAATTTTCATTTCATGTTAAGCCCATTCATGCTTTATTTAAGGCTCATAGTGCTTAAATTTTTAATGCAAAATCGATGAAGTGTATTATCTCATTATTTGTACAACACAAATGTTCCACATTGTATGTTGGCCATACACAAGGCAGTCATTATGCCCAATGCCATCTCTGAATGGCTACAACTTACCAAATGTATTCTAGATTAATTCCTACATTACTTCAGGTCTAAGTGTATGATAAACTCTTATCGAGGAATCATCATTAGCATTATAGTGATGCTCTATCATCTGAAGTACATTGAATTTTTAGAATCATAACAAGTTCGATGCCATGTAATAATGCCATCCATAAAACTTTAATGGTAAAATTTAACGCAAAAAGAAGTAGCAGCCCCGTGCATTCTTTAGGGTCAAGGCATTTCACAAATATGACAGAACCATATTTTATCCTAATTATGTATGTTACAGCCACACAACTTGAAAATGTCATGCCTTAAAACATTTAATTGATCGGTATTATAAATCCATTGGACATAAATATCCGGCTCAACAATAAAGATATGAAGCACGCTTCTATCTTCAACCTGACACCACCAGGAAGGCCAGTTGTTCACAACAAGTTTCATGAAAAAAACAAGTAGCAACCAAACACTTAATTAATAAGTGGGTCTTATGAGCATGGAGAGCACGATCATCGAATTTACTTCGCTTGATCCATTTTGGAGACCAAATTTGTCTTCCATTTACAAAGATACCTAGTATCTACGTCCTCTTTTGGTGTTGTAATATAAAATGTTATCATCAGTTGTAATTGAATATCACAATAATGTGCCATCACATTTGATATTCCATTAACTAACTTGTATGTAATCTATATATTTGCAAAGAATGTCATTATATTCTTCATGCTATATATAGACCTATACAGGAGTCAATCCAAATACAAAGAGGAATTTTGCTTAGTGGATAGTTGCATCACAAACTCTATACATAGGGAAGCAAAATATTCCTAAACTCTTACATAGAGACAAGGAAATATTTTGTTAATCGCTTGACGCGATGTCATGATAGTGGGCTTTGGTCGTCCTACTATCATACTCCCTATTGGTACTTAAATAATAATTATGAATTTATTTTTGTATTCTGATTTCATAATGTACCCAATTAAAATTATAGAGATATCTGTTAATGTGGTTTTCATATGGAAACCACAAGATGACAACTAAGAGGAGTATTTTTCTCTTAACAACAGATATGGCAATACTTAAACAAAACATCTTGAGTTGGATTTGACTATATATACATAACATGTATCCAATGTTGCGTACAAATAATTCTCTCTCTTGATGTCAACAAGACTTGGCACATTTGCCTTAGTTATTCAACTATAGAGATAACTTGAGAATTCTTGTCAATTTTATTGGTCATAGCATTAATATGAGCCACTACATTTCTTGAAGAAATTCAAGAACATACATGTGACTCTATTTACCATTTTATGGACCATAAAGATACTATGTAATGCACATTTATGCATCCATAATATAGTCACAGGTGTGTCTCTTAGTCATGAGAATCATCACTATACCAAACTCATTGCTCAAAATCTTCAATTTAGAGCAAATTATCCTAGATGCGGGATCAAATCCATTTTATATGGAACAGTTTGGTTTTTAGGTACTATATATCAAGTACCTTATGTCCATACCAATAATAGTTTTATTGAGTCTCTTATTGATAATCAAATTGTATGACATATTAAAATAGAATTGTAATTTACTAGAACTAAGTTGTTTTCATGCGGCCTTACATACCGTATCGTTAATTCAAATTCATCAAGCTGCACTTATACAACTCCCTCCGTTGCAGTATGTACATGAAACTTTGGCCGCAACCAAACATTTCCTATCTGTGCATCAAGTATGTTTTCACATACCCATATCACCACCCCAATATACCAATGGGCATTAGGGATCCCAAGAGGTAACTCTGCAGTGGATTTATAAATTGCTCGTATGTTGATCACATTTTAGGATAATTCTAGGCATTAGGGGGAGATTTATACCACATTAAGAATGCCAGGAATCAAAAAGAGCAATCCGCACATCCACGTACCAAAAATTCTAAACCTAATCTTTAAAACATCTTATATTTGCATCATATTGCAAAGAATCTGCCAGAAACATTTACTGATAATAAGGGTGTTACAAAATTCTCTTATCCTACTTATAATGCGCTTGAAAGAATGGAGGTACCGATTAAAACCATTCAACTCCCACTTCCAAAGAAGAAGGGGAGAAGTACGGTCGCTCCTAAGGATAATACTCCAAGTAAGCATCCGAGGATACCGAGGACAATATCTTCCAAATCAGTAAATCTAAGCCAACCTCAAGTTGGTAGACACCCAAAATGGATAAGCATCCAAAACCCAGATCAAAATCCATCCGGATCAATGGTGCACCCAAATTCTGATCCTGGGACATTGGAACACCCTGACTCCATATGAGAAATGACTCAGAGTCCAAAAGGGTTAACATTTTCACATGCTATATTGATTTCAAGAACTGAATCAATCATTTAAAGACTACAAATTGTCGTGGCATATACTCCTTAAAGATTGCTTTTTTACCTTACTGGATCCAGACCAAAAGTCCTAGGTAGAGTGTCTTCACACTCAAATTTGGTCAAACTAAAAGGTGGCAATTAAGGAGATTGCTCTTGTTCAATGATGAGAAGTATTACCACATTAATATCTTCCCTCACAGAGTTTCTTTTCAGAAGCAAGATGGTGAACAATGAGAGCTTGTAGCATATGGTTTCATGTAGAGACCCGGCATAGCATACCCCATGGTATGTGTGAAAATGAAGTTTTTCAAATTTAATAATTGGCATATCAAATGAATTTGATAGATTCGGACGTATAAGTCCCAATGGACTTCATATTCTGAATCCAAATACAAATCGCAACATACATTGTGTATAATTAAGCATGATTGCGTATATTGGTTATTTTGATATCATCATGATACAGAAATAATTATGCAATCATTTGAGATACAATTTCCATCATGTGGATTCGAGATGAAGGATTTGGGTAAGACCAAATATTGCCTAGGCTTACAACTTGAGCACTGTCCTTCAGAAATTTTAGTGCATCAATCAACCTATATCTAGAAAATATTGGAGAAATTCAATATAGACAAATCATATCATAACAAAACCCCGATGGTTGTTCGTTCTTTAGAAATAGAGAAAGATCCATTTAGACCATGAGATATTGGAGAAAAAATATTAGGACCAAGGTTCCATATCTTAGTGTCATTGGAGCACTTATGTATCTTGCAAATTATACCAGGCCTGATATCGCATTTGCAGTGAACATACTAGTTAGACATAGTGCAAATCTAACTCATCGTCATTAGACGAGAGCGAAGCATATCCTCAAATATCTTAGTGGCACAAAGGATCTTGGTTTATTCTTTAAGAGAAATCATGATCCCAATATGATTGGATACACGGATGCTGGTTACTTATCTGGTCCCCATCCCAAACTGGATTTGTATTCTTACATGGAGGTACAACTATTTCATGAAGTCTTCTAAACAGACTCTGATGACGACCTCTACTAATCATTCTAAAATTATTGCTCTATATGAGGCATCACATGAATGTGTATGACTTCATAGAATGATTAACCACATACAACAGATATGTGGTATTGGTTTGATTAAATCACCTACAATTATCTATGAAGATAATTTCGCTTATGTTACATAGATGCAAAC
This sequence comes from Miscanthus floridulus, assembly GCF_019320115.1. Classification (NCBI taxonomy): domain Eukaryota; kingdom Viridiplantae; phylum Streptophyta; class Magnoliopsida; order Poales; family Poaceae; genus Miscanthus; species Miscanthus floridulus. The sequence goes on from NC_089590.1 coordinate 75,156,884, forward strand.
ATGTTACATAAAGAGTAATGTCGCTAAGGACATTGCCCCTAAGCTATTTTATCCCCCATAAGTTACAAGAAAGTGAGGAAATAAACATCTTGCAAATCACCGCATGCGATAATCTCGCTGAACTATTTAGTAAGTCCTTACCAACTTCTATGTTTCAAAAAATTTCTACATAAGATTGGTATGCGACGACTTTGAAATTTACAAGAATCAGAGAGAGACATCTCCTAGATGCTGACTTGTACCAGTATTATATTATACTCTTTTCTTTCACAAGTTTTACTCATAAGGTTTCTTGTTAAAGTTTTTAATGGGGTAATATTAACATAAGCATGTGTCATATTTTCTATTTTTCCCATCAGGGTTTTTGTGGGAAATATCAAAGACGCATATTGCCCTCACAACTCATTCATGGTTTTTCCCTGAAAATATTTTTTATGTGAGTTATCCAAGAGGCAATACCAATAATATGTCGTCACATTTTCTCCTAATTTTTCCACTGGGTTTTTACAGGAGTTTTAGCGGCATATCACTTTATATTGCTCTTCATATTTTTTCCGAAAGATTTTTGGGGAGTTATCTTTATGTCGTATCTCTAATATTTTTCCCATTGGGATTTTTAATGGGATACAATGACATAGTGGTTTATTTAAATCACAAATAAATATGTTATTTTCTCCTTATTTTCTAATAAGGTTTAAAGGAGTTTTTATGGCACATCATATATTCCTCGGATTTTTCCCATAGGGTTTTTCGAGGAATTTCAGTTTACAGTTGCATTGATCTCAAGGAAGATTCGATCAAGGGGGAGTGTTGTGAAACGATACCTATACGCGAATGGACGTCTACAGACGAACAGGCATCTCTTCACGAGTAATCTCATCTATCAAGCACAAGATTAGTAGATATGATTAGACAGTTAATTTTAGTTCCAAAGGTCATGTCTTTCGAGAACAGTCGTGCCCCTTCGTGACACCCCTCCACTTGTATAAATATATTTCCAAGATCAATAAAAGCAACTATTCTTCCACGTCTTGTTCATTTACATTCACTTCTAACAGTCATATTGATGCTACTATCATTTTTTACGTGGCAGCTATCACAGCAGCGGAAGAATAATAGAATATGCTACCATCATTTTTTACGTGGCAACTATCACAGCAGCAGAAGAAGAATATAATACACTCCCTCCGTCCATAAAAGAATGCAATTATAGGATCTATGCCGATCAAAGTATCTTAAGTTTAACCAAGTTTATAACAAATAGTATTAATATTTATGTCTCTAAATAAATTTATTATAAAAATATATTCTATAACTAATCTAACGATACTAATTTTGCATCATGAATGTTAGTATTTTTTTATATAATTTTAATCAAATTTCAAATTGATTGACTTCTCGAAAAACAAGAATTGCATTCTTTTGTGGATGAATAGAGTAGGTGTTGGGTACCATAAAAAGGGGTCCCCTAAGCAAGGACCGAAAAAATCGCTTAGACCTTGTAAATATCAAAGCCAAGAGACAACCACCGACAAAACCCCACCTTATCCGAGGCCTGGCAGGATCACCCGGCCCACCTTGGACAGTATCCCGACTCACCCGAAGTGGGCTCGGCCCAAAATGAAACCATAAGGCCTCGGACGAGGTACCGATTCCCCGCCTCGCCCGAGGCCCCGCCCGTAAGGCCTCGGACGAGGTACCGATTCTCCGACTCGCCCGAGGCCCCGCTCGTAAGGCCTCGGACGAGGTACCGATTCTCCGCCTCGCTCGAGGCCGGCTCGGCAACAACCCCGTCGCATCCGCCTTGACTGACTTCTCTGACAGGACGTCACGTCCAACTAACGCGTTCAACCACTCCCGTGACATCAGCCGAACGACGGCTCGATACAGCGAAGTGGCCGACGAGACGTGAGTCACATCGACGCCATGCCGTCCGGGACAGGGGTTACCGGCCGCTATGCTCGGCACTGTGCCCACGACTGACACCCGTGCTGCACTATGCTGCCTAACCCCTGCTCCGAGGACAGCGCGGCGTGGAGAGTCATGTCCGGGTCCCTGTAGCCTCGGAATCGACGTACAAAGACCAAATGTTCCCTCCGAGCCTCGGCTATCTGCTTCGGGGTCTCGGTAGCCTCGGGACCTGTGCCCGCCGAGCCCCCCACAATGGTTTAGCCTCTGCACCGACTAGGCCTCGACTCTCTACGTTGTCAACATACAGCGACCGGCACGTCGTCCGCAGTACACACCATACCCTGCGTCAAGCCGCAGGAGCTCCCACGTCGCACAGGATCAGGCGTGACCGACGTGTCGCTCCAGTGCACCGAGGACAAGGCCGTTCCACCGACCATGCCGCCACAGTGACGAGCTACAGGTCTCGGACATGCCACCTCTGCTCACAAAACGCCACGTAGCAAACCCATGTACCGCCCCCGTGCCTCCCTTCGACTATAAAAGGGAGTGACCGGGGCCGCTTCTAGGAAGGACAGAGACTCACGGAGACACAGGCTCACAGACAGAGACTCACACGGGCACACGACGCACAACGCTCTGTAAAACATACACGAGTGATCTCATCCATCAAGTACGAGATTAGTAGATATGATTAGACAGTTAATTTTAGTTCCAAAGGTCATGTCTTTTGAAAACAGTCGTGTTCCTTCGTGACACCCCTCCACTTATATAAATATATTTCTAAGATTAATGAAAGCAACTGTTCTTCCACGTCTTGTTCATTTACATTCACTTCTAACAGTCATATTGATGCTACCATCATTTTTTACGTGGCAGCTATCACAGCAGCGGAAGAATAATAGAATATGCTACCATCATTTTTTACGTGGCAACTATCACAGCAGCAGAAGAAGAATATAATACACTTCCTCCGTCCACAAAAGAATACAATTATAGGATCTATGCCGATCAAAGTATCTTAAGTTTAACCAAGTTTATAGCAAATAGTATTAATATTTATGTCTCTAAATAAATTTATTATAAAAATATATTCTATAACTAATCTAACGATACTAATTTTGCATCATGAATGTTAGTATTTTTTTATATAATTTTAATCAAATTTCAAACTGATTGACTTCTCGAAAAACGAGAATTGCATTCTTTTATGGACGAAGAAAGTAGGTGACAACGACATCACACGCGTTGACCTCTTTAACTGCGAAATTAAAAATACAATAACTTTTTTTTGAAAAAATATGGATGTTTTTAAAAGAACACACACATATACGAAACCATTAGAACCACAGTACATAAGATCGTGAAAAAATATGGAATGATTGACTAGGCTAAACAAACCACAAGCATCAAATCAGAATGTCAGGCCAGAGCAAGAAACCAGACTAGGGAGGTCAGCCGGGGGTCAGGTGTATTCCAATGTCGTATTCCAATGTCGTGTCGTGTGAACAATACAGACACAAACCAGCAGATCACAAAGCGCTATTGGACGCAGATGAACCTTTTACACATTCAACCTTCAAATTTGTCATGGCTTATGAATTTTGAACCCAAATACCCTGGGAACGTATTGCTGCAACGGCTTCTGTGGCTTCAAATGCGGGTATGTCATCAGGAACAAGTGGGGGAATGTTGTCCCAAAGTAAGTCCCGTCGATGTCTACATGACAAGTCAAGGGTAGGGCACAATGGCCTATGTTCCAAAACATGAAACACAATTCTTACAACGCTACAGAAGAAAAACAAACATTTTTTCCTGTCAGCCCAAAAACCATTCTTACAATGTATTATGGCATTTCATATTTACCTCAAAAAAATATATGCCATTTCGTTTGTTCACAACTTTTGCATCCATGTTATACAGTGTTCTGAACCATAGTAAAAGTTTTTGGGAAGAATTAGCTTGATGTACAAGTAAAACATTGACTACCAAGAGTAAGTTTAGCATGTCATAGGCTCAGAGCAATGTGGAAACTTGAATGTATGTTCTTTTCCTAAAAAATTGCAAATGAACCCAACAACATTTGCTTTAATGAAATGAATAGTATTGCAGGCTATCAGTTTGGGTACCCTATAAAAAACACATTCTAGGCTTCTAGCCAAGTGCTGCAATGTGGAAGGCACAAGTAAATGAAGTGTAATTACACAGCCCTAACCCCTAAGCTGGGAGGCATGTCAGCAGCTTGCTAAGTCAATTATCTATTGACATAGAGATCACGTGATGGTAAATATTTTCAGCAACCATTAGAGTAAGACAGCAAACTTAAACAGAAATGAAAGGATACTGCTTAGATATTTGGATCTTGGAGTGTAGATGTCTTCACATCTAGGGCAGTAAATCTTCACCATACTCGAACGAGGAACATCCGACTGCCCAACAGGAAGACATTGTTGGCCGCTGCAATTCACTTGAGGGCATCTACCGAAATCAACGTTCTTGTACTTATCCAGCTGCACAAACATCAAATGTGATAATATACAAATTCATAAAAATAATAATATATCCATCAGAAACAATTTGAGAAAGTTTACCATTGCAGATAGCCCTTTACTTGTAATAATATACCGAACATGAATCAATCCATAGAGCATCTCAGCAGCTGATTCAATGAGTTCATTTTGCTCTTCTGTGAACATATCACCTGTGTAATTGTACAAGCCTTATTGGAAAAGGTGTTGTCATACAATAATTTAGCTTCCTTTTAGCAATAATAACACCTATTGCAAATAGTACAGACTACAGACACACTATTCCAGTATCCTAGCTGACAGTTGGGGTCCTTGGTTTGAGGAACCACCTCATCCTAGCTTACACTTGACTGGTCCATCATTAGTTCATCAAAAGAAAGAATTTTGGTGGTGCGACTCCATCCTTCATGCTTATACTAATTACAGTAAAATCCACTGGTGATCCTCAAAACTTGCCCAGTAAACCATCAGGTCCATGAACTTGCAGATTGCATAAGCAATTAAGTATACATACCTAAACTTAATAAACAATGTCATCTAGGTCTAAATCCCCTTAGACTGACTCCAATAACATAACCTAAATCGGATACCCATTTCAGCTTTTAGGTAACGCACAGTGCAGAAAGCTACGCACCCCGTTCTTGAGCTCTCCAACGGATGAGCCCCAAATCCCGCAAAAAAATATCCGTGCTCTCTCTCCTCTCTCTCTCTCCACGCTCCCTCCCTCTCTTCTCTCCCCAGGCAGCAGCAGCACCTCGCCAGCGGCGGCAGCGGGGCCACGACGCCCCTCGGCGCGGCGGCGCACCGGCGCAGGCGGGCTCGGCGGTCTTGCGCTGGCGGCCTAAGCGAGGGCACCTCTCGGCGCGGCGGCGCACCGGCGTGGTGGCGCAGAGGCACTGGTGGGCCCCGGCGCGGGCGCCCCTCGGCGTGGCGGCGCACCGGCGCAGGCAGGGCCCGGCGGCGCTCTCTCCTTCGTCAACTCCTCCCGCGGCGGCCCGCCTTCTCCACTCCACTCCTCCCCGAATCCGCCTCGCCACGCCGCGCCGCTCCGGGCGCTCCTCGCCTCGAGCCTGCCTCGCCCCGCCGGCCGCGCTCCGCCGCGGATCTGCCTCGCCGAGTCGAGCCGGCGGCGCGACGGTCGCAAGAAGGGACGCCTCCCCTAGCTCCGGCTCCGGCTGCGGCTCCGGTTCCGCGACGAGCACACCTTGGCTGATGCCGCTACTGCTTTTCCTGGACGTCGGCTTCGGTGGGAGAACGGGGAGCGGGAGGAGCACCCCGCCGGCGAAGAGCTCGTCGGCGCAGGAGGGCAAGGCGGCGGGGTTGGGGTGGAGTGGCCAGAACTCGAACTCCGCGGAGGAAGACGCGCTGCTGCTGCTCCTCGCCTCGGCGGCGTCCATTGCGGCCTGGGAGTGGGAGGAGCCGGCCGCTGTCTTCTTGCTCCGATTGCTTCGGCTCCCTGCGAGGTGGGGGAAGGGGAAGGGGAAGCGGAGGGGAGAGGAAGGTGGGGAGGTGGCAGCGCGCGGCTTTGTTTGCGTCGTCTCTCTTCGGCGACGCAGATTTGCCAACCGAATCGTCGAGTACCCAGAATGGGTATCTAGATTCGGTCTTCTGTTGGAGGCGTGTTTTGATACCTAAAAACACTGTGGATAACGCATTTTTGCGTTTGGGTATGTTGTTGGAGTCAGTCTTAGAGACACTGAGGCATACCTAGATGGCACGCCGACCACCGTGATATGAAACATGTGCTCCATCACATGCCTAGTTAGCTCCAACGGGGGTCCATCACACGTCAACGATAAGTGGCTGCCCAGCGGCCATCACCGTGGCTTAGGGAGATCAGAGGTCCTGTGGGCGAAGGTGAACTCCACCAAGGGTTTGCTTTTTGGTCAGTGGTGATATGGCATGGTTACGTATTACCATAGTAGATGTCGAGAAGAATATGGGCCCACGCACTCATGGTGACCACTGACCAGTGAGGGATGGAAATGGACCCCTCCCTCTCGGAGCAGATCAGGCATGTGAATGAAGCACACACTTTTTTCACGAACAAGACCATCGTGGCCTGTTTTTCATTAAGAGGGAAGAAGCACACACTTATGTATCACAGTGGCATGCCACATATTATTTAAGTTTTAGCATCTTGTATGGGATTCGGACATAGATGACACTGCTTATTAAGTTTAGGGATGTGAATATGCAATATATAAGTTCATGGAACACTTATTAGTAAGTTTAGGATGGGTTTTTGCAATCTGCAAGTTCATGGACAAATTTGAGGGCCAGCAGTGGATTTTACTCGACTAATCATTACTACTCCCTCCATTTCAAATTATAAGACGTTTTGGCTTTTTTAGATAAGTAGTTTCTGCTATGCACTTAGATATACACTACATCTAGATATATAGAAAAAGCAATGTATCTAGAAAAGCCAAAACGTCTTATAATTTGGAACGGATGGAGTAGGTTGCAAGGGATGAGGTGGTGACAGATCAGCCCAGTCCATTCCACAAAAAAAAACAAAAATGTGAGAAGACGATGGACTACTCCATTCATCAAACCAAACTACCTCTTAATTCTAAATTGATAAGCTTCATTCTAACATTTTTTTCTATCGTGCAGAAAAAAATAGAAGACGTTATAATGCTTTACACAAGTTTTAGGGAATGCATATTAGTGCTGCTTCTGTGGTTCAGCTACTCTATACAAGTGTTGTTACATATGCACCTAGAATTTATGGTCAAATGTCATGCAGATGCGGGGACATACAGTGTTATGTGACTATATGACACCATATTACAGTTCCAAATTTCTACATCTTATTCCATCCACTCAGTCGGGATGTGAAACTCAATATACCCTAACTGAAAACAAGACAACTAGGAACATAAATCGTTACTAATATTAATAAGAGTGATCTGTTCCTTAATTCCTTGTAGTGGGTCCAAGGTGATTGCAGAAGAGTTTACATGAAATATATTGGTTCCTATCATCCTATGATACAACAACTGGAATAGTTTTCATTTAAAAGAACAATCTGGTCTCCAATCCCTAACAGTCTGTTCTAGCATCTTGCACAACTTCATGCCACTTCAAATATAATAAAGCTAGCAAATCTGAGACTGGTTACAGCTGGTGGAAAAACAGTATGAGCCCTCCAACCATGTTCTATCTAAATTGAATGTTAAAAAGAGGAGGGGCATACCATGGGAAGATTCAACATCTAATATCAGATCAAGCGCATAGTCGTAATATGGAACTTGGTTGCTTAGCCCACAGAGGTTGAAATCATCTTGTAAGTACTCATCATCAACCTCACAGAAAAACTCATTACCCCTTAAACTACAGAACCATGAAATCCACGAAGTATCTTCCCCATCAGAACCACTCACATCTGATTCTTTGCTGTCGGTTTCTGATTCTGCTGTAAATCAATCAGCACACAAATTATGATTGACAAAGAAATATCAAGAACCACTAGAACATGAACTACAACAACTTTAGCTAAAGTAGATAAATAAAACGTGTTGCAGAGCATACCATCACTAGCATTAAGCAATACATAACGCTTTAACCCAGCACATGGAATGTATGGATAAATATCCCCGAATTGACCATGCGCATCCATAAGACATGAAACAAAATACATGGTTGTGAAATCTGGTCATCTGATTCAACTAATCAGACAAAAACTTAAATTGCTGAATTGTTCTGGTGAGGCGATGTTCCTTATTCAAAACAGAAAAGTAGATTTCGACTGTAAAAGGTTAACAAGAATTGCTGTTCACTGCAGAATAGTAGGCACTAAATTTCCACTGGTCATACAACAAGGTTGCTGGGAGATATGTAAGCAAGCAAGTACAAATATCTAGTTTAAGCAGTTTGCAATCAATTCATTTAATTTGCAGTTTGAATTTTGGAATTCTTCGTATTCAGCCTGTTTGGCCAATTTGAGTCAGGTTGTTTCAACACTAGAGCTTGTCTGGGCCTCTTTTCTCCGTTTGGTTGAACTAGTCTGTCCTCTAGCATTTCAGCATTGTCTCCACAACGATTTGGGCTCAATATCTCGAAAATTCAGGAGAGCTGCATTTTTGGGTCAATATCTGACACCTAGCATTTTTCTCAAGTCAAAGCTACAACTACAAGCAACCACATATATAAGTGATCCTGCTGAATGACCCTGGTCACCAAAAAGGTGCATAAAAAGTAAACATAAATTGACCTAACAAGCAAAGAAAGACAACTGACAAAATGTCACACCAAATGAGCACCAAACCTCCTTAAACATGCCACCACAGTTATTCACGTTTTTACAACTACCATGCATTACATAAGTTGTGTTATGTTACTAACAATGGTAACACTTGGGTAACTTTGTAGAAGTACCTAGTTATTTACTGTGCCCACCTAGAACTTCCTCATATGCATACAAGATCCACACACAAAAAACAGTCAAACAAACTAAAAAAGTTAAGCATATATGACTGAACAGCAATACACAGAAATCGTGAAAAAAGGAAGTACCCATCAGCTGGTAAGCAATGTATGAGTGATCTAACAATTGTTCATGCCATTATTTACGTTTCTACTGACAATTCTTTAACCGCATACAATCCACCTCTAGCAGGCCTAAAAAATTTACTAACAGAGCAAAGAAAGTAACCCACAAAATAATGAAAGCATAATGGCAAGCAACGCTCACCGTCAGAGAGCTTGCTCTTGGACATGGCGGTGGATCCGCCGCCTGAGCGAGGCATCTCCGGCTGATTCCCCGCGCCGATCCGCTCCTTCTCGCGGCCTACGGAAAACCCCCATGACGTAGACGGAGACGATCTGTCCATCGGCTCGCCGATCCGCTTCCGGTCACCGGGGACCGCCGCCGCCGAGACGCCTCGGTCTCGGTGCATCTCCTCCCGGCCGACCTCTCCTCGTCCCCCTCCCGATCTTGCGGCGTTACAGCGGGATGGGAACGGGAAGCGGAGCTAGTGTTTGGAGAAGGGGGTGAACAGTGACGGGATCGCGTGCCCTCGCGCCGAGGCCTCAACAGGAGGACGCGACGACGAAGGGGGCGGGGCGGCGAGGAAGAAGGGAGAGCGTTTTCGCGTGCCTTTACTAAGGCCTCGTTCGGTTACAATAATTCCTGGCCAGATCCATTCCTGCCATTTTCGTTTCTTCAGTATTTTCTATAGCACGGGAACTGTTTCTGCTCAGTAAAGACCGGGAACGGCATAACCGAACGGGCCCTAAAGATGCTCTGTTCCTATACACTAAAAAGTTTACAAGGATTCGGGTGGTACGACGCTATTTTTTTTTTCCAACATGCCATTCCGTCTCTATTTTATTTGGTTTTAACCGTTTGACAGTTCTTACATGTGGAACTGGACAGAAAAAATATCCATGTTACCCTTTTAGTCACGGGCATATGTGAAGGCTGTGTTGACCGATATTGACCGGCATCTCCCTCAGTCTCTCACTCTCTCTTCTCGCTCGACTCCCTCAGTTTTCTAACCCTATCGATGGAGAAACCCTAGCGGCGGCGAATCCGACGACGGAGGCTGTAGCAGCGGCTGGGAGAGAAGACGACGAATCCTCCATGCTTGTGGCGGCGCATAGGGTAGTGGAGCGTGGATTCGACAGTGGATCCAGAGGATAGGCGTGGCATGATGGGGAACAAGGGCGTGGGCGAGCGACCGGATTGGCTTCCGGACGAGTGAGTTCACTACTTCCCCCCTTGGTTTCGTGGTGCCCCGTATTTATAGTGTTGATTGGTATTTAGTGCCCTACGTTTGTGCCCCGTGTTTGTAGTGTTGATTGCGTGCTCCTTGTTCATCTGTAGGATGGACGCGGAAAATAGATACAACATAGAAATCTGGATTGTTGCTCCTAGTTCTCGTGCGCGGTGGTTTTCGTTGAACAAAGTCGTGGATGCTGACCGTACTAACTTCACAGACCTGGTTGCTGAAATTGTCGACAAGTATCCTCATAACTACGGTGACATAGTGAGATTGTTTTATTTCTGCATGGATAGTAAAGTGAACATCCAAGTCTGCACTGACTAAGATTTGGTTGAAATGTTTGCAAAACATAAGGCTTCCAAATGCTGCTTGTTTACTGTTGCATATCATAGCCCAAGTAGTGAGCCCCCTGTGATTCCTGATTGGGATTCTGGTAGCACTTTGAACTCTGTTGAACCCACATTCACCATTTCAATTGCTTGTCAAAGCTTAGCAGAACCAAGCCATGCCACACATACTCAATGTGCTGAACCTGAATACCTAGCTAACCCAAACCCAATGAATAAGTATATGGGTGTTGATGAAGAAGGGTTGTATATTGACCTTGGTCTCCAATACCCTCCACCTCCTCCCAATCCTCAGAGCCAAGGTGGGAGTAAAGAATGGGAAGATGAGAGTTCTGGTGTTGATGAATCCTCTGAGACAAACTCTGATGATGAATCCTCTAATGATGAAGTAGAAGACATAGATGATATGGTTAAAGATAGAGAGCCTGAACATATGTCTGATGTTGATTATGACAAAAAGGACCCTCCTATGTTAGTAGGAACAGTGTATTCGGATATGGATGCTTTTAAGATTGCTGATACAGGGAGGTATAGGGTGAACTGCTCATAGCAGAGTGAGGGCTGCAGGTGGAGACTTCATGCATCAACTCTAAGGGATGGGCACACTATTAAGGTAATGTGTTAGTACATTATTTTCATTGACTGCTCCCTGTTTTCTTGCATTGTGTGGCTTGTAATAAGTGCATTACTTGACTGTTTTGCAGGTAAAAAGGAACCCCTACCCTCATGAGTGTCAGAGCACTAGGAGGCAAGGAATCTATGTAGGGGTAACACAGTTTTGGGTGTGCAGTCATGTGATTGATTGGCTAAAGGAAGATGAAACTCTAGGTGCAACAGAACTGCAACGGAGGTTGAAGGATGCACACAAAATTATGGTGCCCTACAAGAGAGTGTATAAAGGTAAAAATCTTGCCATGGATAAGATTTATGGGCGGGGCCAAAGTTTTGATAACCTGTATAGGCTTAAGGCCCAGTTAGAAGAATCAAGTCCTGGATCATTTCTTGTCATTGATAATCACACAATCAACAATAAGATCAGGTTCAGTAGGCTATTCTCTGCACTAAAACCATATGTTGATGGATTTCTTAGAGGCTGTAGACCATATCTTGTAGTAGATAGCACATTTTTAACAGGAAGGTTTAGGGGACAGTTGTGCATTGCTTGTGCAGTAGATGGGCACAACTGGATATATCTGGTAGCTGTTGGTGTAATTGACTCAGAAATCAATGAGAATTGAGTATGATTCATGGAAAGGTTGAAGGAAGCAATAAGCACCCTAGAGGGCTTGACATTCTGCACAGATTATGGCCAGACAATCATGAATGGGGTTAGTGAAGTTTTTCCAAATGTTGAACATAGAGAGTGTATGTATCACTTAGTATAGAATTTCAAGAAGAGGTACAATAGGAAGGTATTTGATGATCACTTGTGGGCTTCTTCATATTCATGGAGCCCTTACATGTTTGAGAAGCACTATCAAGCAATGGTTGTAGCCAAACCTGAGGCAATGAAGTATCTGTAAGAAACTCATAAGAAACTTTGGACCAGGAGCCAGTATAGGACATTGTTAAAGATTGATTATGTGACTAATAATTTGGCTGAGTCGTTCAATAATTGGATCAAACCTAAGAAGGTAAAGCACCTAGATGACTTGCTGGACACTATAAGATAGAAGATTTTGATCAAATGAAACCATAGGAAGAAGGTAGCCAAGAAGCTGGAGGGAAAGATTCTGCCTCACATCTTGCAGAAGCTAAGGGAAGACAGTTACAACCTGGACATTGAAGTGATCACAGCCTCCCCTAATGGTGTGGTAGAACTATGTGCTAAGGGAGGTAGTGGCTTCAGGTTTGTGATCAGCCTACCTGATAGAACCTGTTCCTATAGGGTTTGGCAGGGGTCAGGAATCCCATGCAAGCATGCAATAGCCTACATTACTTCAATTCCTGATGAAAAACTGGAAGACCACGTGGATGATTACTTCTCTATCAACAAATTCAGAGCTGCATATGAGGGTTCCATCCCTTGTATTCCTGACAAGAGCATGTGGCCCAAAGCTACTCATGGCTTTTTTATGCACCCTCCCTGTCTTAGGTCCACAGGAGATAGAAGGAAGAATAGGATGAAATCATCACTTGAGGGAGGCAGCAGCAAGAAAGAGGGCAAAGAAGCATGAGTGCCCCATCTACCATGAGTTAGGGCATCACTGGTACACTTGCAAGAATGGAAATCCAGAAGATATAGCTGTAATGAAGGCTAAAAGATAAACTATGTAACTAAATTACTTTGCAGATACATGTACAACTTCAATAACTTAGTTAACTAATATAACTTTTCCTATGTAGGGGTCTTCTAAAGAAAAGGCTAAAAAACAACAAGCTATAACACAGAGACTATCATTGTGGTTGCTACTCCATCCTAGATGGTGTTCCCACACAATGAGACAGTGGTCAATGCTACACATAAGAAAAGGAAGAGGAAATCTTCTTCTTCTTCTAGTGCCAAGAAGAGTAAGGGGCAGCTACCACTACTACTTCAAGCTTAGGTCCAAATAGTGTGTCTAACAGGTATGTTTACTAGCTCTTCAATTGATCACAACACTTCTATTATGACTGCTAATGCTAAAGCATACTCTGCCTTTTTGCCACAAGGTCTGGAACTAGTTCCATTGACCCTGTTCCAATCCAAACTGTGCACCTGGCCCCTTTCCATGAAGACTCTATTACAATAGAGACAGAGCCACTGGAGACTGTGTTGCCATAGGCTTCACCAAGGAGGAAGATAGGGATCAAGAAGAAGCTTACATCAAAGAAGCTCCAAGTTGCAGCAGCCAGCCCCGCTTCAAATACCAGAAGCAAGAAGAAGCTCCAGCTACAGTGAAATGTGCCTGCTAAATGTTCTTTTAGTGATGTAGTTCTGGAAAAACATATGTTATGTGATGGCACGACTGTTCTTTTGCTCTGTGATGAATGTTCTATGATGGCATGACAATACTTAGCTGTAGATGAAAACCAATAACTTAGCTACTATGTGATGAATGTTGGTGCCATGAAACCTTTGTGATGAAAAACAATAAGGTAGCTGTTGTTATGTGATGAATGTTTGTTTACTGTTGTTGTTATATTGTTCTTATATGTTGTTGCATTCTAGACAAATAAACAATCTTCATATTCATCATTCAAACATTTGGCAAGCACATGACAGTTGGGCCCAACAACCCTGGCTTTGTCACCAACACCATAGCTTTGGCGCCAAAGCGCTCAGCCTGGGGCTGGCCTGGGAATGGTACAGAAGCAAACCAACTAGTTCATAGTCTCTCAAGCCTAAGGGCATCTAAGTCATTTGGCTGCGCCGTTACTCACCGTTAGGAGCAAAACTGGACGGAATGGCGTGTTGGACAAAAGAGTTTAGCGTCATGACACTAGGGTCTGTATGAATTTTTTAGTGGCATGTAGAAATTGAGCATATTTCATAATAGCACATAGGGAAAAGGCTAAAGAAGGGAGGAGTACGCGTGCGGTGACGTAATCACGGCCTGCTTTGGAGCGGCAGGTGGTTGTTGCCTGCGTGGCTACGTTGTTCGTGCTGTCTATTGGAAAAGCCATTCAGGGGTTTCTAAACGCTCCATGCTGGAGTACTGTCCCAGACGTCACATCCGCGTGATATAGCCGAATCACATAAAACAGTGGTTTCACATACTGAGAAGCTCGCAGAAAAGACAGTAGTTTCATGTGACAAAATGATGAAGTAACTATTGGGACACGCGTTGCAAGTACGGGGCAGTAGCTCGGATGATTTTATGAGACTAAAAGCTAGGAAAAAACATACGTGGATGACAAGGGAGAGAGAGTCATGGTCATGCAAAAAGTAGGATGCAGAGCACGCAACGCGGTGTGAAAATGATGACTCTATTTGTCGTTGTCTACGTGGAGACCAACTTTTCCATGGGGCTATTGATGGGTACTGCCTGCGTTGGGCGTGTCCTCACGAATTACTGCCCCTTTCGTCCTGAACAAGTGCACTTCTGGAGTTTCGATCAAAAGATCAATGTTAATAAGAAATTATATATATATATATATATATATATATATATATATATATATATATATATATATATATATATACCCCTATAAAGATATAATCATTACACTTTGAAAAAAAATAAAAAGCAGAAAAAAGACATGAAGAACACTTATTATTGGATGAAGGGAATACTTTAGTACTTCCTTCATTCCAAATTATAAGACTTTTTGACTTTTCTAGGTTCGTAGCTTTTGCTATACACTTAGATATACACTATATCTAGATATATTATAGAAAAAATAATGTATTAAAAAAGACAACAGTCTTATAATTTGGAATAGAGTGAGTAGTTTTTTTTTCTCTTAGAGATGAAGAAAACGATAGCCTTTGTGTATTACTCATATTTCGGATATATCTGCTTACAGAAAACAGACATATGTAAACTTCAACGTCTAATGTCTATATATACACTACTTCCTTTTGCCAACTTAGCAAGTCCATTGGTAGTTTCATTTTTACTCTCTTTGTTTAAATCTCTTCCATTCTGGAAGAGTGCCCTTTTTTTTACTCCTACTACCCGGACGGCGTTTGGTCATATAATCAAAACCAAGGATGAATCTTTGATGCCATGACCCCTCTTGATAGAACATCGCTTTAACCCCTCCACCTTACGCCCATCTTCCAAGATGACCAGTGGCGAATCTAAGATTTTAACTTTAGGGATGCCACTAGAAAAAAAATTCAGATACAATTTGGTAAATCCATTTTAGCAATTCAGTAACAATTATAAATTTTACAACGTGATTTAGTATACACGCACTAAGTAACATGATAAGGCTTAAATTCAAGGATTAAGTTGAAACCATCTACTAAATACAATATAAATAGTTCAAAAGCCATACCGATAGTTTAAATATAGGCATAAAAGAGTACCAGAGGCTTACAATACTATTTTTCAGACTGTTTTATTTGACGCTTTCTAAGGAATATGATTGTCTTACTATATCTTCTTCATCAACCAGATCAACCACCGGTCTTCCACCACTAGTTCAACCTGATTAGGTGGAGGATTAGAAGCTTCAACTGGCTATGAATGTTACCAAATAGTTATGAATGTAGAAAATAATTTTCTAAAAAACACGAAGAGCAAAGATTAAAATTTACCTAACCAAAATAGTAAATCAAGACGATAAGTCCTGACTGGCACAACCGTTTATTCTGCAGACAGGACGTGGGAATTAGATGGCGATCCTCCGATCCAGCATTCAGAGCATAGCGGAGGGTGGCAGGGCACCAGGGCACGACCGGCTAGGGCATCACAGACTCACCTGTTAGGCGGCGACGCACGTGTTCCTCCGTGGCTCCCCGTCTGATCGAGATTAGATTATGAAATTCGAAGGGTCGTATACGGAGCGCACATATCAGACATTTGGACTTTGGAGAATTGGAGTTCCCTTGCCACATGGGCCGCGTCAATGCATCATATGGGCCTCCCGTCATCACGCGATGGTGTCCAAGTATGTTTTTTTTCTTTTTAACAAATACAACATATATACAATATAATAGTATATATACTACTGCTGGCCAGGTTTGCAGGGTATGTCGGTGCATACCTGGTGAAAGCATCTAGGCCCCTAGTTGAGTTTCGGTAATTAATGATAATACGTGATTACTGTGACTAACGTGTGTTTTGCAAAGGCAATTAAGTTAGATCACTGTAATGGAGATCGATTGGGCTATCATGGTGGTCATGCCCCAATGATGGAAATCATTTTGGTTTTCAAAGGATGGACGACAAGGTTAAGGATGGACTAGTTATAAGTGTCGTTTGGTGTTGAGGAGACACTTAGAGTAGTTTATGACTTTATTTTTTTTCTTTGGCCATACTATTAAGGGGGTATGGATGGGTAGCTTGACCTAGGTGAGTCTAGTGGGTTAGGTGTGGTGCACACTTGCTAAATCTAGCACTAGGTAGCTTCTAAAAAGCCCTTAGATCCATTGGAGCAAACTTCATTCACGTATGATCGAGAGTTGGAAGTGAATGAAGGGTCAAATGCTGATCGGACGCTGGTTCCAGAGTGATCGGACGCTGGTGTAGAGTCTAGTCAGTTCATTTGATAAAGGTAAAATCGTCTAGACATGATCAGACGTTGAGAGTTGAGTGACCGGACGCTGGGTGCCAGCGTCCGGTCGACTCTAGTAAGGTTCCAGAGAGGGAAATCGTGACCGGACGCGTCCAGTCAGTGCTGACCGGATGCTGTCCAGTGTTCGGTCACAACTTAAACACTAGATGTTCAGGGAGAACTGACCGGAGCATCTGGTCAATATAACCAGAGCATCCGGTCACCCCGCAGAGGCACATAACAGTTCATTTTTCAACCAAGGTTATAAATACTTCCTCCATTCATGTGAGGGGTACTTTTGCTCATTCCAACAGCTGAGAAACACCTTTGAGAGTGCCAAGAAGAGCAATGTCCTAGTGAGGTGATTGAGATTTGAGAATCCCAAAGAGAGCCCTCATTAGTGAAAGCAAGAGTAGCAAAGTGTGCATCCACCCTTCTCATTAGGCTTGTCGTGGTCAAGTGAGAGTTCATGCTTGTTACTCTTGGTGATCGCCATCACCAAGATGGCTTGATGGTGATTGGGAGTTTGATGATCATCCGGTGGAGCTTGTGGATGCCCTAACTCAAGTTGTGAGCGGTTGTGGGTGATTCACTACGATGGAGTGTCAAAGAATTAACCCGTAGAGAGCACTTAATCCTTGCGCGGATCAAGAGGAGCTACACCCTTGCATGGGTGCTCCAATGAGGACTAGTGGGGAGTGGCGACTCTCCGATACATTAGCAAAACATCGCCGCGTTCCTCCTTCTCTCTTTACTTTGTGCATTTACTTTGAGCAATTTAATTCTTGTCATTTACATTGATAGAATTGCCATGCTAGAGTAGGACTGGAACATAGGTTACTAAACTTTTGTGCGGTAGATCAATAGAAATACTTTCTAGGCATAAGGGGTTAATTGGGCTAATCGTAGGACTTAATTATTGCAAAGAAATTTAGAATTAGCCTAATTCACCCCCCTCTTGGACATCTTGATCCTTTTAATTAGTATTAGAGCCTCGTGCTCATGTATTTAGGCTTAACCGCCTAGGGAAAGATGTCTCACAGGGATGGTCCTCTTCCTATCTTTGAGGGGGATGATTTCCATATTGGAAAATCCGCATGGAGGCGTATTTAGAAGCTCTAGATGTTGGAATACTTAGAGCCGCCTCACAAGGCTTCCTAAAATCTCAGGATGCTACACACCTATAAGACGATGAGGTGAATTACGAGAAATGGAATGCAAAGGCTCGAAACACCATCTTTAGAGGCCTTTATAAAGATGTGTTTAACCGGGTGAGGAACCACAAGGACGTCCATGCACTATGGTCAGATGTTTGTGCGCTCCATGAGAGAACAAAGAGTGAGCATGAGGAACGCTATCATCTTATCATGAAAAAGCTTAACTCTTTTGAGATGCTTCCTAAAGAATGTGCTAATGAGATGTACTCACATTTGAATATTCTTGTAGAGGAAGTCAATGGGCTTAGACTCACTCAAATGCAACTATCCGATGTTGTAAGAAAAATCTTGAGTGTCCTCCCCATTGATAAATATGAGCATATTGTGACCGTGCTTCATCAAGGTGATCTTTTCACCAACACAAATCTTGAGAAAGATCAATGCTTATGAGATGTACATGCACATCATACCACAAGGTGGATCATCCTCTACTAAGAAGAAAGAAAAAGACTTAGCATTCAAAGCTAGCCAAGAGAAGGGCAAAGCAAGCTTTGAGTATGAGAGCTCAAGTGATGATGAAATTGATGATGCAAGTCTTACTCTCATGGTGAGAAGAACCGCCAAGATGCTAAAGAAGCTCAACAAGTGTGGCATCAAGTTGATGGCAAGAAGAAGAAGTTCTTCACTAGCTCTAGAAGGAAGCCAATCTCCAAGATGGATTGCTACAATTGTGGAGAACTTGGGCATCTAGCACACCAATGCACCAAGCCCAAGAAAGACAAGTTCAAGAACAAGTACAAGGGCAACAAAGATGACTCAAGCAATGAAGAAGAAGATGAGAAGAAGAAAAACAAGCCATACAAGAAGAGAGATAGTAAAAAGAAGGACTTCCACAAGAAGAAGAAAAGTGGAAAGGCATACATCGTCAGTGATTAGCTCACGGACATTGATTCATCTAGTGGCTCATCCGATGATGATAGTGACAACGAGAAGGTGGCCGCCATTGTTATTGACACTTCATCATTTTCACCGCCACCACCGCCATCATCCTCTACACACCTATGCCTTATGGCCAAGGGTGATCGCAAGGTATCAAATGATGATAGTAGTGGTGATGAACATGCTAGCAATGATGATAGCGATAGTGATAATGATGCATATGAATCACCTTCTTATGATGATCTTGTTAAATTGCTAAATCAATACACTAAGATCATTAGAAAGAGTAGAGCTAAGAATGAAAAACTAGAAGCTAAGAATGATTCTCTTTTAGCTAAATGTGATATAGCCGAAAAAACTAGTATTGAGATTAGAGAAGCAAATGATGCTATATCATCCAAACTCAAGGAGCTCAAATCTTCTAAGAAAGAAATTAAAGATAAACATAATAAACTTGAGAGGATACACAATGAGCTCGTCGCTAGCCACAACATGCTAAAAGAAGAATATACTACTCTTAAGATTAATTATGATAATCTTATCATTGCTCAAGAATATTTATCCAATGAGCCACATGATGCTACTAACAATATTGTTAAGATTGATATAGCTACATCATGTGATGATTTGATCATTGAAAGCATTGAGCAAAGTTCTAGTAGCAAGGGCAAGCAAGTGGTTGAGACCGATAGTTATGATGAGTATGTCAAGCTCAAGAATGACAATGAAAAGCTCAAGAAAGATCTTGAAGAGATCAAAAGCCACAACACTATTATGCTAGAAACTCGTGATCATGATGGTGATTTTATTCTTGAAAATGAGAAGCTTAAAGAAGAAAACAAGAAGCTCAAGGAAGAGAAAAACAATGATGCACTCAAAGAAGAGAATAAGAAGCTCAAGTTGGAGAAAAAACATCTTAAGATTGGATTGAGCAAGTTCACAAAAGGCAAGCATCTTCAAAGTGAGCTACTAATGAATACCATTATGAAGATGGATAAAAGTGGCATTGGGTACTTGGCAAATCAAGAGAAGAAGGCTCAAGCTCAACGACAACATAAGTCAAAGCCAAAGCCAAAGAGATATTTTGAGTGTGGACAAGAAGGTTACTTTGCCCATGAGTATCAAACTCCATCACCACAACACTTGCCCAAGCATGCTAGACCTTTTGCCTTCAATGCTCATTATATGCTTAGAAAGGATTCTAGTGGAAAGATAAAAGTCATGTTCTTAGGACCTCCAAACAAGAATAGGCCTAAGAAAATTTTGGTAGCAAAGTCACTTGTTGAGAAGGTGAAGGGTCCTCAACAAGTTTGGGTTCCTAAAGCTTGATCTCTTGTGTATAGGTGAACTACAAGACCGGTGAAAGTTATTGGGTTCTTGATAGTGGTTGCACACATCATATGACTGGTGATCCTCGTATGTTTACCTCACTAGATGAAGAAGTAGATGAACAAGAAAGAATCACATTTGGAGATAATTCAAAGGACAAGGTTAAAGGATTAGGCAAAGTGACAATATCAAATGATTATTTTATCTCAAATATGCTATATATTGGTTCATTGAGCTTCAACTTGCTATCTGTTGGACAATTATATGATCTTGGCTTCCAATGCTTGTCTACCGAGAAGGAAGTTGTTGTATATATGAAGGATAATAATCAAGTGATATTCAAAGGATTTAGATACAACAACCTATATCTATTAGACTTCACCTCCGAAAATGCTAATTTGAAGACGTGCCTATTCACCAAAATAACTCTTGGGTGGCTATGGCATAGAAGACTTGCTTATGTTGGGATGAGCTCACTCAAGAAGCTAATGAAGAATGATTTGGTGAGAGGGTTGAAGGATGTGAAGTTTGAGAAGGATAAGCTTTGTAGTACATGTCAAGCCAGCAAACAAGTTGCAAATACTCATCCAACAAAAGCTTTCATGTCAACCACAAGAGTGCTAGAACTCCTTCACATAGACTTATTTGGACCAACAACATACAAGAGTTCGGGAGGAAATCTTTATTGTCTTATGATTGTTGATGACTATTCAAGATACACATGGGTATTCTTCCTTCATGATAAATCCGAAGTTGCATCATGCTTCAAAAAGTTTGCTAAGAGAGTACAAAATGAATTTGAAGTGAAGCTCAAAAAGATTAGAAGTGACAACGGTAAAGAATTTGACAACACAAACATAGAAGCCTATTGTGATGAAGTTGGGATCAAGCATGAGGTCTCCGTAATATATACTCATCAACAAAATGGTGTAGTTGAGAGGAAGAACCAGATATTGATCACTCTTGCAAGAACAATGCTTGATGAGTACAACACTCCCGAAGCTCTATGGGCGGAAGCTATCAACACCGCATGCTATGCATCCAACCATCTATTTCTTCAAAAGTTTCTTGGCAAGACACCTTATGAGTTGCTCAATGGGAAGAAGCCGGACATCTCCTTCTTTAGGATGTTTGGTTGCAAATGCTACATCTACAAGAAGCGGCAACACCTAGGGAAGTTTCAAAAATATTGTGATATTAGTTTTCTTGTTGGTTACTCATCAAAGTCCAAAGCATATAGAGTATTTAATCATGCCACTGGCTTGGTTGAAGAAACATATGATGTGGAATTTGATGAATCTAACGGCTCCCAAGGAGCACATGAGAATCTTGATGATGTAGGTGATGAACCATTGAGGGGGCTATGAAGAGTATTCTGGTTGGAGACATCAAGCCTAATGATGATGAAGATAATGTGCAAGTGATCAATCCACCTTCTTCATCAAGTATGTCACAAGATGGTGAAAAAGATGGGAGAATAGAAAATAAAGATACTCATGTCTCCCATGAGCAAATGGTGACACAAGCACAAGATGTTGATGCTCCACATCCTCCCCCTCAAGTGGTTGATAGAAGAAATTCACCTCTACTTCAAGCTCATCCACAAGATCTTATCATAGGGAGTCCATCAAAGGGAGTAATGACTCGCTCACAAAAACTTGTTTTATTTATAGAACATCACACTTTTGTCTCTTGTTTTGAGCCTACCAAGGTATAAGAAGCTCTTCAAGATCTAGATTGGATCAATGCCATGCATGAAAAGTTGAACAACTTCACCTGCAATAAAGTTTGGGCTCTTGAAGAGCGACCAAAAGGTGCAAGAGTCATTGGAATAAAGTGGGTGTTCCACAACAAGCAAGATGATCAAGACATTATTGTGAGGAACAAGGCAAGACTAGATGCAAAAGGGTTCTCTCAAGTTGAAGGTTTGCATTTTGGAGAGACCTTTGCACTGGTTGCAAGACTAGAAGCCATCTGCATCCTCCTTGCATATGCATCACATCATGAAATAAAACTATATCAAATGGAGGTGAAAATTACATTTTTAAATGACTTTATAAATAAACTAGTCTATGTTAATCAACCTTCCGGGTTTGAAGACCCTAGATATCCTAATCATGTTATAGGTTGTCCAATGCGTTATATGGGCTTATGGGCTTAAGCAAGCCCAAGAGCTTGGTATGAGCGCCTTCAAGACTTTCTCATTGAGAAGGGCTTTACCATTGGGAAGGTCGACACCATACTATTCACCAAGAAGCTTGATGAACATATCTTCATTTGCCAAGTGTATGTTGATGATATCATCTTTGGATCATCAAATGAAGATTCTTGCAAAGAGTTTGGTGAATTGATGTCGAAGGAGTTCGAGATGTCAATGATTGGAGAGCTTACATTCTTTCTTGGTTTTCAAGTCAAGCAAATGAGAGAAGGGATTTTCATCTCTTAAGAGAAATATACAAATGATCTTCTCAAGAGGTTCAAGATAGATGAATGTAAGCCAATCAAGACACCAATGCCAACCAATGAACATCTCGACCTAGATGAGGGAGGTAACATGGTTGATCAAACTCTCTATCGCTCTATGATTGCTAGCTTGTTATATTTAACCACATCTAGGCCTGACATCATGTTTAGTGTGTGTATGTATGCTAGATTTCAAGCTAATCCTAAGGAAATTAATTTGATTGCTGTTAAAAGAATCCTTAGGTATCTTAAGCACACACCAAGCATTGCCCTTTGGTATCCTAAAGGAGCTATATTTGAATTAGTTGGCTATTTCGATTCGGATTATGCCGGTTGCAAAGTTGATAGAAAAAGCACATCTAGAGGGTACCATTTGCTTGGTAGATCACTTGTGTCTTGGTCCTCGAAGAAACAAAATAGTGTGGCTTTGTCCACCGCCGAAGCGGAATACATTGCCGCGGGTGCTTGTCGTGCACAAATTCTTTATATAAAACAAACTTCGCTAGACTATGGTATAGTTCTAGAAAAGGTACCTCTTTTGTATGATAATGAAAGTGCGGTAAAACTTGCAAATAATTTGGTTTAACACTCTCACACCAAGCACATAGATATTCATCATCACTTTCTTAGAGATCATGTTGCAAAGAATAATATATCATTATAAGGTGTAAGGACCGAGGATCAATTGACGAATATCTTTACTAAACCGCTAGATGAGGCGACTTTTTGTCAATTGCGGAATGAGCTCAATGTGCTTGATTTTAGTAACTTCACTAAAAAATGAGCTTGTGTTGTCCCTTGTATTGCATTGTAATATACAACATGTTTACTTTATGGTATGCTCTTAGGGCTTGTCTAACATGGTTAAGATAATCACCGAAAGCGAGGGAAGAAGCTTAACCCTGGATCAAAATTGACAAGCAACTAGATTTACTTTCAAGTATTGCATTGCATATGCATGAATGTTGCTTTGTCATTTATCTTTAATTGCCCTCTTATTGTCTATTTTCTTAAAAAGAATTATAGCCTAAGGCAAAATATTTTCAAAAAATTGAGGGTTTGAGAGAGGCCTCTCACATCTGTCCCAATTGGTGTTTATTTGGATCTCATTGAAGTTGGGACTTGATTGGGAACAAGCAGCACGAAGAACTTTGAAGATTTGCTAGAAAAAGAGTGATCGGACACTGCACCGGACTCTGATGTCCAGCGTCCGGTCAGTTCATAGGAGGTGAACCTGCTGCGATGGAGTGACCGAACTCTACTGTTCAGCGTCCGGTCAAATGGTGGTTTAGCGTCTGGTCGATCGAAGATGAAGGATACAGGTTGCACCAGACTCTGGCTCCATCCGATCAATGGTGATCGGACATGTCCGGCTGCGATTCCAGGGGTTTTGGACATCTCTAGAATCGATCAGACTCTGGGTGACAGCGTCCGGTCATTGTCACCAGAGCGTCCGGTCAGTTGAAATCATGCGGGGTTAGGACTTCTTCTC
The DNA here is from genome assembly GCF_019320115.1 of Miscanthus floridulus. Taxonomy (NCBI): domain Eukaryota; kingdom Viridiplantae; phylum Streptophyta; class Magnoliopsida; order Poales; family Poaceae; genus Miscanthus; species Miscanthus floridulus. Next base: position 75,180,926 of record NC_089590.1, read on the forward strand.
CGTTTCCTTTTCTGTCTCGTCGGGGGACTTCTTATAACCCAATCCACCACGCTGTTTGACCTAATCTTCATCCCACAATGCGCCGACATCACCGCTGTGCCCTAGTCACTGACTTAGCAAGCTCACTGCACCGCCCAGCTAGCCACGCCGCCTAGCTCTCGAGCCGCGCCGCCTAGCTCGCTGCGCCGCCCAGCTCCCGAGGCGTGCCACCCTGCTCCCGCGCCCTCGCCGTCGTGCTCACACACAGCTGCTCCAGCACACCACCTCTAGCCCACGGCATCTGCGCCCGCACCTTCTTCATGTCATTGTTCCCTACGCCAGCACTGTCGTCATGCACTGTGCCAGCGCCGCCACCATGCCCTACACCAGCATCGCCACCGTGCCCGTGCTCCGCTTCAGCGCCGTCGGCGTGTCTTCACCAGAGCCGCACCACAGCACCAGTCGCTCACAGCTCAACAGCACCACCAGAGCCTCCTCTTGCTCCTACTTTGTAGATCCAGTGCTCACTGCCTCGCTGGAATCCCAACCCTAGCCGATCCAGTGGTTCCCCGTTTCGTTCCTCTTCTCATCGATTCACTGGTTCATCAGGTAGCAAGCCCTCGTTTCCAATTTCGTATCTATTGTTTGCTTCTTAAGGTTTCGTATCTCTAGATATGTTGTAATTATTTATAAATCCAATCTATTCTAACGTACAGCGAGTCGGTGTTTCTGAGGTCTCATTGGCAGTTGTCAGTCAACTCGGGGCCAAGCTCGCGAGTACAGATCGATGCCAAGCCTCGGAAGCGACAGTTGGCAGTTGATCTTTGTCAATGACAATTATTCTTTTCAGATCCATCAGATGGCTCGTGTCAAGAATGTTGGAGGAGGTCCTGGTGATGAGGATCTGAGGCCCCCGCCTTGCCAGCCTACAGATGCAAAAGGTAAGGCGACGAAAAAGCTAGCGACAAAGAAGCGCAAATACTCTGATGCAGATACAGCGAGAGTAGCTATTGAGACCACAGAGCGCGCAGAGAGAGGAGGTGCTCGGAGTGGTGTTGTTATTGCAGATCAGCTTTCTCCATCTACGAGGGCTATACTTGAGCAGGTTGAGCGCCGTCATGGTGGTCCAGCTGGGACTGTCATGGTTGGAGGACGACGTGTGGCTATTGATGAGAGTCAGCCTCAGAGGAGTCACAACAGCAGCCACAATCAGCAGAGCAGACTCAAGAGAGAGAGAGCAGGCCAAGGAGACAGAGCAGGCACCTCAGCCATAGCTTCACCACTCTGGTCGTACCTGTGCTCCAGTCACACCAAGGTTAGAGACACAGCGGAGGGGTTCACGTCCACTACCTAGACCATAGGGTCCGCCTCTAATGACTCACTTGGATTTGAGAGCCACCACGGCCAAGCAGGTGTAGTAGCTCAGATTTGTGGAATTTTAGTGGTTCCCCTCGAGGAGGGATGACCGAGCTTCAGATGGTTTCTACACACCACTGCAGGAAGATTTTTATAATACATATCTTAACAGTGGGGCAGTATTCAGATCTCAAAGGGTGTGCAACATTGAGTCCATTGTAGCAGCAGCTGAAGAGCATATTCGCCCTTACCTAGCTTACCTGCTAGGGTTGATAGATTTACTTGGACGGACAGGCTTATATGTTCCATCTTAGGTCCATCAGTTCTATGCTACACTTTGGATTGACCCACTACATAGATTCATTCACTTTACTTTTAGAGGCAGAGATTACAAGTTGATGAGCTCTAGGGTTAGAGAGATACTCAGACTTCAGGAGCAGCCCATCCGGCTACATGAGGTTTGCTATGGACAGATAGTGCCTCCTAGATGCCCTTACGGCGGTCTTGTGCCCCCTATAGATCTGGTCTGCCATTGCTTCACAGAGTCCTTCAGCGAGGGGTCGAGTAGGACACCCAGTGATCTCACTCCTACTGCTAGAGTGCTTGATTCTATTATGAGGAGGACACTACTTCCGAGGATAGGGTATCGCGAGGGCTTGACTCGCATATAGCTATGGCTACTGAACTCTCTGATGCAACAGACTATGTTTGACATTTGGGATCTCCTTCTATTAGAGATGGAGGATACTATTATAGAGGGGGTCAGAGGTCATAGGCAGCTGCCATATGCTCACTAAATTACATTCTTGATCCATAGGGCAGTTACTGTGAGGCCATCTGAGATGCTGATAGAGTATAGTGGTGCTACTACAGAGTTCCTTGCATACAACATGACTCAGATGATCCACCATAGTGTAATGAGTACTCCTAGCCAGTCGTGCCGTTGTCTAGAGGTGCCAAAGACTATAGCCTATCAGGATGAGACCATCAGGGGCATAGCAGCTACTGAGGAGGAGCAGTTAGATACTCAGCAGGAGGGGATGGTCGCGAGCGACCCTAGTGACAGCTCAGATGATGACTACCAGCCTATCCCTCAGATGTCTCCACGACGACATGACCATGAAGTTGGTAGCTCTAGTTTAGCTCCACCTGCACCACAGACAGATCCCGCTCTACTTGCTATACTTGAGCGGATGAGGCAGGATCAGGCTCGCTAGGCTCAAGAGACTACTGCTACATTTGCACAGTTTCAGACTCGACAAGATGAGTTCCAGCGACAGCAGCAGGCTATACAGCAGCAGCAGTAGGCCATGCATCAGCAGTAGCTTCTCATGCAGCACAACTACTTGGATTTATGCAGCATGTTGTGACAGTTATTGGGGCTCCACCACCATAGCCTTCACCCTAGCTTGGTCAGCCTGCCACTACTTCTATGACTCTAGCTTTATAGCTCAGTGGGCTTCAGAGTTAGGGACCGCCAGCGCTATAGTTTCCTTCACCTATAGAACAGGTGTCCCAGTGGTTTGCTTCGCCAGTGCCAGCCCCACAGTTCACTCCTCTTCATACGGGCTTTACTCCACCTCAGAGTTCGTCAGTGCTCACCCTAGTTTTTAGGGGCCTTGGTGCTTCATTCAGTGAGTTGATAGGGCAGCCTACTCTACCAGAGCTACATGTCCTAGGTCCTTCCATAGTTGCACCTATTATCGGGACTACAGAGACGCTCCTTTCTTCAGTTGCATCATCAGAGTCGCCTGCTACAGTCATACCTGTAGAGTCTTAGGCCGCACCTGTCCCCGATCCGACCCAGACCGCTTCAGCATCGCTTCTAGCTACGGAGGGTTAGACTACTCAAAGCTTAGGATCAGATGATGATGGCACACAGTTCCAGCTCGCTCCTCGCACCTCAGCGCCCGACTCATCCGCTACAGCCACGTCGTCCGACCCTTAGGTTTTGGTGTTTGATGCCAAAGGGAGAGAGGAATCGAGTATGTTAGTCTTAGGGGGAGCGATACATTTAGGGGAGTCTATCTATTAGCTTATAGCTTATCTATTACATTTGGAGTTTTATGTGTGTGATACATTATGCATTTATGTTTACTATTATGCATTGAACTACTTAAATGTGATCGTGATATTTATGTGATATGTGACATGTGTGCTCTCTACTTTGAATTATTTATATATCATATCACTTGTGTTATACTCATTTACTTTGCTTCCGTGTTTAACTCTGATGCAAATGAGCTTTATTACTTGTATTCATGCTTATTTCATACCTTTGGAGTACATTATGTTGGCTTGAGTCATATAAGCTTGCCTAACTCTTTTGTTCTTATTGACAAAAGCTTATATGATCCAAGCATGTTAAAAACCTCAACTCTTTCACATACTCGAGGTGGTATTGTCATCAATCACCAAAAAGGAAGAGATTAAAAGCATCTAGGCTCCTAGTTGAGTTTCGGTGATTAATGACAATACGTGATTATTGTGACTAACGTGTGTTTTGCAGAGGCAATTAAGTTAGGTCACTGTAATAGAGATCGATTGGGCTATCATGGTGGTCATGCCCCTACGATGGAAATCGTTTCGGTTTTCAAAGGATGGACAACAAGGTTAAGGATGGACTAGTTCTAAGTGTCGTTTGGTGTTGAGGAGACACTTAGAGTAGTTTAGGACTTTATTTTTTTTCTTTGGCCATACTATTAAGAGGGTATGGACGGGTAGCTTGACCTAGGTGAGTCTAGTGGGTTAGGTGTGGTGCACACTTGCTAAATCTAGCACTAGGTAGCTCCTAAAAAGCTCTTAGATCCATTGGAGCAAACTTTATTCACGTATGATCTAGAGTTGGGAGTGAATGAAGGGTCAAATGCTGACCAGACGCTAGTTCCGGAGTGATCGGACACTGGCGCAGAGTCCGATCAGTTCATTTGATCAAGGTGAAATCGTCTGGACGCAACCGGACGCTGAGAGGTGAGTGACCGGACACTGGGTACCAGCGTCCGGTCGACTTCAGTAAGGTTCCAGAGAGGGAAAATCATTACCAGACGCTGTCCGACGTCCGATCATAACTTAAACACTGGATGTTCGGGGAGAATTGACCGAAGCGTTCGGTCAACATGACCGGAGCGTCCGGTCACCCCACAGAGGCACATAACGGTTTGTTTTTCAACCAAGGTTATAAATACTTCCTCCATTCGTGTGGGAGGGTACTTTTGCTCATTTCATCAGCTGAGAAACACCGTTGAGAATGCCAAGAAGAGCAAGGTCCTAGTGAGGTGATTGAGATTTAAGAATCCCAAAGAGAGCCCTCATTAGTAAAAGCAAGAGTAGCAAAGTGTGCATCCACCCTTCTTATTAGGCTTGTCGTGGTCGAGTGAGAGTTCGTGCTTGTTACTCTTGGTGATCGCCATTACCTAGACGACTTGGTGGTGATTGGGAGTTTGGTGATTATCCGGCGGAGCTTGTGGATGACCCAACTCAAGTTGTGAGCGGTTGTGGGTGATTCACTGCGGCGGAGTGTCAGAGAATCAACCCATAGAGAGCACTTGATTCTTGCGTGGATCAAGGGGGAGCTACACCCTTACGTGGGTGCTCCAACGAGGACTAGTGGGGAGTGGCGACTCTCTGATACCTCGGCAAAACATCGCCGTGTTCCTCATTCTCTCTTTACTTTGTACATTTACTTTGAGCAATTCAATTCTTGTCATTTACATTGATAGAATTGTCATGCTAGAGTAGGATTGGAACACAGGTTGCTAAACTTTTGTGCGGTAGATCAATAGAAACATTTTTTAGGCACAAGGGGTTAATTGGGCTAACCGTAGGACTTAATTATTGCAAAGAAATTTAGAATTAGCCTAATTCACTCCCCTTCTTGGGCATCTTGATCCTTTCACCCGGCATACCCTGTGGCTACGCCACTGAAGATGACACTTGTACATGTCTTGTTTAGTTCCAAAATATTTGATGTTCGCTTCACCCAATTCCTCGTCAAAAAGCATCGTCTACATTGATTTTGTGCCATGTTCCAACTCGCTGACAGAGGTAACCACTTTAGCACATCTGGCATGGCTTTTCCCTGTCCACCCACAGAAAGAGTCAAACACTCTACTTGCCTTTGCATCGAAAGGGAAGCTATTTTTGTCGATCGGAGCTAGATTGAGAGTATGCCTAAATCCTCTGTCGTAAAATAAGTACACATCTTACTTATCAAGAAGTCAAACTTTTATGAAGTTTACTAAATATATACAAAAGTACTAATATTCATGACATGGAATATACTTTCATAACAAACTTATTTGAAGAAACACATATTGATACTATTTTTTAATGATAGGAGTTAATGTCATACTGAGCTTGAAAGGTGCATAAGATACCTTTCTATAGTAGTTGCCCGTCATGTTGTTCGAGAAATGAGCTTATAACTCATTTCACCAATGATTATCTATACTATAATTTCATTGTACTAATAAAAAATTTGATGTTTATATTTGTTCACATAAAAACTTAAATCACGTTCATGAAAAAGTCATGTAATATTGATGACTATAAGTGGAAAGTTACTTACATCACACTGAAAATATTATTATTAATAGCACAAGACATATTTAAAGTTAAGTTCTTGTAGCATTATCTTTTTCCCGTTGTAACGCACGAGCAAGATCCTAGCGATGTAGAAGACCCACCAATAGTAGCGGGTAGCACATATCCTAATATTGATGAGTTTTAAGTTGGCACTTGCCCAACATGCTATCAAACATAAATTTGAATATATGATAGAGAAATTTAGAGTTGTAATTGTTATTTACTCTTCTTGCATGCATGATGCCTCATATTGTCAGGTGCAAGTCAAGGAATGGTTCTAATCAACATGACAAAATTTCTATTAGCTACCATCTCATGACAACAAAATGTTGATCACATAGTTGTTGCAATCAAGCCTAAAAGGCAGAAAAACATGTGCTGCAACCAAGGCTAAAGGAAACAAACAAGCGGTTGCAACCAATACTAAATGGAAGAAGTAGGCTGAGGTCAATGAAGAACCAAAAGATAAAAAAAGTTGATGCCTATACCTCTCAACAGTCTTGCCATGGGCACAAGAAGCAAAAAAAAAGGGCTTCTCCAAGCCCTGCAACGAGTGCTAGAAGAAAGAGAAAGTTTAGCTTATGAGCTTAAAGCAGTTTGTGATGTGTTCATATGTTTATTTTGTTTGTTTTCAACATGCATACGTAGTATGCAAATTCTCTATTTTGAAGACTTTTTGTTGGTCAAGATGACATGTCTATATACTGATGGATGACCTTTTGTTGGTCTGGTATGGAAGAAAACATATTCTAAACCTGATGTATCGATGCAATTATCAACTTATTATTTTCCTTTCTTGAGATCTCTTTTTACTCCGCAGCTCGAGTGGTTAGCGCAGCGAGGCCCGAGGCAAGAGGATCAAGGTTTGATCCCTCGTTGACATGGTAACTTTGCATGGCACGCATAAATTTCCCCAAGCCTTTTGCATGGCACTTTGTTTTTTCCCCTTTGGTGCTCGCACCTGCGCTTGCATGGCACGCGTAGATGGTTTTCCCCTTTGGCGCTCACATGGCGCGAATTTAGGATCGATTTGTTCACTGTCGCTCGATTTTTCTTGTGCTCGCGTGTGCCCTTGTATGGCGCGCGTAGATGGCTTTTTCCCCTTTGGGGCTCGCATGTTGTGAATTTAGGATCGATCTGTTCGGTCGCTCGATTTTTCTTCTTTTGGCGCTCATTTGATTCGACGTATGGGTTACTACTTGCTTCTTTCTTTTTCAGGCCTTGTTTAGATTGGGGTTAGGAATCAGTATTTGACATTGTAGCACTTTCGTTTGTATTTGACAATTATTGTCCAATCATGGCCTAACTAGGCTCAAAAGATTCGTCTCGTATTTTACAATCAAACTGTGTAATTAGTTATTTTTTTATCTACATTTAATACTCCATGCATGTGTCCAAAGATTTGATGTGATGGAGAGAGAGTGAAAAAACTTACAATCTAAACAAGGCCTCATTTGTGCGTTGATTTCATAATCCCTGACAATACTACGGACGCGGCAGGGTCTGCCGGCATGACGTGTCCTACCGAGACATCATCATTCGACGCGACAGAGTCCTCCACCGAGACGTCGTCCGACGACGCGACGTCCTGCGACGTGTTGAGTCCGGCTCGAGGCATAGGTGGAGATCTTGACATAGGTGGCGTAGTCCGGCACGATGAGGCCTAGGGGTTCGTGTCAAGAACCAATAAGGGAGCATGGCGCCGTCGAGCGCTTTCGTCGTTCCCAGACCCAGTGCGGCATGCCAGCCATCTCTGCGATGCCGCCGGCTGCGAGCGCGTCCGTCTGCTCCCAGACTTGGTGCAGCATGCCAGCCATCTCCACGATGCCACCAGTGTTGTCGCTGATCGGCCATGCGTGGAGCGAGCAAGGAAGCATGGGGGAGCGGAGGGGATATGGGGATGACAACAGAAGGGGCGTGATTTTATTTCCCCTCGTGAAGCGGCGCGGGGGAACCAAAGCGACGGGGCGTTCGCGTCCACAGGCCGGTTCAAGGGGTTTTTGAGACTGCTCTGCTTCATATTTTTCAGCTTCGCTCCATATTTTTTTAGCCAAACGGTTTGAGCTCTATGCACTCTGTTCGAAGAAAAAGAGTGGACAAACTCTAGTTTTTTTAGCTGCTCTACAATAGAGTTCGTGGAGCAGTTCTAAACACCCCTAAAACTTGTCTCACACTAAGATACGCAAAACCACATCAGGAATTATTTCAGCTACTAAATGCTTATATATACAAATTAAATAGCAATTCTGGCCCGGTATATAAAACGACTTTAATTTCGGGTACGAGGGAGTACCGACACATGAGTACACTCAAAACCATATTTCCATCGAAATCGGAGAAGACCAGAACGACCTCTGTCCCGCGAGAAGCGGTCAACGCGAGACCGTGATGACCTGTTAGCAAATTCATAACTAAGGGCAGTCCCAATGAAAAAAACTAGTAGTTTCTATAACATAGGATACCGCACAAAAAAAGTACTACTTTCCAACCCATGATTTCTATGAGTAATAATTATTTTCTCTTTCTCTCTCCCAACTCTATCTTCTTCCTCCAATGGGAGTGCGACACGAGCTCCCTAGAAACTGGTGGTTTCTCCTCAATATCGATTTCATGGTTTCTTGATGCATTGGGTCAAGAGTAGACCTGATTTCTTCATGAAGAAACCATTTCTATGATTTTTGCTCTCTTTCTTCATTAATTACGTTGCCATGTCAACGTTTTACCTACGTGACAAGTCATTTAATGAGGATAGAAACCATCGTCAATGCACCATTGGATCTGCCCTAAGGGCTCGTTTGGTTTAAAGCCTGGACCAAATTTGCTTGGGTGAGGAGGTGCCTGGGTGCTGCCTGAGCTCCATTTGGTTGGGACCCTGGATAGCTGACTGGGTCAGGCAGGGGCTGCCTCAGCCAGGCGACCGAAAACAAGCGCCCGGGTGTAGCGCCGATGTTGCCTAGGTGGGCTACTGTAGTGCTGTCTTGTCAGTGCTTTTTTCTCCTTTATTTATATTATTATTACTTTGCTGTACGCTATAGTTCCTTGACGAAATGAGTGAGACTCTTATTTCTATTTTCTATTGTTTATCTGTGATAGGTGCAACCGAGATACATTTAGTATATTTTATTCTGTTTATTCCTTAATCATATGAATGAATTATTAGGAAAATAAAATATGAAAATTATTTATATTTTATATTACTTTATTAAAGGTTTTATTTATATTATTTTTATATTATAATAATATATATTACTCGAATGATGCTGAAGTTTTATATAGAAGAAAATATTTCTTTTTTATTAAATTTCTCAGGCATATTCTATTTCTTTTTTCACAGCCACGTGTAAAAACTTTTTGTATATTTTATATTTTCTAGTCTTTCTCTCCTCGGTTGATCATGTTCACGTTAAAATTAACATAATGTGTACAGTATAATTATAATTATCTTTCTTCCTCATACGTTCTTTCCTTATGACATTTTTTAAATAGCTAGGAAATCTATTAACTTTATTTGTAATTGTAATTTCAAATATATTATTAATTGAGAAAATATGGATGCTTTTATTTATTTATTATTATTTATAACCATAACTATATAAGTTTAAATATGATATTATACTTTTTATTAGCTTTTAAATATGTAATATATTTTTTACTTCCAATCAAACGAACTATCTTATACCTTATCTGGCCAAAGTACTCCAGGCTTCCTTCGAGGCCCTAGCTCAGCCTGTCCCCTTGTATACGATTTTTGTCTCGCCCACATCGTTTGTGATGAGACGAACATGTTGCTAATTAGCCCAATTTGATAAGAACGCGATTCTCCCCGCGGAAAATATACGTAGGCCACTCCAGGTCGCCAGGTCTCCGTGTCAGGTCACCGCAATCCAAAGGCCGCACCTTTCGCCTCCGGCGCTAGGGTTTCGCCTGCCTCCCAATTCGATCCGCGAGTGCACCAGGACCAGGTACGCCCCCACGATTCCACCCTCGGCACCCAGATTCGGGCTCTGGTTCCCCTAAATCTGTGTTTTTTCGTGGTGTCCAGGTGATCTCTTCCCCTTTGGTCTGCTGTGACGTGGGAGATGCCGCCGAAGTCTAAGAGGGGTGGCGCTGCCGCCGCGAGGAAGGCGACGGGGGCGAGGGGCCGGATGGGGAGGGCGCAGGCTGCTGCGGAGGAGGCGCCGGCTGTGGAGGAGATGAAGGCGGCGCCTTCTGAGGAGGTGAAGGTCGCCGAGGAGGCCCCGAAGGTGGTGGAGGAGCCGAAGCGGCAGCCCTCGCCTCTGCTGCCGCAGCTGGTGGTGGAGGAGAAAGGCTCCGATGCCGCGGCCAACGGTGCCAACCGGGGCGAAGGTATTGTTTCTGCTCCTATTTCGTGCATAGGTCGTGGACTTCTGCTGTGATCTGTCCTGCGGCCTCAGAGATTTAGATTATTAGTTGTAGCATGGCGGTTGTATTATGCAATAATCCCTATTATACTTGGTGGAACATGAACATATATTTTGGCCATTCTATTGATGACAAGCCCAGGATATTTATTTTGATGCCTGTGGCCATTTGGCATTCTGTTTTGACAAAGACTCCTATAGGTTTTACTTAGTTTGAAATAGAACAAAGAAGATTATGTGTTTGTTGTAATTATGGCTGATGGGCTCTGCTCTATATGGGTCAGATATTGTTCACTGTTTTATCTTAAAATAAGCTGATGGGGGTGTGTCTTATGCTCAAATTTTTAGATGACGGAGTTGCAAAAGAAACATATGAAGAAGAGGACAAAGGCGAACGGCTGGAGTTTGAGGATGAACCAGAATATGAAGAGGAGGCTGCTGTAGACTACGATGAGAAAGATTTGGAGCAGTATGAGGAGCAATACGAGGATGGTGATGAAGAGGTGGAGTATACTGAAGATGTGGTTGAAGTGGAGACAGATATGGTGGATGAGGAACTTGATGAAGGTGGTGATGATGGGGAGGGGGAGGGATACGAAAATGCTGACGAAGAACATCATGTGGATGTGGATGATGAAGAACATAATGAAATGGTCAAAGAGCACCGCAAGCGGAAGGAGTTTGAAGTTTTTGTTGGTGGGCTGGATAAAGATGCAACAGAAAATGACCTTAGGAAGGTTTTTGGTGAAGTTGGTGAGATCACTGAAGTTCGTCTGATGATGAACCCTGTCACAAAGAAGAATAAAGGCTTTGCCTTCCTGCGATATGCAACTGTAGAGCAAGCAAGGCGTGCTGTTTCAGAGCTAAAGAATCCACTGGTTGGTCTTAAGATTGACTATTTTATGTTTCTGTATCCTTTTCACAAATGGCTTACATGTTTTATTTAATATATACTCCAGGTGCGGGGTAAACAATGTGGCGTTGCTCCAAGTCATGACAATGATACACTCTTTGTCGGCAATATCTGTAAAACATGGACAAAAGAACATGTATGACAATTGAGATTTGTTTTGTGATTTTCATTTGCTTCTTCACTGAAGAAATAACTTGTTTTGGCTTTTGCAGTTGAAGGATAAACTGAAGAGTTATGGAGTTGAAAGTTTTGACGACTTACTACTGGTTGAGGATACTAACAATCCTGGGATGAATCGTGGCTATGCCTTGCTTGAGTTTTCTACTCGACCTGAGTCAATGGATGCTTTCAGGTTATTGCAGAAGAGGGATGTAGTCTTTGGAGTTGATCGTAGTGCAAAGGTTTCCTTTGCTGATTCCTACCCTCAAGTCGATGACGAAATAATGGCACAGGTGACTACTTATTTTGTACAGTAATTATAACTTAAAAATCAATCATGAATTGCCCATTAACACGTGTACCCAATAGTTTCTATGTATCTACCTGATCTGTTTAAACTTTAAAGTTGTTGCATCCTGATTTATGTTATTTATGATTCAGGTCAGAACTGTATTTCTTGATGGCCTTCCTCCCTCATGGGATGAAGACCGTGTTAAGAAATATCTCAAAAAGTATGGAGCTATTGAGAAAGTCGAACTTGCTCGAAACATGCCAGCTGCCAAGAGAAAGGATTTTGGGTTTGTTACATTTGATACGCATGATAATGCTGTTGCTTGTGCTGAAGGGATAAGTAACTCTGAGATTGGTGAAGGTGATCACAAGGTGTGTTTTACAAATTGCAACTATATTTGCAGTGTCCATATAAATATATATTATGTCATTGTGCAAGTTTTTTTTGTAATGATTGCAATTTCCCGATTCAGGCAAAAGTAAGGGCTAGACTGTCGCGGCCACTACAGAGACCACCTAGAATGAAGCATGGATTGAGAGGAAATTTTAGAGTCGGGCATGGTGCCCCACGAGGTGGCCGTTTACCGTATGCTCGTGCTCCTCCACCTCGCAGGCCTCCGCCACGTCTTGTTCGACCTGCTGTTAGTCGCTTACTACCCCTCAGGAGCCATCCATTGAAGCGGCCCATAGATATTAGAGATAGGAGTCCTGTTATGTCAATGCCGGATAGAGCTAGGCGTTTACCTCCTCCTGAGAGAGCTTATGACAGGAGGCCCCCAGGTTTGCAGGCCTTATATGCAACTGAATCATTTGTTTTTCAGGGCAATGTATTATAGTTGTCTCACTTCTCCCACAATTTGTTTATGTACAGCTCCAGTTTATCCGAAGAGAAGTCCAAGGAGAGAATATGGGAGGCGTGATGAACTTCCTCCTTCAAGGAGCAGAGCTACGATTGATTACAGTTCTAGAGTTCCAGTTGATAGACGTCCCTCTTTGAGGGATGATTATTCACCCCGGGGATCAGGTTATTCAGACCTAGGTCCTCATAGTGCCCCGCGTCTTTCTGATAGACGAGCTTATGCTGATGATAGTTATGGGGGGAAGTTTGACCGGCCTTTACCGGCCTATAGGGAGGGCCGTGGCCGTGATTATGACACCATTTCTGGATCAAAGCGTCCATATGCAGATTTGGTGAGTGCGGTTTATTTGTTTAAAAATGCCCAGGCCTTGAAGTTTGGTTCTCAAATCAACTTAATCATTTTAATGTTCTGTCAAGGATGACGCGCCTCGGTATCAAGAAATTGGTGTTCGTCAGTCCAAGGCACGCTTAGACTATGACATTGGCAGCAGTGCTCGGTATGGAGATGCGTATAGCGAGAGGTTGGTGGACTCGAGACCGAAGTCTTTTCTTTTCTTTTTCGCCTAATCATTTATTCTATTCAACATGCTACATTTTATCCTCATAGGCCTGGACGACCACATGCGGGATATAGCAGCAGCCGATCTATCCCTGGTCATGATTCAGCATATGGCAGCAGCCGTCATAGCATGAGTTATGGAGGTATATAGTCTTTGAAGCTCTGTTATTTTTTAGGGCACCTTTAGCCATGCACTTATTTTAATTTTCATAATGTCAATTTGCATTCTACTCTTGCAGGTTCTGCTAGCAGTGCTGATGCTGGTGGTATGTACCCACCGAGTTACAGTGGTAGCTATGGGTCTCGTGGATCTGATGTGAGTATGAAATACATCCAATTCTACTACTAACTTTTTATTTGGGATTCCCGAGTTCATTTGAATTTTGCATTTGGGCAGGTTGGTGGGAGTTCATATTCTTCGCTTTACTCCTCGGGCCGCAATTTGGGTAGCAGCAGTGGTGGCTACTATGGAGGTAGCGGTTCCAGTTCATATTACTAAGGTGCAAAATCAAATCTTTCCGCCTTTCCCCAAGTTTGTTTCATCATGCTTAAATTATTTGTACCGTCCCTCATCTCTATCACACATGCACACATCATGGTGCTATTGTTGGGGATGAGAAATGTTTCCCCTTGTGTATCAAAGATGCGGGAAGTCCAGAACCATAAACTACTTTAATTACACAGATTTGGCATCACCTCGTCTTTCTGGAACAGATTTGGCATCATAGGACGTTGGTGTAGGCCCAGCATTTTATGGAGCTCCTTGATTTAAGCCCTACAGATCTGGAAAAGAAGTGCCAAGCACCCAAGTGAGGCAATGTTTTCAAATAAGACATTTCAACGAAGCCAGACCATCGAGTTGGTTGAAGCAGTAGTCCTGAGGATGTTCTGGCTTGTTTATGTAATGTAAGGATTTGCTTTATCTGGTCAAGAGTTATGAACATAAGAGCCAGATATGGTGTTTTAAGTGTTTCAACATGTTTACTTCCAGTGTTTCTATAACGTTATTGAGACAGAAATGGAGTGTTCTTTGAGGTAGTTTCTGCAATTCAAGGTATTTGGGGATTACATCTTGTGATGTGCTGGCAAAGATCAGGCTTACAAAAGAAGCTTTACAAGGAGTGCTTCTTGTAAGGCTGTTAGTTTCTGAAAACCTTCCCTTCTCTTCTGTAGAGGATCAATAATTGCCAAGACAGAATGTTGATTGGTCAGACTTAAATTCTGGACTCCTATGTTGCATTCCAGGTACAAATGGTTTTATCGGTTGCCAAAATTTGAGAGAAACCGCTTGTGTGACAAAAATTTCCCCAAGCAGTTACTTTGGCTTCTCCAAAGTTTAAGATAACAGAACTTGAAGCAAAAGGACATTTGAAATTGAGTATAGCCTTGCAATACTATGACTATATAGAGCACAAGGCATCAGGTAAATTTAACAAGCAGTGCCAGTATTGAACACCACCCTGGTTTGATCACCCACCATTTATGAAATTCCTTTGAACTGCTTTATGGAGTATGGATTACTAACAATTTTGAGATTAATGGGTTTTGGATGATTGCAAGCTTTCAAGAATCTTGCTGGAGGTGTAACACACTGACTGGTCAAGTTACAGAAAAAGTATGATTTGTCTGACACCATTAATTTCTATGACATAATTTCATAACATAGTTTGGACCAAACATGTAGCTCAATATCCTCACACTTAGGCTTTAAACCCACCATATGTGTGATATGTCTTATCGGTCTAATTTGTGATAGCATGTTTGTTTTGTGGATCATTTTTACCAAATGATAACTTACTTCGCCAACTTTATATAAGTTGAAGAAACAAGGCGTGCTTTGTTGCTGTGTTTTGACAGTGACTAATTCTGCACGGCATCCTGCAAAGTAGCTGAAAGATGACTAGTAATATCAATACCCCAGCTATACAGGCCGCAGAGAGCTTAAACCTGAGCTTAACTTATAACTTCTGGTGTCATCCTTCTGTGAGGTTTAACAAGGAAACCTCATGCACTAACTTTGGATTTACTTGATCAATTGAGCTAGGGATAATAACGCTATTGGATCCTGAGGTCAGACTGTCAGAGACAATTTCGTCCTTGGAATTGGTTTTTGGAGATAACCTAGTGATGACACTGAGTAGGATGAAAGATCAATATGTAGTTTCATGAAGAGGCTGCTCTGAGATGGCTTTTGCAGTATTCAGAAACACATTTTTGTGAGCTTATCGATGTACTTTGAGGGCCATTATTTGTTACTTATGTGTTAGTAGTTATTGGAATAGGACTTCATGAGGGAAAATGATGATGGTATTAGATCTAGCAGAACTGTTGATTGCCAAATGTGCACAGAAGGAATACTTTATGCAATGGCATCAATGAGTTTGATTACTGGGGGCCAGAATGTGGGAATCAGCACCTGCTGGTGCTGCCTGGTTTGGTGCTCATTTGAAAAAAGGGCAAGGAGATTATTTTTCCTTGATGGGGCAAGGATGATAGGTCTGAAAGCAGCGTGGCATGGAAATATTTTTCTTGAAAAACAGTAGGCACAGGATTAAGTACAAGAATACTCCATTCAAATTCTGAGTTGAAGGGTCTTGAATTTTTCCCCTCTTGCTGGAGCAAACTCAAGGATCTAACACAGTTTAGTCAAACTATTTAGTTAAGTATTCAACATAAAGATATTTTGGAATCACAATAAGCTTTTTTTTTTTTTTGGAATTGTAACTTTGTAAGGCTGCACCATTAGTCCATATCAATTTGACCATCTGAAGGGCATAATTTCCATTGTTTTTTTTTTCTGTTATTCACATGGTATTTTAGTAATGTTATTATCAAAGCAGTTGTTGATGCTACCATTGCTACCTAATAACATGCTACCATTGCTGTTTTGACGCTGTTACTTGCTTTTCATGCTAACATGGCTTCAATGTTATCATTGTTTTTGAGCCCTTTGAGAATTGTAGCCACCAGCATGCCTCTCCAAAGACGTGGGTCAAGGTTCAAACCTGTAGTGGTTGCTGTCAAAAGCAACCAGATTTCTTAACTCTTGTGTGATGTTGTAGTGCTCTCTAGTTTACCAATTTGAGCTTGTAAATAACACTGTAGGCATGAACGGAACCAAATGTACAAAAATATAATGAACTGCTCATAAAATGTCATATGGAGATATACTGGCGTTTGTCCCGCGTTGTCCGAATTTGTTCCCAATTTGAGCTTGTAAAGAGCACTGCAGGCATGAAAGGTACCAAATGTACAAAAATATAATTAAGTGTTCATATGAAATGTCATATGGAGGTATACTGACGTTTGTGACGCGCATGTGAGTATTCTCGGGTGGTTGTGGACATATTTGGCTATACGTTGGACTGGCGGAGGGCTGTGGAGGCCAAGCTGGGCGCTGCCCGCGCCACACCCCCCCACCCCCCACCCCCTCCTCCATGCACTTTCCACTGGAATTTTTCATGCACTTCTACCAGACGTATAAAATTAGTGTTAGCTTGTTGAATGTAAACTCAATCTGACAGATTGGCCCCATCTTGGTTTGGCACCACGCGCCGCCGGTTGTTGGTTTTGAATTTCCATCTTCCCGTGGCCACGCCGTGCAGCTCTGTGCGTCTGGCCTTCAGGCCTTCCGACCATGTTTCTGATGTTCTTGCGTGTGATGGGGAATGCCTCATGGTCATGAGAGATGCCGAGATGGCCATGGCCGATCATGCCGTGTCCTCGTCACCTTGAGGCCTCTTTAGTTCCCCTCTAAAACGCCAAAATTTTCAAGATTTCCCGTCACAACGTATGCATAAAGCATTAAATATAAATAAAAAATAAAACTAATTACACAGTTTAGACGAAATTTACGAGACGAATCTTTTAAGCCTAATTATACTATGATTGAACACTAATTGCCAAATAACAACGAAAATGCTACCGTGTCGTTTTGCCAAAATTACGTCTTGGCTCGATGCTCAGATGGATGGAGGCGATGGTGGTGCGCGACTGCCCCGTCGCACACTTCAGAAAAGTTCAGCTGACGGCTCCATCGCCCAATCCTTGTCTTTAGTGAACTGCCGTTGACATGCCGGCAGCTCTCGCTGCCTGATATTTTCTACTATACGCATTGATGCGTTCCACGCTGCCGGCTGCAGCACGCGACCACCTTTACACCCGGATGCGGGTACGCGGCACGTCACATCACGTCGCCCTTGTGGTGTGGCCACGCCGCGTCGGCGCCCCCGTCGCTTGGTCACACACGGACACGGCCCCTCCGCGCACGCCGAAGCCGCGCCGCGAGTCGCCTTGCCGCTGCCGCACCGCTACCCCCAGAGGTGGGCAGGTCGCACGCGCCGCATGCCGCCGTGCGCGGCCAATCGCACGACATGACGACCACCGCTCACCGTCCCCGCTCCAGAAGCCAAATTCCATTTCGGCCCCGACACCAAAACATAATTACCAACAAGAGGACTCAGGAGACGATTGGAGTCCACGGGGGCGGCCCACCCGTGATCCGACGGCCGTCGCGCTCGCTCCCGACGCATCGCAGCCGCCCAGCAGCCGAAAAGGAAGGGGGACGGAAGCCCACCGCGAAATTTTACTTGTCGCACGTCCCGCGCCGCGCGGGGTGTCGGTCAAGGTGCCCCCACGCGCCGCGGTTGGCGCCGCCGCCGCTGCCGCCCACCGCCGCCCGCGTGCGCCCACCGCCACCTGTTGCCGCCTAAGGGGAACGCCTCCGTTATAACCCACCGCACCATCCATGCCGTCCTCCACCACCGCTTCACCATCCCCTCCAGGCCCACCACACCACCACCATGGCCTCTCCTTCCCCTCCTTCCCCGCCCGCGCCTCCGGCCGGCGCGTGCCGCCCCCGTGCTGGACGACCGACGAGACCCTCGCGCTCGCGCGGGCCTACACCGCGCGCCGCCTCGCCGTCGGCCGGGAGCACCTGACCTCCGCCGACTGGGCCGCCGTCGCTGCGGCCGCCCCGTCCAAGACGGCCAGGCAGTGCCGCCACAAGGTCGAGAAGCTCCGCCGACGCCTCCGATCCAACCGCCGCCGCCCGTGCCCTCTCCTCGACGCCATCGACCTCCTCGACGGCCCTTCCCCGCCCTTCTTCTCCAAGTCCCAGTCCCGATCCACATCCCTGTCATCGTCGCCGCCGCCGGCGGCGGTTTCTCCGCCGTCTCCCCCGTCCCCTCCCGCATCCCCGCCCAGGAAGAGGCGGCGGGACGATGCCGGGGATGAGGACGGTGTGAGCGACGTGGTGGGGGCTCTGAGGGCCATCGGGGAGGGTTTCCTGCGGGCGGAAGAGAGGAGGATGGTGGCCGCCCGGGAGATGCAGAGGATGCGGATGGAGATGGCGCTTAGGCACCTTGATGCACAGAGGAGGCTCATGGACGCGCTTGTCGGCCGCATCGTCGATGCCTTGGACTGAAGTGGTGGCACAAAGGTGTCTCCTCAAGGTTTCCTGCTTGTCCTCGTTGCATGCTGGCTTGCGAGTTTAGGAGTTTCTTAGTGCTGTTTATATGTAGTAGCTGTGATGGATCTGTGATGTAGTTGAAGCGGACAAGCCTTAGTGTTTTTTTCAGTCTTGTATTTGCTTAAAAGGAGAGTTTCTTATGGATGAAGAAGTTGTCTTGCCTGTTCCACATCTGTTGACTACTTGCCTCCTTATTTTTGTTTTAAATTTGTTTGATTTTATGTTCTGATGATAGTAACATATAACTAGTGATAACCTAAGGATGCTAGAAGATTAGAGCATTGAGTTCTGATAACAATTGTGTTTTCCGGCCCTGGACTTCTAATTCCTAGAAAAGAAAGAACACAATTGTCATTGCTATATCACAGATTTACATCATAAAAAAAAACCTTTGCTACCTTTGCCCCTGTAACATATGGACAATAATAAACTGAACTCAAGAAGCAAAATAATGAACTGGAGATTTTTTTTTCAGGGACTGTATTTTTTTCAGTCATTTGCTAGTGCCTCAACCTGTCAACTGAGGTCTGAGGCCAATAGTATCCTTTATATTTTTCATTTGAGATCCTGAATGAAATCTCACTACTGGGTTCCACTTTGCTGGTTGCACCAACCTATATGTTTGAGATAATCATGCCAAGGTTTCATTTTCAGTTACGTCCTCCCAGCAGTATACATCTGTTTAGTTCTTGTAGATTTTTTGCTGTATGGAGCTGATATTCTGCATTCTGCATATTTAATTGGGCTACTGATGGAACTCAATACTCTGTGTATTGTATGTCTATGAAGAATTTCTTGTCCTGAAGTTGGATATCTCAATGACTGGATGGAAAAAGGGGAGGCAATATTGGTTCTCAACATCCGCATATTAACATTCCTTGGGTCCATGATTGCTGCATCAAATATACATTTGATACAATTAGTGGTACCGAAGCAAAAATCCTCAAGATAAGGTTGCACAGATTTCCCTTGAAAAGTGAAGCAAAAGTTTACACTCACCTCTTGTATGTAAATCTATTGGTAAAATTGAAGAAGTTGGATTCTACATGCTCTTCTTTATATAATGAGGTTATTCTTGAAAGACATGTTCCACTTGAAAAATTGCACGGTACAGAAAACGAACATGACTCTTAGCCACATGAATTATTTATGTTGGTTACAGATCCTTCATCAAGATGTGTGGCAGTGCTGATAGGCTGTAATCCCGACCTTCATTTTATCCTTTATTGACCACCTTTTCTAAGAAAATAACTTCTGTGGACAATATGTAGTGCCTTTTTTTTTATTACTTTTATGTGCTTCCTTTTGCAACTAACAATTCTATTTGGTGAATAAGAATAACCATTCTCTTGTCGTTGGGTTTCTACTTTGAATCCTTGTCATCTCAGGACAATGTTTCTGCGTGTACATGTGTTTTGTGTACATGAATGTTCGCTACTGACAGTGGTATCTTTTCTTTCTTCTTTCTTTCTTTCTTTCTTTCTTTCTTTCTTTTCTTTTCTTCTCATTTTTCAGGAGAGTCAACTTTTAGATGATGATTATAATTTGTCACATACTACTCATGTTTGCTATATGTAATTTGTTCTTAGGCCCTCTTTGGCAGGGCTCTGGCTTCTCCAAACGATGAAGCCAGGGAAAGCCACATTTTTGTGCTTTAGCTTTAGGCGAAAAACGGCTTCGGCTTCATCATTTTTGCTTGGGTTTGGCTCTCAAGCCATTTTTGCATGTGCATGTTTGGCAGGGCTTTTGATTAAGCTGGTGGAGAAGCCCCGACAAAGCCCTGCCAAAGAGGGCCTTAGAGAGAAGGGAAAGGCTTTCCATCTATTAGGCTAGCTTTCTGCAGAGCTGCAAGTTTAGTTACTTTGAATGACAAATCTGGGACTCTAGGTATTCTGTGGCCTGCCACAGTTCTGTTATTGTTCAGAAACTTCTTATCCAGTGAGAACAATACATGGATACTCAAAATTTTCCAAGTATTTTATAAGTTTTGGTTCAGAACTGCAATCTTATAGTTCTGTTTGTTGTCAGCGGATTTGGTGCAGATGAAGGCACCACTAACCACTTAAGTACGGTCTTGGACTCACCATCGGAGTATGTGGTCCTTAGTATGCTGGCATCCAGTCCTTTGGCTCACTGTGCTGTTCGACAATTGGATTACCACTTGAGATGAGCATTAAGAAATGAAAACTGAGGTACGCACATTGACTCGATGAAGCATGCTGATTTGAAAGCATGAATACGC